>NC_091177.1:26343276-26453462 GCF_040958095.1 Procambarus clarkii
AAAACCCTCAGTGGATGTGACCCGGTCATAGCTAGGCTTGCCCGCCACACCTTTCCAGGCCCTCAACGTCCAGCGTCGTCGCCGAATATTTTCCATGTTTGGCACTCTTTTGCTCAATAAACTTGGTTCCTTTTTGCTTCCCAGAAGCGCGGGGTCTCCAATACATAAGATGGGCTGCAATAGCCAGCTCTAATCCACTAAGAAAGGCTTGTAGAGCCTCAAATCCTTCAGAGGTGACCGAGGTGCGTCCTCTCGCCTTCAAGGTCAGGTCAACTCTGACGCTGGCGTCGCCCGGGGCACTCGGTGACGTCATGGCAGGCTCTGATTGGTCGCCCGCGACCTAAGTCGGCCAATCCGCGATCGGCTAGTGTCCCTTCCAAAACGTCATATCTGCAGTAGGAGATACTCTTTCATTTTATATCAGGGCGCCAATTTTCCCTTACTTACAACTTATAATGTAACTTTCTCCCCTAACTGGCAGCCGGTCTGGTCGCCACATATATCAATAGACTCCCTGAACCTCAAAGAATCAGCAGGGAGAGCTGATATGATAGGAGCTCCTAAAGCAGGCAAACGAAAGCAATAGGAGATGGCACCGTAACATACTCCTCCCCTTAAAATAAGAGTCATATCGGAAGAGCAGCACTCAAGAGGGCAACCTATACTCTTGCTCCCTCCGTTCCTGAAGTGTCACTCCTCCAGTTTGTGACGTGGCTCGTACCACCTTGCCAGTCACTTGCCTCATTATATCTCCACCTCGCATAGGACCGGGTGTGATGGGTGTTCCCTGAACACCTACAAGAAATCCTCTCTCCGTGGTTACGAGTGTACTCCAAATGCTCGTTACCACTGTAAGATTCAGTGCATGCAGCGCCTCCACCGCTTCGTGCACTCCGAGATATTCTTGCACTTCCACTGCGTCCTACAGGTACTCCACGTTTCCTCTCATGAGCTCCTCTTCGCCAATCTTCTCTCTTCTCGGTTCCTCTTCTCCTGTAGGTGCGTTGTCTCCTCACAGTGGCACTTGTCATCTGTACTCCATCCAGCAGCTTCCTCTCTTCCACACTAGGCTTTTGCGATGGCCCAATGCCCCTCTGGTTAGGCTGGCGCCTACCTTGGGTATACCTATTCCCTGCTTTCTTCGTATTGCCTTTCCTATACCATTCGCTCCTTCGTTCCCGACGAACATTTTTACTCCTCCATGAGATTCTCTTCCCTGCAGACGTCTTCTTCGGTTCGTGGTTGGGCTCATCCACCTCCTTGTGGCTCACCTCACCACGGTGGTTCATCTTGCACCTACCACTATTCATCTGGCTGGCATAGGGTGCACTGCGTCGTGGCTCCTCCACTCTGCCCCTCACTGCCATTCGATCATCCACTGAGCTTACTTTATTCACGTTTCTGTGTGGAGGGAGTGCGGTCTGCAGCCTCTTCACCGCCCCAGGCGTTTGTACAGCTGCTCCTCGCCAATCCTCCACACGCATCATCAGGCTTAGTCGGAGGTCCTCGTCGGGGTTTTCCACGACCTCCGACGACCTCTCTGCACTCTCGCCCTCGTTGTCGTCATCTCTGGCGACGTTTCCCCTGGCGAAGTCGGCTTCCTCACTACCATCTGGAACGACCGATACCTCACCTGGCAGAGTTGTACCGCTGCTTGCAACATAGGCACTCCTGGCCCAATCGGGTTGTATTCTGCCTCCTCCGAGGTCATTACCCAGCACCATCTGTACATGCTCTAGGGGTAACTTAGGGGCTACAGCTACTATAGCTTTCTCGACTCCGCAGTCGGCAATCATCTGTACTTCGTGAAGTGGCAACCTGTATTCCTCCCCTACACTGCGTATCCTCACCACTCCCACAGGTGAATCATTAAATTCCTTGGGGAGAATACTCCTGGTTACCATACTTATGTCAGCACCCGTATCTTGAAGAACGGCAACCTCCACTGGGTCTGACTTTCCAAACTTCACGTTGGCCCCGAAAACGAAGGGATGTTCACCCAACTTCATTTCCCAACCATTCACGTTGGGTCCACTATAATATGGGGTGTGAACAAACACCCTCTCCTCTTCCAACATTAGTCCTATATTCCTTTGGTACTCCTCACACTCGCGGGCATAATGTCCTCTCACACCACAGTTGAAGCATCGGCTGCCTCCCCTGGGCGGCCACTCGCGAGTCCCCCTGGCAGTACCACTTGCAGACGTTCCCTGGGTCCTCCTTGGACTCCCTGTCGTCGTGTCCGGGACTGCAGCACTTGCTCCCGAGCTAGGTCCACTGCTCACAGCTTGGGGCTTCCTTCCCACGTCCCTTGAGCTCTTGAACTGGGTTACCTCATTGGGTACACTACTCTTGGGAGAGTCCCCACCCGTCCTCGCCCCTCCTGAACTCCTAAAGTTCCCTCCCGACCTGGGGTAAGGCGAGTGTCTGGGCGGCCCCTCCCTCCTGAGATGTAGTGCCTCCTCCAGCATGTCGGCTCCGACCGCTGCAGCCTTCAGGTCCTTAATACCTGCTTCTCTCACCCTTAGTCACAACTCAGGATGGAGCACCGACATAAACTTCTCCATCGCTATCAGTCGTTTGATATCATCCGCCGACTCTGCTTCCTCCACCTTCAACCATCGTAGGAATTTCCGTTCCATATCCCTGGCGGTCTCGGCGTAAGACTTCCCCGACGCTCTTGTACACTCTCTGAACCGCTTCCGGTACATCTCCGGAGTCAGCCGGAATGAGTGGAGCACCGCATTCTTAATCGCGTCGTAACTAGTACACTCCTCTAGGTCCAGCATGTTGTAGGCTTCCCAGGCCTCACCAGTCAACCTGCCCTGGACCAGAGCAGCCCAATCATCTTCCGGCCACTCCTTCAGAGTTGCTATCCGTTCAAATTGTTCGAAGAACGCCTCAGCTTCTTGTGGTTCGAACGTAGGTAAGTCACATTCCCTTACCTTGAGGTCATCCCGCCGTGCAGGTATTGAGGGCAGACCACGCTCAACGCGACGCAATTCGACTTCTTTCTTTGCCTTTATCTCCTCCAGTCGCAGTTGTCTCTCTCCTTCTTCCCGCTGCAGCCGAGCTTCTCGCTCACGCTCCTCTCACTGCAGCTCAGCTGCACGTTCCTCTCGCTGCAGCTGCAGCCGTGCTTCTCGCTCACGCTCATCTCGCTGCATTTGCGCTTCTCTTTCCTCTCGTCGCAGCTGGGCTTCCAGTTGCATCTTCATTATTTCCAGTTGCAGGCTCCTCTTACTACAGCTGGACCTTCCACTGCTCCCATGTTCACTGTGAATTCTCTCCACACTGGTAGGCGCTTGGGATGGCTCAAGTCGGGACGGTTCACCTTGCGACAGCTCTCCTCGGGACGGTTCCTCTTGAGATGGCTTCCCTCCCGTCGCCTCCTCTCGAGCTGTGAGCTGTGCCATGATCTCTATCCTTCGCTCCGCTACCTTAGTCGTCCTCAACCTGATCCCAAAGTGGTTTGCCACTTGTTGGAGCTGGGCCTTGGTACACTCTTCCAAAATTCTCTCGTCCCTTGTGTCAATAAATTTCTTTACTTTGTCCTCCTCCATCTCTATATCATTGAGCATACACGACAGCACAGACAAGTTAGTAGGCACTAATTTCAACGTTTCAGTCCCTTAGCTGGTTGAGTAACAGTACCACTGAATTCACTGGTCACACTGTATTAGTACCCTGGCAACACTTGTCTTGAAATTTGGGCCACACTGTAGCTTGATCCACGCTTCCTGGCGAAGTTCCCAGTTCTTGGCTACCGGGGTTCGAATCCTGGCAAGGTCGCCAGTTCTTGTCACGGGGGGTGGGCCGGGGCTCTGCTAGCACTCGGCTGCTAGGGGCTCAAAAGGCCGAATAGTCAGCCCCTCCGACTCCCGGGATTCACCGGAGTCTCCTTGGTCACACAGGAGATGACCAACAATGCCCACCTCTGCAGGTCTTTGCTTCCACCACAAAAGGGGGTGCCACTGATTCACCCTGGAAGCCCTTCAGTCAAACACGGGGAAACTGCTGTTAACAGTTCCGGCCTAGACCCGTGGAGGAGTGAAGGAAGACTCAGGCTTACCATATAACCATAACCTCCCTGAGTCTTGCCTGCCAGACAAAAAAAGGTTGCAGGAACTCCTTTCCCGCCTGTCTTCTCTATCATCTTCCTAACAAGGTCGCCAGCTGGGTTATTATATCTGCACCCCAGCAATGCAGTTCAGTGGGTGTATTATATATTGTTTGTAGCCAGAAGGTTGCTACTCCCATAGATCTGCTACTAGACTGTCGGCTCAAGGTACTCTCCCAGGAAGGTCTCTGTGGCTTTAACTCTCTCTAGCCACTACATTACTAGTTGCCACCATTCAGGCACTGATACTGATCGGATGGCTAAGGGTACACTTTTATATAGGTCCGTGCTGTCTTTACCACTCTCCAGGCTATAAGAACTTCTATAGAGAACGTAGTGTTCCCTAGGTGGTACTATGATAACCTTCGTGTATGCTCATAGAGAAATATTATAATGGAGGCACACTTAAACACAGTGATAAAATGTGTGAATTTACTGACGCAAATTACATGAACACACGTACAATCACAAGTAATACATGAATATGAAAATAAGGATAATAAGTCTGGAGATCGTCAGCCTCTTCTTCCACGACCTTCAACACTCCTTCAACTGGGCAGAAAGACAGGAGTCCCACACTCTCTCACAGGACGGCCTCTTTACCACGTCAGCGCCTCTTCTTCACTGTCCTGCCATCCATACACACTGTCCCCTCTGACAGTCCTGGACACAAGCTGCCTTGCACCCTATTCTACTACTAAAGTATTAATGTCCTATTGCCACATACATAAGTAAATATTGTGGCCTACCTAGCCTATTCACACAAGGGGTAATGGGAGGGAAAATGATCTACCTTACATTCCTGGCTCACGACGCCTGTCCCTCGATGGTGTGAGGTTCCCACGCTTCCTGAATCGATCCTTGACGATCCAGGAACGTTCCATAGGTCCTCAGGTGTCGTGGAGCCTTCGTGTAGTCGCCGTTCCAATCCCTGAGATTCAGCTACCCCAAACCTGGTTCATCGATGGGCACTGAGCCAATCACTATTTTCCCACACTCGCCCCTTCCACAAGGCGTTGCTCCTTGTCCTAGGAACGGTGTCGTCCTTCCAAAACCCTCAGTGGATGTGACCCGGTCACAGCTAGGCTTGCCCGCCACACCTCTCCAGGCCCTCAACGTCCAGCGACGCCGCCCAGCGTCGTCGCCGAATATTTTCCAAGTTTGGCACTCTTTTGCTCAATAAACTTGGTTCCTTTTTGCTTCCCAGAAGCACGGGGTCTCCAATACATAAGATGGGCTGCAATAGCCAGCTCTGATCCACTAAGAAAGGCTTGTAGAGCCTCAAATCCTTGAGAGCTGACCGAGGTGCGTCCTCTCGCCTTCAAGGTCAGGTCAACTCTGACGTTGGCGTGGCCCGGGGCACTCGGTGACGTCATGGCGGGCTCTGATTGGTCGCCCGCGACCTAAGTCGGCCAATCCGCGATCGGCTAGTGTCCCTTCCAAAACATCATATCTGCAGTAGGGGATTCTCTTTCATTTTATATCAGGTGCCAATTTCCCCTTACTTACTACTTATAATGTAACTTTCTCCCTTAACTGGCAGCCGGTCTGGTCGCCACATATATCAATAGACTCCCTGAACCTCAGAGAATTAGTAGGGAGAGCTGATATGACTCTTAAAAGCAGGCAAACGAAAGCAATAGGAGATGGCACCGTAACAATATATATATATATATATATATATATATATATTTATATATATATATATATATATATATATATATATATATATATAATTATTAAATATGACCGAAAAAATAAGATTAATAATTCTAACACGAATTTTCTCGATCTTTCTTACGTTTCTTTTCACTGTTGATGGTAATTCAAAGATCAATTCTCCAAAATTTATTTTTATTTCTAGTCTGACGCGACACTTGAGCGCGTTTCGTAAAACTTATTACATTTTCAAAGACTTTAGTTTACACAAACACACACAACTTTAACTGAATAGAGCTTAAACATCTTTCGAGTTTTTATACCTACATTTGGGTGAAGTGACATGTTGCAATAGTTTTGGATGAGATGAAAATAAACTTTTAACACAAGACAGAACATGAAACAATGAAACACAAACAGGTATTAAAAGTAGGTCACTGCAGAAGGCCTATTTTTATTGGCCCATATTTCTTGATTCTTCTATATTGGAGCGGAGTCTTGAAGTGGGTAGAATATAGTTGTGCATTAATTGGCTGTTGATTGCTGGTGTTGACTTCTTGATGTGTAGTGCCTCGCAGACGTCGAGCCGCCTGCTATCGCTGTATCTATCGATGATTTCTGTGTTGTTTGCTAAGATTTCTCTGGTGATATTTTGGTTGTGGGAAGAGGCTATATGTTCCTTAATGGAGCCCTGTTGCTTATGCATCGTTAAACGCCTGGAAAGAGATGTTGTTGTCTAGCCTATATACTGAGTTTTTTTGAGGCTTACAATCCCCAAGAGGGCATTTGAAGGCATAGACGACGTTGGTCTCTTTTAAAACGTTCTGCGTTGTGTCTGGAGAGTTTCTCATGAGTAGGCTGGCCGTTTTTTTGGTTTTATAGTAAATTGTCAGTTGTATCTTTTGATTTTTGTCTGTAGGGATAACGTTTCTACTGACAATATGTTTCAGGACCCTTTTCTCCGTTTTATGGGCTGTGGAAAAGAAGTTCCTGTAAAATAGTCTAATAGGGGGTATAGGTGTTGTGTTGGTTGTCTCTTCAGAGGTTGCATGGCGTTTCACTTTCCTTCTTATGATGTCTTCCACATCACAAGATTGTACTTTTAATTCCCGAGATTTGTCTTTATTTTCATTTATGTTTAAAGTAAATATATTAAAGTTTCATTTTTCATACTTTGTGTTTTACGTTTTCCTTCCTCTCACTTACCACAGACAACAGGCAAGCAGTCTATCTTTTTGTTTTATGTGTGACAAGCATTGACACCTGCCATTGGAGGACTGCCGAACATCTACACTCCAACACTTTCCCGTCACAAATTATATATATATATATATATATATATTTTTTTTTTTTTTTTTCTCAATCATACCTTTATTGCACTTTATCATCATTATTTACAGAATATATATATATATATATAGTATATATATATATAGTATATATATATATAGTATATATATATATATAATAGTAGTATATATATATATATAATTTGTGACGGGAAAGTGTTGGAGTGTAGATGTTCGGCAGTCCTCCAATTATATATATATATATATATATATATAATTTGTGACGGGAAAGTGTTTGAGTGTAGATGTTCGGCAGTCCTCCAATGGCAGGTGTCAATGCTTGTCACACATAAAACAAAAAGATAGACTGCTTGCCTGTTGTCTGTGGTAAGTGAGAGGAAGGAAAACGTAAAACACAAAGTATGAAAAATGAAACTTTAATATATTTACTTTAAACATAAATGAAAATAAAGACAAATCTCGGGGGAATTAAAAGTACAATTAAATAACAAAGATAAATGCAAAGACAATATGAGACAATAGTATAAAGGCGAAATAGTAAAATGGTGCTGAGAATATCGGCTATGGCTGAGACCTCCCTTCGTATACAAGCCAGTAAGCTTAGTATGCCAGAGAGAGATATCAACTGTAAGAGCACAAAGAATATTCTGAAGTTGATAGCTGGTCAGGGCTCCGACGTCGATTCAGGTGGTGCAGTGTGCAGGTACGCGGTCGGCGAGTCACCAATCAGGAGCAGGCAGGCTGGAATGAGTAGTTTGCTGGTTGACGACAAGCTGACATGGAGGGTGTATGGAGTAGGGGGGATCTTGGGTACGTTTTTGCCTCCTGGTCAAAACGTTTTGTGCTACCAGTGGACGTATCTTTAATGTAGCATCTTATACTTGTTAATTGGACGTAACTTGAGGTAGGGAAGAGCAGGCTCAATCTCTCTAGAAAGAGATTATCGTCACAACTCTCCCCCGAAGCCTGCAGTTCCGGGTGAAGTTACGTCTTCTGGTGGTAGAGCGATAGGTGGAGCAGCCTCTACCTCAGACTCTGGAGAGGGCGTCTGCTATGATGTTGTCAGAACCCTTGATGTACAAATCTCCAGATTGAAATTCTGCAGATATGAAGCCCATCGTAGAAGCCGTTGTTTGTTGAGTTGGGCTTGCTGCAGGAAGCTTAGGGGATTGTGGTCCGAGTAGATGGTGGTAGACCGAGCACTTTGCAGGGACGATTCGCAGTGCTGCAAGTTCAGGACGATGGAGTGTGGCTCCCTTTCGATAGTGCTGTAGTTCCTTGTAGCTGTAGTAGCTCACAGGTCGAGTCTCCTCGCCTCGTTGTTGCATCAGGTCACCCCCGATGCCGGTACCACTGGCGTCGACATGGAGGATGAAAGGCTTCGTGATATCTGGCGAGGCGAGAATAGTATTAGAACATGGCAAAGGAGCACTATTATAGTCCTGTTGATTGGGATGAAGATCACGTAGGATTTCTGATTTGGAAAGCATCGTCTTAGTGTTAATGGTTTCGGGAGAAGCAGGGAAGGTTTCACTGTGGAGGTATGGACCTTTAAATGTGGAGACTGCTATCAACACATTGGGGAGAATACCTTGATACTGCTTCATGAGGTTGACGTGGCACAACTGGGTCTTCTGCCGCCTATCTGGAGTCTCAAGAACGTAGTTGTGGTTGTTCCTGTACTCCTTGATACGGTAGGGTCCTGAAAACTTGTTTTGCAATGGAGAACCTGGGATAGGAAAATATGCCAACACGAAGTCTCCTGGTTTAAATTTCCTTAATTTGCTGCTTTGATCAAAATGAGTCTTCATCCTCTCTTGGGCTTACAATAGGTTGTCATTAGCAAATTTACGTACTCTCTCTAGAATGTGTTTTAAGTTTTGAAGAAACTGAGGCACATTCTGAGGGTCACTAGAGGTGGCATTACGTAAAGAGTCTTTGAAAGCTTTGAGAGGAGTACGGCACTTACGTCCGTAGAGCATCTCATAAGGAGATACTCCTAGAGACTCATTGGGGAGACTTCTGAAAATGCACATAATGAGATCAAGTTGTTTATCCCAGTCCTTCAAGGTGTCATTGCAGAATTTCTTTAAGAGTGTTTTAATAGTCTGATGACTACGTTCAAGAGAACCCTGTGAAGCAGGATGATAGGGGCTGGACAGTACCTGTGTGATGTTGAACTCCTCCAGTGTCTTCTTGAGGAGATCACTGGTGAAGTTGGTGCCACAGTCGCTTTGAACCTCTTGGAAATCCATACTGGGTGAAGATCTTCAGTAGGTGTTTCACCACAGTAGCAGCCGTAATGTTCTTTACTGGAACTGCTATGGGGAATCTGGTGGTAGGACACATGATAGTTAATATATAGGCGTTGCCAGAACTGGTCCGGGGTGAAGGACCAACACAGTCTATGATGAGTCTGTGGAAAGGTTCCGCAGGCACCTGGATGGGTTTTAGTGGAGCCTGGGGAATAGAGATGTTAGATTTACCTGCCATCTGACATGTATGACACTGTTGTACGTACTTTTTAACGTCTTTTGCCATACCTGGCCAGTAGTAGTCTTGTCTGATTCCGTGGTAGGTTTTGTTAAAACCATAGTGAGAAAGAGCTCCGTGGGCCAGGTGTAGAATATCTGCCCGTATGCTGGTGGGAATCACTAGTTGTTCGACATTGGTCAAATCGTCGTCCTCCTTCAGCTTGCTGGGTCTGTATCTGCGGTAGAGCAACTCATTCTCTAGGAAGAACCCAGGGATACTGTCAGGTTGAGTCTCAGCCTGGAAGAATAATGGTGTTAATGATTGATCTTTCCTCTGTAACTTACGAAACTCCAAACTGGTTAGATTAGGAGGTAGATTCTGAGGGTCTTGAGGGACAGCGGTAGTAGTAGAGTCAGCTGGTTGCGGTCGTGCAGCTTGTGCACGGTTGGTCACCAAAACCGGAGGAGAAACTTGATCACTTTCTTGAACCTTTGCTGTAACATATTCAAAGATGGGATTATCCATTACAGAGTTACACACCTGGGGTTTGTCCGTGATGATCAGGTTGGACGGTTGCAGATCTTCTGCCAAGTCGTTGCCCAGGAGAAGTTGCACTCCAGGCATGGGAAAAGGCTTTTCCCTGATGGCGACTTGGACTTCACCGGTCACGAAGGGACAATCCAGGTGGACTCTGGCGAGTAGATACGGAGTGGTAGCAGTGAGGTCAGTGATAAGGACGGTTTCTCCGGTGTAGGTGATGTTAGGCACAGCAGATTTCAATATATTAGACTAAAGAGCCGCTGTGTCCCTCAAGATCTTCAATTTGAAACGTCCCTCCGAATCTGTACCGTTGGTAGAGACAGTTCCAGGATATAGGTGTTTACTGAAGAGAGAAAGATCATTAACAGGAACACCAACATTCATCACAGGCTTACCGGACTTAGGAGGAGTCTGTTTGGGTTTAGTAGATTCATTGCTCTTGTATTGAGCCTTCACACATCTATCTATGGTATGTCCATAGAGGTTGCAATACTTACAATACAATTGTGAGCTCGTTTCCTCTGTACTCACTTTATCGTAACCGTACCAAGACTTCTTACTGGGAGATGGTGATGGTGTCAGCCGGTGGATGAGGCTGTAGGTGTCAGCCGACTTCGCACATTTGATGTAGTCGGTTTCTTTTTTTATCTGCTAGATATAAATGGACGGAAGGGGGAACGCGTCTCAAGAATTCCTCAACTAGCATGAGGTTGATGAGTTCTGCAAATGTAGAGACATGTGCTGCTTCCAGCCATTTTATGAAATATCTTTTCTCGGTATTGTCAAATTCTAGAAAGGTGTTGGTACTTGCCTTTAGATGGTTACGGAATTTTCGTCTGTAGCTTTCGGTGGAGAGAAGGTCGGCGTCCAACACTGCTTGCTTCAGGGTCTGGTAGTCATTCTCAGACGCTAAGGTACTGAGAGTAACTGCAGCTCTACCTGTAAGATGCACTCTGAGAAGGGTAGACCATTGATCAGCAGGCCAGCTAAGTTTATTAGCTAGGGTCTCAAAGGTGGTGAAAAATACATCAATCTCTGTCTCAACGAATGGTGGCATTAACTTACTTGCATTGGAGACATTGAAACTTACTGGAAGACTAGCGGTAGCTTGCTGGCGTTGAGTGAGGTGTGTAGTCTCCAACGTGAATTCTCGTTGACGACATTCTATAGCTATATCCGCTTGCTTTTTGTCATGCTCGCGTTGCATCTCCAGGTGACGATGTTTTGCTTCAAGCTGTACTCGCTCACTCTCTCTGAGTAGTACAGTCTCACGTTCTTGTTCTTTTCTCATTGCAGCTTCCTCTTTCCTCAGTTGTAGAGCTTCTTTTGCCAGGGCCGCCTCTCTTTCTTGTTCTTCTTTCCTTATTGCAGCTTCTTCTTTCCTCATTTGTAGAGCTTCTTTCGCCAGGGCAGCCTCTCTTTCTCTCATGTGGATAGCTTCTTGCTGTTGCTCCCTTTCGAGCTTGGCGAATTCAAGTTTGAGTTTCATAGTTGCCAAATCAGTTTTATCTGCAATAGAATAAGTTTCGTGAGTTTCAGAGTCAATATTCCCTTCATCTAAGAGGTGATCCATAATTATGTTATGCAGTTCATTTTTGTTGGCTCCATGGGGAACATCTAATTGATACTCATGTGCAAGAGTTTGTAATTCAGTCCTCTTGACATGACATAAGGTCCCTATTTCACCTGCTGGATCGTTACGGAAAGCTTGGAGACGAAACATGGTGAAAGATAGCAAATAAATGTACACGAATATAGTTGTGATATGGTAAATGTCAGAAACAGGATAACGTGGCAACTGGTAACTATTCTGTGGAATGTTAATCTTTAACAATTAAAGTTAATTTTAGGATGGTAAATGATTAGTCAATCAAAATCGCAGGAAATCTTGTACCGGGTACTCAATGTAAGAGAATAAGGGCAAGAAAATCCTACTAAATAAGTGAAACTGAGTTTCTAAA
This sequence comes from Procambarus clarkii, assembly GCF_040958095.1. Classification (NCBI taxonomy): domain Eukaryota; kingdom Metazoa; phylum Arthropoda; class Malacostraca; order Decapoda; family Cambaridae; genus Procambarus; species Procambarus clarkii. The sequence continues at coordinate 26,355,342 of NC_091177.1, forward strand.
ACAAATGAAACATTTAATTGCTCCAAAAGTGAATTAGGTAGTCTAAGAATGTAGGCATACCTTGCCGAGTCTCTATAGGACATAAGCAAGGGTTTCCCACTAAATGAATACGATACTTACAGAATTAGCGAACTTTGTGCTCTGTAAAAAGAAAGCTAATTCCCTACGTAAGTAAATATCATCATCTCTGACCGACGTGTAGGGATGCGAGTGTCCACTGGTGACGAGAACTGCTGCCGAGGTCCCAACTCAGCAACGAAGTCCGTGCTAGAGGAACTATGACCCTCTTATCCTCCTTCGGTCGGATTGCAGATGATAGGGTGCTTTGACCCGAAGACAAACCAAAGTACCAGGGTACCACAATGATCTGCCGATAATGTGAGAAATATCCAAGGAACAAAAGGTGGTAAACACGAGTAATAACACGGAGGGAGAGATGACCAATTAAGAGAATGACCGAGGCCTATAGTCACCACGAAATCCAAAGTTATCTCACACTCACCATATGCTACTCTCGGAATGCACAATACACACAGTTCCATATAAATATGAAAATTAATGATAATATTGAAATGCTACTTTAGCAAAGCGAAGTACGCTTACCACAAATTGACGTTCTGGTACTAGTACCTGCGTGAAGCTCCTAGGACAGGCCCAAATTATTATGTGACGGGAAAGTGTTGGAGTGCAGATGTTCGGCAGTCCTCCAATGGCAGGTGTCAGTGCCTGGTCACACATAAAACAAAAAGATAGACTGCTTCCCTGTGGTAAGTGAGAGGGAGGAAAACGTAAAACCCAAACTATGAACAATGAAACTTTAATATATATACTTTAAACATAAATGAAAATAAAGACAAATCTCTGGGGAATTAAAAGTACAATTAAATAACAAAGATAAATTCAAAGACAATGAGAGACACAATAGTATAAAGGTGAAATAGTAAAATGGTGCTGTGAATATCGGCTATTGCTGAGACCTCCCTTCGTATACAAGCCAGTGAGCTTAGTATGCCAGAGAGAGATGTCAACTCTAAGAGCACAAAGAATATTCTGAAGTTGATAGCTGGTCAGGGCTCCGACGTCAATTCAGGTAGATGGCGCGGAGGTGCAGTGTGCAGGTGCGTGGTCGGCGAGTCACTAATCAGGAGCAGGCAGGCTGGAATGAGTAGTTTGCTGGTTGACGACAAGCCGGCGTGGAGGGTGTGTGGAGTAGGGGGGATCTTGGGTACGTTTTGCCTCCTGGTCAAAACGTTTTGTGCTAACAGTGGACGCATCTTGAATGTAGCATCTTATACTTGTTAACTGAACGTAACTTGAGGTAGGGAAGAGCAGGCTCAATCTCTCTAGAAAGAGATTATTGTCACAATATATATATATATATATATATATATATATATATATATATATATATATATATATATATATATATATATATATATATATATATATATATATATATATATATATATATATATATATATATATATATATATATATATATATATATATATATATATATATATATATATATGTCGTACCTAGTAGCCAGAACTCACTTCTCAGCCTACTATTCAAGGCCCGATTTGCCTAATAAGCCAAGTTTTCCTGAATTAATATATTTACTATAATTTTTTTCTTATGAAATGATAAAGCTACCCTTTTCTCTATGTATGAGGTCAATTTTTTTTTATTGGAGTTAAAATTAACGTAGATATATGACCGAACCTAACCAACCCTACCTAACCTAACCTAACCTATCTTTATAGGTTAGGTTAGGTTAGGTAGCCAAAAAAAGCTAGGTTAGGTTAGGTTAGGTAGGTTAGGTAGACGAAAAAACATTAATTCATGAAAACTTGGCTTATTAGGCAAATCGGGCCTTGAATAGTAGGCTGAGAAGTGCGTTCTGGCTATTAGGTACGACATATATATATATATATATATATATATATATATATATATATATATATATATATATATATATATATATATATATATATATATATATATATATATATATATATATATATATATATATATATATATATATATATATATATATATATATATATATATATGTTTCATTAGGAAAAATGAAACAGGAAATTTCCTTAAGTACTTTCGTATATTAAATACATCTTCAGAAGGTCTTCTGAAGATGTGACCTTCTGAAGATGTATTTAATATACGAAAGTACTTAAGGAAATTTCCTGTTTCATTTTTCCTCCGTGGTCTGACATTGTCACATTCTTAATCACGTGTTTATTTTCGTGATATACATATATATATATATATATATATATATATATATATATATATATATATATATTATTAAATATGACCGAAAAAGTAAGATTAACAATTCTAACACGAATTTTCTCAATCTTTCGTACATTACGCTTCACTGTTGGAGGTAAATCAAAAATCACTTCTCCAAAATTCATTTTTATTTCTAGTCTGACGCGACACGGGCGCGTTTCGTAAAACTTATTACATTTTCAAAGACTTCACAAATACACAACTGATTAGAACTTACGTATCTCTGATTTTATATCTACATTTGAGTGAGGTGGGAGGGGTGATGTGGCTTTAACACAAGACAGAACAAGAGGGGATATTAATAGGGTATTAAAAGTATCAACACAAGACAGAACAGAAACAATGGGTATTGAATAGAAGTGTTTGTAGAAAGCCTATTGGTCCATATTTCTTGATATTGGAGCGGAGTCTTGAGGTGGGTAGAATATAGTTGTGCAATAATTGGCTGTTGATTGCTGGTGTTGACTTCTTGATGTGTAGTGCCTCGCAAACGTCAAGCCGCCTGCTATCGCTGTATCTATCGATGATTTCTGTGTTGTTTACTAGGATTTCTCTGGCGATGGTTTGGTTATGGGAAGAGATTATATGTTCCTTAATGGAGCCCTGTTGCTTATGCATCGTTAGACGCCTAGAAAGAGATGTTGTTGTCTTGCCTATATACTGGGTTTTTTGGAGCTTACAGTCCCCAAGTGGGCATTTGAAGGCATAGACGACGTTAGTCTCTTTTAAAGCGTTCTGTTTTGTGTCTGGAGAGTTTCTCCAGACACAAATAATAATAATAATAAGCCAAGTTTTCCTGAATTAATATATTTTCTCTAATTTTTTTCTATGAAATGACAAAGCTACCCATTTCATTATGTATGAGGTAAATTCTTTTTTATTGGAGTTAAAATTAACGTAGATATATGACCGAACCTAACCAACCCTACCTATCCTAACCTAACCTATCTCTATAGGTTAGGTTTGGTTAGGTTGCCGGAAAAGTTAGGTTAGGTTAGGTAGGTTAGGTAGTCGAAAAACAATTAATCCGTGAAAACGTGGCTTATTATGCAAATTGGGCCTTGCGTAGTAGGCTGAGAAGTGCGTTCTGGCTACTAGGTACGACATATATATATATATATATATATATATATATATATATATATATATATATATATATATATATATATATATATATATATATATATATATATATATATATATATATATATATATTGCGAGAGGATGGTCTCTCAGGATTCTCCCACAGCTGACTTGATTGGCTCATTGCAGTGCACAGTGCACCGATCCACGTGCACAAGCCCTATCTCTGTTAACCCTGTATAGTAAACTGGCATGTTGGGTATCTCCTGGATCCCCACTTAACCAGGAATACGTTTATAATACGGAGGCCGCCGTATGTCCAGGCAGGAAGGAGATACAGGGAAGTTAGGCATACTTGCTACAGGGTCAGAGAGTACACAGGAGATGCCAGTGTGAGAGAGATAGATGGGACGCTAGTGAGGCGACAGACTGACCTCTGGGGTCAGCCTCAACCGGTGCGTTGGAGAATAACAACTTTGACGTGGTCGTGACGTGTTGCCCAACAGCTGCTGGTAAGGGCATTCACGTGAGGGAGCCCATGCATAGAGGACGTGTCCTGTTCTGTCTATCGGCCAATAGACAGAAGAACACGGTCTATTCCTCACCGTCAAGTTAAACTCAGCATCTTTTCGATATACCAACGCTCGCCCTGAATCTCGATCGTGACTATATTGTTTAGAAGCCTAGTGACACATCACCAGAGCGAAACAGACTGGTATCAGGTGACCCCTGGTGACAACTGGAGATCGTTGTGAGTGACCTAGAGTGAACTAAGGAGCGCTGCTGCCTAAGTAATCTGTATGTGACTTTTACCACAGTGTACCTGCATGGTATTATATAATCAGCCACCAGCTGCCACTCGGTCCAGAGCGTGTAGCGAGAGCCTCAAGCCGCCACCACCCTGCCTCGCTGTACCATGTGACGTCACCTCCCTTACTCACCGCCAGCGCCATTAAGTGTGTGTGTGTCTGTTGACATACAGCGCGCCCTCCTGCGAGTACCCCGTGTCAAGTACGGTTTGTGGGAAAGCCTGTTGCCGCAAAACCAGCTGTCAGGCCACCTATGAGTTCTTGCATAAATGTGCCTGAGTGAGTGAGTGAATAAGAGAGGTAGCCTACCTGTAAGTACAAGATCTTGTCATTGTTATATTGTGTCTGTCTGTGTTGATCTGAGGTATCAACCATAGTTCTCACCTTTTCATTCCTGACACAGGTATAGGTGAAGACACCCGACGGTGTATGCGTGTTTATTTGTGTGGTATCATGACATTACACTGGTCTGTGAATGTGAGCTTCCCATACACCACACATTTAGCATTGTGTGACATTATTATTGTGCATGTTATTGCCTGTCCCATTGACAGTGTATTGTGATTTATTGCGCATCATCATTACCCGAGTATCCGGTTGGAACTCTTCTAATCCCTTTGCATACCGGCAGTTAGGTTTGCTGTGTTAATGATTGGCTGTCAATTGTGTTAAGTTAGGTGTTTCTCAGCGAGTAGATCCGAATCGATTACCCTGACGTCAAGAGTCTCGCTAATGCAATCATAGCCTTTCTGACGCCAATCTAAAGTAAATCAAGCACCCTTTGTATTAGTGATTAAGTTAGTAAAGAAACTACTGTTAAGCATTATGCGGTGTTTCCGTTGAACCACTTCTGAATACTGCCAACTATTTACTCAAGCTTTCAGCTCCAGGTGTCTCTAACACCGAGTTGCCAAATTCACTAAACTATAAATGTGATGAGGACCCTAGGAGTCCCTTAAAGTGTTTCAAGCACTGAGGAGATTCCAACGATCAACGTGCACCAGGACCAGGTGAGGCTAGTCTGAGAAGAGACCCTCAAGGACTCGACCTTGCTCCCAGGCCCTGTTCGGTTGCTCTCGTATTTTCTCTGCTGATTCTGACAGCTTCGTGAAGCGTCTGCCACATGTACATTGGCAACGTATGCATTGCAGCCAGGAAAGCAAAATAGAAAACCCAACGTCTGGTACCCAACGTGTTTGGGTAAGTTGGAACCTATGAGCTAGATTGTAAAGTAAAATTTCGCACTTAAATTTTCCCTGAAAATTTAAAAGTGACGAGCAGTATTCAGAGAACGTTTAACGCCCAGTTAGGTACACACACCACCAGTATGTCTGAGTGTGGAGAGTTCAAGTTCAAATAGCGCTACCTGCATCTTCTCCTGGCCCTGACCGCTCGTAGACCTGACGACTACGACACTCTTACTGAGCAAGAGTGTAAGGCGCGAGTGGAGTAGCACATGAGGGTCATGGAAGAGGTCATGCTACAAGCACACATGCAGGGTAGTACTGAGGTGGCGTGCACGAGTCTCATCATACTGGATGAGGCTATCGATGGTGAGACCCCGGTGAGAGATAACACAGTGGGAGAGACCCCAGTGAGAAACAACTATGAGGTAGAGAACCCTGTGGGTGACGTCACTGAGAATGATGTCACTAGAATCACACACGCTGCGAGAGAAAACGGAGTCACACGGGAATCTAGCCCTTTAAATACTTTGTTGGGGGATTCTACGGGGAAGAATCTTTGCCCAAATGCCCAAAAAGTCCTTGTGGACGACGCCAGCTCAAAGAGTAGGTATTACAGGCTCGCACTTATTCACCTTAGAGGAATACCGCGACCAGGTTAAGGGGTTGGGATTCGAAGGGAATAAAGTAGCAGAGCAAGCTATGAAACTCTGGACTGATCAGCAGGAGAGAGAAAACAAACACTGGACTGATCAGCAGGAGAGAGAAAGTACTGAACGCATAGCTCTCATGCAGTTGCAAGCGAGGCACAATGACCAGACAAGTGGTCGTTCAACAGAGATTTACGTTGAACAAGGTAAGACTGTCAAACTTCCTAAACTAGCTAACTTTGATGAGAGGGGCGACTCGATGGATGCATACATCAAGCGTTTCGAAGGTCACACCGCTGATTGCGGGTGGGAAAGATCAAAGTGGGCACTCGCTCTTAGTGCGTTGTTAAAGGGTAGGGCACTAACCATCTACCACAGTCTGGGTCCGCACCAGCGCAGAGATTACGAGGCATTGACAACAGCGTTGCTGAATGGTTTTGGCATCACTGCAAACCGGATGGTAGAGAATTTCCGTAGGGCTCAATTGCAAAAAGTGGGAGACATATGTGCTAATGTTACAGCGGTTAGAATCGAGTCTAAACCTTTACTGTGAACTCATGGAGACTGCTCCTGGGAGCATGGAGTTCTATCAACTGATGATTCGTGAACAGTTCTTAAAAGCATGCGAATTGTCTCTGCGCGTCAAGCTCAAAGAGCAGGAAGTTGTGTCAAATCTGTCTATGGCCAAGCAAGCTGATCTGTGGGCTGGGGCCAGGAGACAGGTGAAAGGGGTGAAGCCGCACGAGAAGCATCATGCTACAGGTACTGGCGAGGAAGCTAAGCCTAAGACTGATGTGTCGGGGGAGCAGGGAAACTCCTCCAACAAGCAGGTGCACAAGTGCTACACCTGTGGTAAGCCAGGTCATCGTGCAGCTGATTGCAAGGCAAACCCGAAATCAGGTTACATAGCAGGTGTGAGCTCAAGTGGTAAGAAACATCCCAACGTCGGAAAGGATCCACTAGCTTGGACCCTTGAGGTGGTGGACGGAAATGTTAACGGAAAATCGGCGAAAATCATCCGTGGCAAAGGCGCCATTACCCACATGGTAAGAAAAAGCCTAGTAAAGCCAGGATCTGAGACAGGTAGACATATCTATGTCAAATTCCCAAATGGCTATGCTAAAGAAATGGTGGAGGTGTATGTGTGGGTCGACACACCTTACATCAAAGGACAAATTCGTGCCATTCAACAGAAACGTGCTGTATATGGACTTATATTGGGGAATGTACGGGAATCTCTGATTGCCCAAGTCCACCCTCAAAGAAAACGGGGGAGAGTGAGGAGTGCAGCCGCCCTCAGTCAGCTGATGCCATGGGTGACTTGCCCGGGGGTGACGTCATAGGGAGTGACCACACCCTCACTCAGCTGAAGAATAAGGGTGAGAAAACAAGCTGTGAAGTAATGGAGAGAGCAGCAAGCCAACTCGCCCAGAAAAACCTTTGAAATTACAAGATATTCAGGGAGTGTCTGCAAAGGAGAAAAAAACAAAAGAACGCAAGTTCAATGTAGGTGACAAAGTACTTTTGTTACTCCCCACCAGCAGGAACAAGCTCTTGCTGCAGTGGAAGGGCCCATTGACAGTAGTGGAGTGCTCGCACTCTTTAAACTACGTGCTCGACGTCGATGGTGCCAGGAAGAAGTACCCTGTCAACATGCTCAAACGTTATGAGGACCCACCTGTAGATGGATCCACAAAGCCAAAGAAGCGTGTAAGACATAAGAACAGGAGAGGACCACGGGGCTCGACATCGACAGGGCCGATCGACCACCCACTGCTCTCAGCATCGATCGCCGGTGTCTGAGTGATAATCGCCGACGAGGAGGTAGGTCAGCCAGGTCTCTTCAATCAACAGCAGCAGGAGACACCCCGAGATGTTAAGGTTGATGATCAGCTGTTTGAAGATGAAGCGGTGCGAACATAGCCATATCCTGTTCCTTATCACCTTGTACCACAGGTGAGAGAAGAACTGGAATGTATGATTATCGCGGGAGTAATAGAGAAGTCGATCTCACCGTACTCAAGCTCGATGGTGTTAGGGAAGAAGCCTGGGGGAGGTGTGCGCAACTGCCTCGACTTCAGGAAGTTGAACTTCATCATAGAGTTTGATGCTGAACCGATGTTCAATCAAAATGAGATCTTCTCGAGGTTAGCTTTCAGTTGCTATTTCTTCAAGCTTCAACTGACAAAAGGATTTTGGCAGATTCCATTAGATGAAGACAGTAAGCGCTGCACTGCCTTCATGACAAGCGAAGGTCTCTTCCAATTCACAGTCCTCCCGTTTGGACTGGTGAACGCCCGGGCTGTATTCAACAGAACTATGCGCAAGGTCTTGGGGGAATTGCTGGAGTAGAAGTGTTCGTGTTCGTTCGTCGAGCACCCATCCTTAGACTACCAAATTCTACCAGGGAGTACATCCTCCGGACAGATGCCTCAAATACAGGTATTGGTGCTGTGCTCATGCATGAGTACGACGGTGAAATCTGGCCAGTTGCATACTTCAGTCGTAAATTGAGCGATACTGAGCAGAAGTACTCCACTGTAGAAAAAGAAACTCCTTGCTGCTGTCGTGAGAGTAAGGAAATTCTACCAGAATCTCTACGGTAAGCGTTTTACGTTTCAAGTAGAGCACCAACCCCTCAGCCACATCGGTACGCTTGTTATATTGTTTATCTTATGAAATGATAGAGCTATTCATTTAACTATTTGTGAGTAAATTGTTTTTTATTTGAGTTAAAACTAACGTAGATATATGACCGAACCTAACCAACCCTACCTAACCTAAGCTAACCTATCTTAACCTAACCTAAACTAACATAACTAAGTGAATAATTTGTGTTCTTAATACAAAATAATATTAATGATTCAAATAAACCAATTAGAAACAATTTACTGAAAATAAAGAAAATCACTCGGCCTATTAGGCAAATCGGGCCTTGCATAGTAGGCCGAGAAGTGCGTTCTGGCTACTAGATACGACATATATATATATATATATATATATATATATATATATATATATATATATATATATATATATATATATATATATATATATATATATATATATATATATATATAAATTTGTGAGGGTACCACCTCTGGTGCCAATGTGGGGACCCATAGCCTCGGAGAAGGAAATAAAAAGTATTCAGAGGAGACCTTGTGGTTTCTCACTGAACACTAATATTATCTTCTCCTACCACCCCCATTTTTTTGTATGTACACATATATATTTGCTTTATTTGAACTTTGTTACAAAAAAGAAGTTACATATAGGTTACAAAGATGGTTATCATAGGTTGTCGAGTTCCTCCAGCTCCTCAGATGGCGGGCAGGAACCCTGGATGCAGTGCGCATTTCCCCTCTGTATCGCCTCGCTGAGGCACTGGAAAAGAAAGCTGGCAGCTCTATGGTCCCTTGTTGTTTCAATGAGCCTAGAACCCAGTTCCTTCAAAAAACTGGTAGCACTTTACCCCAGTCGCCGAGTGTCTCAGAAGCAATGGGGACAAAATTGTAGCGGTGATCCAGTTCTCTATACTTACGGGATTTGGCTGCTTCCCTGTGGGTGGCAGCGCCACCTGGTTGTGCAACACTGAGGTTAATGTAGGTGTTAGCCAGGGTTGATACGCACTTGTAGTCCCATACCAACTGCTTGCCATTCTTCCAGGGGTTCACTGTGATACCATCCGGGCGACCAATTAGAGCATCAGAGTTACAGGGCGTTAGGTAATGGGGCTCTCTTTCAGCTGGGCATCCGGCTGTGGTGAGGCTCCTCTTAATGATGTCGTTATATATATATATATATATATATATATATATATATATATATATATATATATATATATATATATATATATACACGACATATATATGTCGTACCCAGTAGCCAGAACGCACTTCTCGGCCTACTATGCAAGGCCCGATTTGCCTAATAAGCCAAGTTTTCATGAATTAATTGTTTTTCGACTACCTAACCTACCTAACCTAACCTAACCTAACTTTTTCGGCTACATAACCTAACCTAACCTATATAGATAGGTTAGGTTAGGTTAGGTAGGGTTGGTTAGGTTCGGTCATATATCTACGTTAATTTTAACTCCAATAAAAAATAATTGATCTCATACATAATGAAATGGGTAGCTTTATCATTTCATAAGAAAAAAATTTGAGAAAATATATTAATTCAGGAAAACTTGGCTTATTAGGCAAATCGGGCCTTGCATAGTAGGCCGAGAAGTGCGTTCTTGCTACTAGGTACGACATATATATATATACATATATATATATATATATATGTATATATATATATATATATATATATATATATATATATATATATATATATATATATATATATATATATATATATATATATATATATATATATATATATATATATATATATATATATACATATATATGGTGTGCAGCTTGTGCCCGGATAGTCACCAAAACTGGAGGAGAAACTTCATCACTTTCTTGGACCTCTGCTGGAACATACTTAAAGATGGGATTGTCCACTGCAGAGTTACACACCTGGGGTTTCTTAGGCACAGCCGATTTCAATATTATTGACTGAAGAGCAGCTGTGTCCCTCAAGATCTTCAATTTGAAACATCCCTCCGAATCTGTACCGTTGGCAGAGACAGTTCCAGGATACAGGTGTTTGCTGAAGAGAGAAAGATCATTAACAGGAACACCAACATTCATCACAGGCTTACCGGACTTAGGAGGAGTCGGTTTGGGTTTAGTAGTTTCATTATTGCCTTTATATTGAGCTTTCCCACATTTATTCATGGTATGTCCATAGAGTTTGCAATACTTTCAATACAATTGAGAGCTCGCTTGATCGGCACTCACTTTATCATAACTATACCAAGACTTCTTACTGGACAGTGGTGTTAGCCGGTGTATAAGGCTGTAGGTGTCAGCCGACTTCGCACATTTGATGTAGTCGGTTTCTTCTTTGTCTGCTAAATATAAACGTATAGAAGGGGGAACACGTCTCAAAAATTCCTCAACAAGAATGAGGTTGACGAGTTCTGAAAATGTAGAGACATGTGCTGCTTCTAGCCATTTGCTTGAAATATCTTTTCTTTGTATTGGCAAATTCTAGAAAGGTGGTGGTACTTGCCTTTAGATAATCACAGAATTTTCGTCTGTAGCTTTCGGTAGAGAGAAGTTAGGCGTCCAAAACTTCTTGCTTCAGGGTCTGGTAGTCATTCTCAGACGCTAAGGTACTGAGAGTAACCGCAGCTCTATCTGTGAGGTGCACTCTGAGAAGGGTAAACCATTGATCTTCAGGCCAGCTACGTTTTTTAGCTAGGGTCTCAAAAGTGGTGAAAAATACATCGATCTCTGTCTCAACGAATGGTGGCATTAACTTACTTGCATGGGAGACATTGAAACTTACGGGAAGACTAGCTGTAGCTTGTTGGCGCTGAGTGTGGTGTGTAGTTTCCAACTTGAGTTCTTTTTGACGACATGCGAGAGCCATATCAACTTGCTTCTTATCATGCTCGTGTTGTATCTCCAGGTGACATTTTTTTTCCAGCTGTTCCCCTCTCCCGCTCACAGAGTAGGGTAGCCTCACGTTCTTTGAGGGCCACCTCGCGTTCCTGTTCTTCTTTCCTTAGGGCCGCCTTTTCTTTCTTTAGGGCCACCTCACGTTCCTTTCGTTGTAGAGCTTCTTTCGCGAGGGCCGCCTCGCGTTCTTGTTCTTCTTTCCTTAGGGCAGCCTCTCGTTCCCTCATCTGGAGAGCTTCTTTTTGTTGTTCCCGCTCTATGTTGGCTAGTTCGAGCTTCAATTTCATGGCTGCCAGCGCATGTTTATCTGCAATAGAATAGTTTTCATGAGTTTCAGAGTCTATCTTTCCTTCCTCTAAGAGGTGATCCAAGATTATATTATGCAATTCATTTTTGTTGGCTCCAGGGGGAACATCTAGTTGATACTCATGTGCAAGAGTTTGTAATTCGGTCCTCTTCGCACGACTTAAGTTCCCTACTTCACTTGCTAGGTCGTTACGAAATGCTTGGAGACGGAACATGTTGAAAATAGCAAATAAATGTACAACGAGTATACTGATGATAATGTAAGTGTCAGTAACAGGATGACGTGGCAACTGGTAACTATTCTGTGGTAATTTAATAGTTAACAATTAACGTTAATCTTAGTATGGTAAATGATTAGTCAATCAAAATCGCAGGAAACCTTGTACCCGGTACTCAATGTAAGAGAATATGGGAAAGAAAATTCTACTAAATAAATGAAACCGATAGTTTTTAAAACAAATGAAACATTTAATTGTTTCGAAAGTGAATAAGGTAGTCCAAGAATGTAGGGATACCTTGCCAAGTCTCTATAGGACAGAAGCAAGGGTTTTCCTACTAAATAAAATATGATACTTACAGAATTAGCGATCTTTGTGCTCTGAAAAAAGAAAGCTAATTCCTTACCTAAGTAAATATTATCATCTCTGACCGACGTGTAGAGGTTCGAGTGTCAACTGGAGACGTGAACTGCTGTTGAGGTCCCAACTTAGCAACGTAGTCCGTGCTAGAGGAACTATGGCCCTCTGTATCCTTCTTTGGTCGGATTGCAGAAGATAGGGTGACAAACCCGAAGAAATATCAAAGTACCAGGGTACCAAAATGATGATCTGCCGGAATGTGAGAAATATCCTACGGACAAAATGAGGAATACACGAGCAATAACACTGAGGGAGGGGTGACCAATTAAGAGAATGACTAAGGCCTACAGTCACCACGTAATCCAAAGTTATCCAACACTCACAATATGCTACCCTCAGAATGCACAAAATACAAAATACACAGCACCATATAAATATTAAAAGTAATGAAAATATTGAAAAGCAACTGTATCAAAGCCAAGTACACTTACCACAAATTGATGTTATAGTACTAGTACCTGAGTGAAGCTCCCGGACAGGCCCCCATAAAATTTGACGGGAAAGTGTAGATGGTAATGCAGTCCTAATGCAATATATATATATGTATATATATATATATATATATATATATATATATATATATATATATATATATATATATATATATATATATATATATACATACATATATATATATATATATATATATATATGCGGAAAATCCACAGAGAAATATGAAATGAGGTGAACGTTTCGGCTTTGTTAAAGCCTTTGTCAACACCAGACTGACTAAGGAGAAGGGAGAAGGGGGGAAGATATATAGGCCGACACCTGACCAACCCATCCCAAGGGTTGGTCAGGTGTAATTAACCAAAAACAGGTATAGCTTAGCTTAGAATGGTCAAAGAGGATTAAGCGGTCAGAGACTAAGGATGAAAGATTAAAGAAAAGCCTCATGAACACACAATATATGAATATACAATTATAATGAGACATTGTAAGCCTCTCTATCAGAGTTGTTTCTTAAACTGTTGTGCAATATTATAACTTAAAAATGGATCAAGTTTGTACATTCCAGTACTAACATTAAGAAGATTTGGACACTGACTGATTAGAGCAGACTCAATCAAATTCCGTTCCACGAAATCCCCACAATTGGTAATGCTTTTTGCCCCATTCCAGGTAATATTGTGATCGCATAAACTCGTATGTAGATACAATGCATTAGACGTTTGGGCAGTTCTAATACTATAAGCATGTTGTGACAACCGCAATTGTAAGGACTTTCCTGTTTGTCCAAGGTACACAGAATCACAATCATTGCAGGGAATCGAATACACACAACCTGCTGTATCAGGGGAGTTTTTTATTTCGTGGAACGGAATTTGATTGAGTCTGCTCTAATCAGTGTCCAAATCTTCTTAATGTTAGTACTGGAATGTACAAACTTGATCCATTTTTAAGTTATAATATTGCACAACAGTTTAAGAAACAACTCTGATAGAGAGGCTTACAATGTCTCATTATAATTGTATATTCATATATTGTGTGTTCATGAGGCTTTTCTTTAATCTTTCATCCTTATTCTCTGACCGCTTAATCCTCTTTGACCATTCTAAGCTAAGCTATACCTGTTTTTGGTTAATTACACCTGACCAACCCTTGGGATGGGTTGGTCAGGTGTCGGCCTATATATCTTCCCCCCTTCTCCCTTCTCCTTAGTCAGTCTGGTGTTGACAAAGGCTTTAACAAAGCCGAAACGTTCACCTCATTTCATATTTCTCTGTGGATTTTCCGCATAAAATGATCAGTGTTTTGTGATCGTCAGTTGCATCAATGGATACCACGTGCCAGTTTCTTACCTTCTCCTCTCTCTACCCTTCCCTTAAACCTTTTGTTACTAAACTTCGTTCTGCTTTAGTGAAATCTCATTCCTTAAAAATTCGTCTTCGTTTTCTTCGAAAATGCCTCAGTGAACAAGTGCTTCCCCGTTCATTATTACCCAACAGCGTTCTTAAATTGTCAGATCAGCCGTTTGATGAGATACCCCGCATAGTGCTTATGAAAAACATCGATTTACTTAAATTTGAAGTTCGTGAATGTTTTAAAGTTGTGAATAACTGTAAGTACGCTTTTCTCCAAGCCATTCCGCCTGAGTGGAACCGTTGTATGATGGATTACTGTTATACTACTTTGAGGTCTACCTGCAGAAAGGTGAGTACTAAACTTGATTTCAAATTAAAGAAACTTATTCAACAAAGTGACTGGAATAAACACTCCAACCGGGATTTTGTTATAAACCTCTCGGATAGACAGCTTGATAATGACACGATTACTGCATTAGGATATGGCCTGAGCTTTGCCACATCTAACGGAACAGTCAATTATGTAGATATTGCCAAAGGTTTCAGCAATCTTGAAAAGTATAGCAATGTCTCAGTTGAAGATATTAATGTGTGCAAAGGTATGATGTATGGCGTTTTACTTAATAATTCTGTTCCTAATTGTCCAAGTCGATTTGTTCATGCGTTCAAAAATCTCAAAAAAGATAGTTCATTACATATTACCAAGGCTGATAAGTCAAATGCAGTAGTTATTATGAATAAAGATGACTATGTCCGAAAAATGGAGTTAATCTTGGAAGACAGGGATACTTATCTATTGGTTAACAGAGATCCTACTGAAAAAGTGATTGCACATTTTAACAAAACTCTTAAAACCGTGTGTAAAGGTGATAAAGAGTTGATATCTAGGCTAACAAGTCGATCCCCCTCTCTTCCTTACATGTATGGTCTTATAAAAACTCATAAGCCATATAATCCGGCAGGGCCGATTATTAGTTCAATTGGTTCGGCGGCTTATAAACTCTCTAAGTGGTTAGTCAAAGTTTTGTCCCCTATAGTTGGTACTATTTCCAACTCACACTTGACAAACAATGTGGACTTAGTTAATAAGCTATCCACATTGAATTTAAATTTTGATTTTAAACTTATAAGTTACAATGTGACCTCTTTATTCACTAAAGTTCCTGTTGATGATCTGTTAGAATTTCTACGTGAGGAACTGCCTAAATATAATTTGAGCTTGCAGACCAATAAAGCATTGGAACTTATTAAATTGTGTATAAAAGACAATTATTTTAGTTTTAATGGAAAATTTTTCAAACAAACATTTGGTATGGCGATGGGCAATCCCCTGTCCCCAGTTTTAAGCAATTTGTATATGGAATTCTTTGAAACAAAAATCTTATCCAGGATTATCCCGGCTAATGTGGTTTGGTATAGGTATGTTGATGATATTTTGTGCTTATGGCCGTGCAACAAAGACCAGATAGTTTTTCTTAATGAACTCAATTCTTTGGTACCTTCAATAAAATTCACTTGTGAGACTGAGGAGAATGGTACTCTTCCGTTTTTGGACATTATGATTCATAGAGTCACTAGAAAGTTCAAATTTAATGTGTATAGGAAACCTACCAACGTGGGGTCGTATGTTCATTTTTATTCGAATCATCATAGTAAAGTTAAACAGGCAGTATTTTCAGGAATGTTTCTACGAGCTTTGAGGGTTTGCAGCCCTGAGTTTTTTGATGAAGAGATTGCTAAAATATATGAAATTGGGAAGAGTTTACAATATCCTAAGAGCTTTTTGGATTTCTCGTTTGTACAAGCCAAGCGTACGTTTTATAATCACGTCCCTAAGGCGAAACCAAAAATTATTAACTCATTGGTGGTACCTTATGCGAGTGGACTTGAAAAATTGTCTCTGATTTTTAAGAAACTTAATATAAATTTGGTGTTCACTAATAGTACGATCAAATCCAATTTAATAAAGAACTACCCTGATACAGCAGGTTGTGTGTATTCGATTCCCTGCAATGATTGTGATTCTGTGTACCTTGGACAAACAGGAAAGTCCTTACAATTGCGGTTGTCACAACATGCTTATAGTATTAGAACTGCCCAAACGTCTAATGCATTGTATCTACATACGAGTTTATGCGATCACAATATTAACTGGAATGGGGCAAAAAGCATTACCAATTGTGGGGATTTCGTGGAACGGAATTTGATTGAGTCTGCTTCTAATCAGTCAGTGTCCAAATCTTCTTAATGTTAGTACTGGAATGTACAAACTTGATCCATTTTTAAGTTATAATATTGCACAACAGTTTAAGAAACAACTCTGATAGAGAGGCTTACAATGTCTCATTATAATTGTATATTCATATATTGTGTGTTCATGAGGCTTTTCTTTAATCTTTCATCCTTATTCTCTGACCGCTTAATCCTCTTTGACCATTCTAAGCTAAGCTATACCTGTTTTTGGTTAATTACACCTGACCAACCCTTGGGATGGGTTGGTCAGGTGTCGGCCTATATATCTTCCCCCCTTCTCCCTTCTCCTTAGTCAGTCTGGTGTTGACAAAGGCTTTAACAAAGCCGAAACGTTCACCTCATTTCATATTTCTCTGTGGATTTTCCGCATAAAATGATCAGTGTTTTGTGATCGTCAATTGCATATATATATATATATATATATATATATATATATATATATATATATATATATATATATATATATATATATATATATATATATATATACATATATATAGTTTTCATTCGCATATAGTCCTGGGGACCATTCAGGCTTGTTTGCATATATATATATATATATATATATATATATATATATATATATATATATATATATATATATATATATATATATATATATATATATATATATATATATATGTCGTACCTAGTAGCCAGAACGCACTTCTCTGCCTACTATGCAGGGCCCGATTTGCCTAATAAGCCAAGTTTTCATGAATTAATTGTTTTTCGACTACCTACCCTACCTAACCTAACCTAACCTAACTTTTTCGGTTACCTAACCTAACCTAACCTATAAAGATAGGTTAGGTTAGGTTAGGTAGGGTTGGTTAGGTTCGGTCATATATCTACGTTAATTTTAACTCAAATAAAACAATATTGACCTCATACATAATGAAATGGGTAGCTTTATCATTTCATAAGAAAAAAATTAGAGAAATTATATTAATTCAGGAAAACTTGGCTTATTAGGCAAATCGGGCCTTGCATAGTAGGCTGAGAAGTGCGTTCTGGCTACTAGGTACGACATATATATATATATATATATATATATATATATATATATATATATATATATCGTACCTAGTAGCCAGAACTCACTTCTCAGCCTACTATTCATGGCCCGATTTGCCTAATAAGCCAAGTTTTCCTGAATTAATATATTTACTATAATTTTTTTCTTATGAAATGATAAAGCAACCCTTTTCTCTATGTATGAGGTCAATTTTTTTTTATTGGAGTTAAAATTAACGTAGATATATGACCGAACCTAACCAACCCTACCTAACCTAACCTAACCTATATTTATAGGTAAGGTTAGGTTAGGTAGCCAAAAAAAGCTAGGTTAGGTTAGGTAGGTTAGGTAGACGAAAAAACATTAATTCATGAAAACTTGGCTTATTAGGCAAATCGGGCCTTGAATAGTAGGCTGAGAAGTGCGTTCTGGCTATTAGGTACGACATATATATATATATATATATATAACATTGTTATATATACATTGTTATATATATATATATATATATATAACAATGTCAGACCACGGAGGAAAAATGAAACAGGAATTTCCTTAAGTACTTTCGTATATTAATACATCTTCAGAAGGACTCCTTTTGAAGATGTATTAATATACGAAAGTACTTAAGAAAATTCCTGTTTCATTTTTCCTCCGTGGTCTGACATTGTCACATTTTTAATCA
The DNA here is from genome assembly GCF_040958095.1 of Procambarus clarkii. Taxonomy (NCBI): domain Eukaryota; kingdom Metazoa; phylum Arthropoda; class Malacostraca; order Decapoda; family Cambaridae; genus Procambarus; species Procambarus clarkii. Next base: position 26,373,617 of record NC_091177.1, read on the forward strand.
CGTGTTTATTTTCGTGATATACATATATATATATATATATATATATATATATATATATATATATATATATATATATATATATATATATATATATATATATATATATATATATATATATATATATATATATATATATAAATATATATATATATATATATATATATATATATATATATATATATATATATATATATATATATATATATATATGTTGTACCTAGTAGCCAGAACGTCGTACTCTGCCTACTATGCAAGGCCCGATTTGCCTAATAAGCCAAGTTTTCCTGAATATATTTTTTCTAATTTCTTTCTTATAAAATGGTAAAGCTACCCATTTCATTATATATGAGGTCAATCTTTTTTTATTGGAGTTAAAATTAACGAAGATATATGACCGAACCTAACGAACCCTACCTAACCTAACCTAACCTATCTTTATTGGTTAGGTAGCCGAAAAAGTTAGGTTAGGTAAGGTTAGGTAGGATAGGTAGTCGAAAAACAAATAATTCATGAAAACTTGGCTTATTAGGCAAATTGGGCCTTTCATAGTAGGCTGAGAAGTGCGTTCTGGCTGCTAGGTACGACTTATATGTATATATATATATATATATATATATATATATATATATATATATATATATATATATATATATATATATATATATATATATATATATATATATATATATATATATATATGTTGTACCTAGTACCCAGAACGTCGTATTCGGCCTACTATGCAAGGCCCGATTTGCCTAATAAGCCAAGTTTTCCTGAATTAATATATTTTCACTAATTTTTTTCTTATGAAAAGATAAAGCTACCCATTTCATTATGTATGAGGTCAATTTTTTTTATTGGAGTTAAAATTAACGTAGATATATGACCGAACCTAACCAACCCTACCTAACCTATCTTTATAGGTTAGGTTAGGTTAGGTAGCAAAAAAAGTTAGGTTAGGTTAGGTAGGTTAGGTAGTCGAAAAACAAGTAATTCATGAAAACTTTGCTTATTAGGCAAATCGGGCCTTGCATAGTAGGCTGAGAAGTGCGTTCTGGCTACTAGGTACGATATATATATATATATATATATATATATATATATATATATATTTATATATATATATATATATATATATATATATATATATATATATATATATATATATATATATATATATATATATATATATATATATATATATATTTATACATATATATTGTTACGATAAGCTACTTCAGTACATCTAAAACAATTTCTCAATCTGAATTAATATATTTTCATTAATTTTTTTCTTATGAAATGATAAAGCTACCCATTTCATTATGTATGAGGTCAATTTTTTTTATTGGAGTTAAAATTAACGTAGATATATGACCGAACCTAACCAACCCTACCTAACCTATCTCTTTAGGTTAGGTTAGGTTAGGTAGCCAAAAAAGTTAGGTTAGGTTAGGTTAGGTAGGTTAGGTAGTCGAAAAAACATTAATTCGTGAAAACTTGGCTTATTAGGCAAATCGGGCCTTGCATAGTAGTTTGAGAAGTGCGTTCTGGCTACTAGGTTCGACATATATGTATATATATATATTAGTATATTTTGGTAGCAGTCTTTCCTGTAGACATATATTATTAAATATGACCGAAAAAGTAAGATTAATAATTCTAACACGAATTGTCTCAATCTTTCGTACATTTCTTTTCACTGTTGGTGGTAATTAAAAAATCAATTCCCCAAAATTCATTTTTATTTCTAGTCTGACGCGACACTTGAGCGTGTTTCGTAAAACTTATTACATTTTCAAAGACTTTAGTATACACAACTGAATAGAACTTACACATCTCCGATTTGTTTATATCTACATTTGAGTGAGGTGGATGGCGTGAGGTGGTATTAATAGGGTATTAATTTCATCAACACAAGACAGAACACGAAACAATGGGTATTGAATGGAAGTGATTGTAGAAAGCCTATTGGTCCATATAATTATATTTCTACAATCACTTCCATTCAATTCCCATTGTTTCGTGTTCTGTCTTGTGTTGATGAAATTAATACCCTATTAATACCAGCTTGGAGTAGTTTCCTTAGGATATTTTCTGGTATGTCAAGAGGAGTACAGGCTGGATCACGATACACTCTGTCGGCTATCATAACGATTGTCTCGTCCACTGGTACGTTAGTGAACAGCGAGAAAATATCCTAAGGAAACTACTCCAAGCTTGTACTAAAGAGGCACCCTTCTTGAGCCCGGATGGGCACATGTATAAGCAAGTAGATGGGGTCGCCATGGGTTCTCCCTTAGGTGTCCTGTTTGCAAACTTCTACATGGGTACCATCGAGCAAAAAGTCTTAGTCGACATGAACATGAAACCGGCCATATACTGCAGGTATGTTGATGACATTTTTACACAGGTACCTGATGTCAGACATCTGCAGGAGTTGAAGGAGGCATTTGAGCGAAGTTCCGTGCTGCGTTTCACTTATGAGATGGAAAAGGATGGGAAGCTGCCCTTTCTAGATGTAACAGGAAACGAACATAGGAATGTGCCTAAATGCCAAAAGCGACTGCCCAGATAGGTACAAAAGGAGTGTTGTTAACGCATATGTCGACCGTGCTCTCAGCCACAGCTCAGAATGGAAGCAAGTCGACGAAGAACTCTGTAGGGTAAGGCAGGTCCTAGTCAACAACGGCTTCTCCAATGGTTTCGTCGAAGACATCATAAGAAGGAAAGTGAAACGCCATGCAACCTCTGAAGAGACAACCAACACAACACCTATACCCCCTATTAGACTATTTTACAGGAACTTCTTTTCCACAGCTCATAAAATGGAGGAAAGGGTCCTGAAAGATATTGTTAATAGAAACGTTATCCCTACAGACAAAAATCAGAGGATACAACTGACGATTTACTATAAAACCAGAAAAACGGCCAGCCTACTCATGAGAAACTCTCCAGACACAAAACAGAACGCTTTAAAAGAGACTAACGTCGTCTATGCCTTCAAATGCCCTCTTGGGGACTGTAAGCTCCAAAAAACCCTGTATATAGGCAAGACAACAACATCTCTTTCTAGGCGTTTAACGATGCATAAGCAACAGGGCTCCATTAAGGAACATATAATCTCTTCCCACAACCAAACCATCGCCAGAGAAATCCTAGTAAACAACACAGAAATCATCGATAGATACAGCGATAGCAGGCGGCTTGACGTTTGCGAGGCACTACACATCAAGAAGTCAACACCAGCAATCAACAGCCAATTATTGCACAACTATATTCTACCCACCTCAAGACTCCGCTCCAATATAGAAGCATCAAGAAATATGGACCAATAGGCTTTCTACAAACACTTCTATTCAATACCCATTGTTTCTGTTCTGTCTTGTGTTGATACTTTTAATACCCTATTAATATCCCCTCCTGTTCTGTCTTGTGTCAATGCCACATCACCCTTCCCACCTCACTCAAATGTAGATATAATATCAGAGAGACGTAAGTTCTAATCAGTTGTGTATTTGTGAAGTCTTTGAAAATGTAATAAGTTTTACGAAACGCGCCCGTGTCGCGTCAGACTAGAAATAAAAATGAATTTTGGAGAAGTGATTTTTGATTTACCTCCAACAGTGAAGCGTAATGTACGAAAGATTGAGAAAATTCGTGTTAGAATTATTAATCTTACTTTTTCGGTCATATTTAATAATATATATATATATATATATATATATATATATATATATATATATATATATATACACAAGAAGGTACATTGGGTTTGTGAGAATACATGGGATAGTACAGTATTTACATTCTTGTAAAGCCACTAGTACGCGCAGCGTTTCGGGCAGGTCCTTAATCTAGCAGATAATTTTAAGTAGGTAATTTCTATCAGAATTGATAAATGATAAAGATACATTGCAAGAGAAAAATGAGATGAGAGAGCTTAGTAAGTATATTAAAGCACATTGTTATATTAAAGCTCTGATTGATTACATTGACAGATTGATTAGTAATTTAAACAAGATTAATAGACACCATACAGCAGATTGACAGCACATATAAGACAGCAATGATCACAATGGTAAAGATGTTCAGATTGGGTACATAAAGATTGGGAAACTGGGTAGCAAAATATACAGATAAACAAGATTTATATACACCATACAGTAGATTGGCAGCACATATAAGAAGACAGCAATGATCACAATGGTAAAGATGTTCAAATTGGGAACATAAAGGTTGGGAGATTGGGTAGCAATAGATACAGTGCAATTTTAAGGCAAAAAGTGAAAAACTATGGAGATGAAATTAGGTACTTTTTAGTATTGATTTTGAATGATGTAAAAGTTGGAAAGTTTTTCAATTCAATAGGGAGTGAGTTCCATAAACTGGGTCCCTTTATTTGCATAGAGTGTTTACACAGATTAAGTTTAACTCTGGGGATATCAAAGAGATATTTATTTCTGGTGTGGTGATAATGGGTCTTATTACATCTGTCCAGGAAGAGTTTCAGACAAGGATTTGCATTTAAGAACAGGGTTTTGTAAATGTAGTTGACACAAGAGAATTTATGGAGTGAGATTATGTTTAGCATGTTTAGGGAGTTAAACAAGGGGGCTGTGTGTTGTCTGAAAGCAGAATTTGATATTATTCTGATAGCAGATTTTTGCTGGGTGATGATGGACTTGAGGTGGTTTGCAGTGGTTGAACCCCATGCACAGATACCATAGTTGAGATAGGGATAGATTAGTGCATAATATAGAGAGATGAGAGCAGAGTTAGGTACATAATATCTGATTTTGGAGAGTATACCAACTGTTTTAGAGACTTTCTTAGTTATGTGTTGTATGTGGGTATTGAAGTTGAGTCTCTTGTCTAGGAATAGGCCAAGAAACTTTCCATCATTTTTATTGCTAATGTTTACATTGTCTATCTCAAGCTGAATTGCATTTGTAGATTTGCTTCCAAATAGGATGTAGTAGGTCTTTTCTATGTTAAGTGTTAGTTTCTTAGTTGACATCCATAAGTGGACTTTTTTTAGTTTTTTATTAACAACATCATTTAGTGTATGTGGGTTGGGGTTGGAGTAGATGAGGGTAGTATCATCAGCAAACAAAATAGGTTTCAGAATGTTAGAGACATTAGGCAGATCATTGATGTATATAAGAAATAGAAGAGGTCCCAAGACGCTGCCCTGTGGCAGTCCAACGGTTATTGGTAGAATGGGAGAGGTTATATTATTGATGGCTACACATTGGTGTCTATCACTAAGATAGGATTGGATATAGTCCAGTGCATGGCCTCGGATTCCATAATGATGGAGTTTACATAAGAGGTAATCGTGATTAACAGTATCAAAGGCCTTTCTCAGGTCAATGAAGAGTCCAATCGGAAACTCATTTTTGTCAAGGGCTGAGTAAATTATATCAAGGAGACTAATAATTGCATCGTTGGTACTCTTTTGAGAGTGGAAGCCAAACTGACAGGGGCTAAGAATGTCGAATTTTACGAGATAGGAGTAGAGCTGTTTGTAGATAATTTTTTCAAATATTTTTGATGGTATGGGTAGGTTCGATATTGGTCTATAGTTGTTTATGTCTGCCGGATTACCTCCTTTATGAACTGGCGTTACTCTTGCTTTTTTAAGGATATCAGGGAAGGTATGACACTCAAGGGATTTGTTGAACAGCAGAGCTATAGGTGCAGCAAGGGCATGGGAGGCGCTCTTGTATTCAATGGATGGGATATCACTAATGTTCCCAGCTTTGGTTTTTAGTGAGTGTATGATGAACACAACATCTGTCGGGCTGACTGGTGAAAGGAGAAGAGAGTTTAGATAGCTGCCTGAGAGATATGTGTTGATATGTGTCTGAGTCTGTCGGATTTTACTTGCAAGGTTAGCACCAAGCGATGAAAAGAAGCTATTAAATTCATTCGCCATTTCTAAGTCAGATGACGGTGTAAGGCCATCCTTAGAGAGTGTTATCTGGTTATGGGAGTATTGTTTAGTTCGTAGGATATTAGAGATGGTATTCCATGTGCTTTTCATGTTGCCTTTTGCTTCTTTGAATCTAGTCTCATAATATGAAAGTTTTGCTTTTCTTATGATACTGGTAAGCACTGATGAGTACCTTTTAACTACTTCCTTTGAAACTAGGCCACTCCTAAATTTCTTTTCATAATCATGTTTTTTGTTAATTGATTTAATTATACCACCTGTGAGAAACGGGTTATTTTTTCGTTTATCAGTTACTTGTTTGGTAAGGAGGGGACAGTGAGTGTTGTAGAGGCTTAGAGTTTTGGAGAGAAAGAGGTTAGTTGATGAGTTTATATCCTGTGAATTATTAAATTCAGATTCCCAGTTAATATTGTGAAGTGCATTAGAGAGATTGCCTAAAGCTGATTCACTATGTAGCCTGAATGAAAGTTTCTTGGTTTCTGGTGGTGATGTGTCAATGTTTGCTATGAGGAAGGTAGGATAGTGGTCAGTTGTTCTGTCATAAATTACCCCAGATGTAAGGGGAGCTGTTATATTAGTCCATAGGTGATCCAGGGTAGTGGCAGATGTTTGAGTGACTCGGGTGGGCTTGGTGATTGTGGGGATTAGCATACAGGAGTGCATAATTTTTATTGCTAATGTTTACATTGTCTATCTGAAGCTGAACTGCATTTGTAGATTTGCTTCCAAATAGGATGTAGTAGGTCTTTTCTATGTTAAGTGTTAGTTTGTTGGTTAACATCCATAAGTGGACTTTTTTTTAGTTCATTATTAACAACATCATTTAGTGTATGTGGGTTGGGGTTGGAGTAGATGAGGGTAGTATCATCAGCAAACAAAATAGGTTTCAGAATGTTAGAGACATTAGGCAGATAATTGATGTATATAAAAAAATAGAAAAGGTCCTAAGATGCTGCCCTGTGGCACTCCAACGGTTATTGGTAGAATGGGAGAGGTTATATTATTGATGGCTACACATTGGTGTCTATCACTAAGATAGGATTGGATATAGTCCAGTGCATGGCCTCGGATTCCATAATGATGGAGTTTACATAAGAGGTAATCGTGATTAACAGTATCAAAGGCCTTTCTCAGGTCAATGAAGAGTCCAATCGGAAACTCATTTTTGTCAAGGGCTGAGTAAATTATATCAAGGAGACTAATAATTGCATCGTTGGTACTCTTTTGAGAGCGGAAGCTAAACTGACAGGGGCTAAGAATGTCGAATTTTACGAGATAGGAGTAGAGCTGTTTGTAGATAATTTTTTCAAATATTTTTGATAGTATGGGTAGGTTCAATATTGGTCTATAGTTGTTTATGTCTGCCGGATTACCTCCTTCATGACAGTTCTGGCGTTACTCTTGCTTTTTTAAGGATATCAGATTATATCAGATTATAATTTTAAGGATATCAGATTAAGGATTAAGATTATATACTTTAAGAAAGATGTGACCAATGTCCCGGAGCTCGTTCCTGAAACAGGGTGTGTATTTTCAGTAGAGTTTTAAGTTTACCTGCGCATTTTCTTGATTTACTAAAATATTATGAACTGAATTCATTAGATTCACAGTAATGAACACAGTGGGAAGGGAATATGTTACAGTGATGAAGAGAGTGAGTAGTGAGATTGGTTATGTTAGTGAAGATAGTATTTAAGGAGAGAGCATAGTATATAGCAAAGCTACAAGATGAGGGGAGAGTGGAGTTAGGTGCACGATGAGAGGAGGTAAGGGGGACAGGGGAAAGACGATGGGAGATTGGGAAGAAGAGAATGATAAGGGGAGAGTTGGGAAAATCAGGTGATGAGAAGGTAGTAGGATGAAACTGGGTGAAAGGTAGCGGGGAAGGAGTAGACAAAATGACGAAAGAGATGGAGGGGGAAGAGAGACCCATTGTTGTTTCAGTGTTTGTTAATAATAAATTTTAAAGAGAAAGGGAGTGAATGGATGAAGGTGGGGATGGGGAAGTAGATGGTGTTGGAATGTTGGGAAGCACGAGGATAGGAGCGATGGTGAAGGGTAAGAAAAGATCAAATAAAGAAATAGTAAACTTAAAGGAAAAAAGGAAAAGGAAGAAAAAAGAAAGATGAAAGAGAGTGAAAGGGAAAGAGATGAGAAACGGGAAAGACTGGAAAAGGGATAGGGACAATGGGGGAGTTGAAGGGAGAGAAGAAAAGAAGAAGCTTGGCAATAGACAGACTATCCCAAGCTCTGACTGGTACCGCTCCTAGGCAACTACATCAATTTATCTATGTCTTTTTGTTCAAAGTTTGAGTCCAGATGCTTGACACTAGTCTCTAGCAAAACTGTAACTGGTAAAATAGTCTTCAGTATGTCACCTTCAGGAAATAACCTACTGGGGCTAGGCGAAAGATCAATTCTCGTAGGAAATATGTTAGTAACCAATTAAAATTCTTTCGTCATTACTTTAACACCAGGGGTTGTGACGAAGAGTGGCAGGTGGTGGGAGCGGGTGGTGCTGGCAGTGTGGGGGTTGGTGACGGTGGTGTTGACGCAGAGTTACGCCGGCAACCTTATGGCTCTCCTGGCTGTCAAACACATCTCTCACCCCATCCAGTCCCTCCAGGACATCCTCGACGACCAGACCGTCAATTTCATTTTGATGAAAAATTCAGCAAACACTGTTCTGATAAGAATAAGCCAATTTATTGTTTAATAATCCATTAATTGTTTTTGGTAATTTAATTGAATAGTACCGTAAGTGTATTTACAAAGCATGTAGACTAGTACAATAAAAATAATTAAAACATATTTTATTACTAAAATATTTTCTTGTTAAACATTTAAACATAACTAAAATATTAGTTCATAGTGATATATATATATATATATATATATATATATATATATATATATATATATATATATATATATATACATATGTATATATATATATATATACACACACATATACATACAGGAAGGGAGTACCACCTTTGGCTGGAAGAAGGGGGACCCTTAGCCTCGGAGGAAATTAACACATAAGGCATTAGAGGGAAATTTTATATATATATATATATATATATATATATATATATATATATATATATATATATATGTCGTACCTAGTAGCCAGAACGCACTTCTCGGCCTACTATTCAAGGCCCGATTTGCCTAATAAGCCAAGTTTTCATGAATTAATTGGTTTTCGACTACCTAACCTACCTAACCTAACCTGACCTAACTTTTTCGGCTACCTAACCTAACCTTACCTATAGAGATAGGTTAGGTTAGGTTAGGTAGGGTTGGTTAGGTTCGGTCATATATCTACGTTAATTTTAACTCCAATAAAAAAAAATTGACCTCATACATAATCAAATGGGTAGCTTTATCATTTCATAAGAAAAAAATTAGAGAAAATATATTAATTCAGGAAAACTTGGCTTATTAGGCAAATCGGGCCTTGCACAGTAGGCCGAGAAGTGCGTTCTGGCTACTAGGTACGACATATATATATATATATATATATATATATATATATATATATATATATATATATATATATATATATATATATATATATATATATATATATATATATATATTTGTCGTACCTAGTAGCCAGAACTTAATTCTCGGCCTACTATGCAAGACCCAATTTGCCAAATAGGCCGAGCGATTTTCTTTATTTTCAATATTTTTTTTCCAAATAGCTTATTTGAATTATTATTATTATTTTATATTAAGACCATAATGTATTGACTTAGTTGTGTTAGTTCAGGTTAGGTTAAGATAGGTTAGGTTAGGTTAGGTAGGGTTGGTTAGGTTCGGTTATATATCTACGTTAGTTTTAACTCAAATTTAAAGAAATTAACTTATGCATAATGAAATTGATAGATATATCATTTCATAAGAAAAAATTAGGAAAAATATATAAATTCAGGAAAACTTATTAATTACGTATAGTAAAGAGCACCGGGTGTCCCACACTATCTCATTGCCTGGGAGAGGATTGGAGTTCTGGTTGGTTAAATACCCCATAATTCCTACCTCTCTTATATGGCTTTGAAGTATGGTGTAGTGGATACAGCGTGCAACTGCCACCTTGTTGGCCAGTGTTCGAGTCCCCTGGTGGGTTGAGTGTCTAAAAAGTTGTAAACTTCAGCTACTGTTATAGGGTAGTCTGTACATTAAGCATTTGGCACTGAGTTTTCCCATATAACAGGGCTCGATGAAAGAGCCCTGGGGGTCCCACACTATCTCATTGCCTGGGAGAGGATTGGAGTTCTGATTGGTTAAATACCCCAGAATTCCTACCTCTCTTATATGGCTTTGAAGTATGGTGTAGTGGATACAGCGTGCAACTGCCACCTTGTTGGCCAGTATTCGAGTCCCCTGGTGGGTTGAGTGTCTAAAAAGTTATATATATATATATATATATATATATATATATATATATATATATATATATATATATATATATATATATATATATATAAATATATATATATATATATATGTATATATGTATATATATATATATATATATATATATATATATATATGTATATATATATATATATATATATATATATATATATATATATATATATATATATATATATATATATATATATATATATATATGTCGTACCTAGTAGCCAGAACGCACTTCTCGGCCTACTATGCAAGGCCCGATTTGCCTAATAAGCCAAATTTTCCTGAATTAATATATTTTCTCTAATTTTTTTCTTATGAAATGATAAAGCTACCCATTTCATTACGTATGAGGTCAATTTTTTTTTTTGGAGTTAAAATTAACGTAGATATATGACCGAACCTAACCAACCCTACCTAACCTAACCTAACCTATCTTTATAGATAAGGTTAGGTTAGGTAGCGGAAAAAGTTAGGTTAGGTTAGGTTAGGTAGGTTAGGTAGTCGAAAAACAATTAATTCATGAAAACTTGGCTTATTAGGCAAATCGGGCCTTGCATAGTAGGCATAGAAGTGCGTTCTGGCTACTAGGTACGACATATATATATATATATATATATATATATATATATATATATATATATATATATATATATATATATATATATATATATATATATATATATATATATGTCGTACCTAGTAGCCAGAACGCACTTCTCAGCCTACTATGCAAGGCCCGATTTGCCTAATAAGCCAAGTTTTCTTGAATTAATTTATTTTCTCTAATTTTTTCTTACGAAATGATAAAGCTATCCATTTCATTATGTATGAGGTCAATTTTTTTTATTGGAATTAAAATTAACGTAGATATATGACCGAACCTAACCAACCCTACCTAACCTAACCTAACCTATCTTTATAGGTTAGGTTAGGTTAGGTAGCCGAAAAAGTTAGGTTAGGTTAGGTTAGGTAGGTTAGGTCGTCGAAAAACAATTAATTCATGAAAACTTGTCCTAATAGGCAAATCGGGCCTTGCATAGTAGGCAGAGAAGTGCGTTCTGGCTCTTAGGTACGACATATATATATATATATATATATATATATATATATATATATATATATATATATATATATATATATATATATATATATATATATATATATATATATATATGCATATATACATATATATACATATATATATACATATATATACATATATATATATATATACATATATATATATATAAATATATATATATATATATATATATATATATATATATATATATATATATATATATATATATATATATATATATATATATATATATATGTCGTACCTAGTAGCCAGAACGCACTTCTCAGCCTACTATGCAGGGCCCGATTTGCCTAATAAGCCAAGTTTTCATGAATTAATTGTTTTTCGACTACCTAACCTACCTAACCTAACCTAACTTTTTCGGCTACCTAACCAAACCTAACCTATAAAGATAGGTTAGGTTAGATTAGGTTAGGTAGGGTTGGTTAGGTTCGGTCATATATCTACGTTAATTTTAACTCCAATAAAAAAAAATTGACCTCATACATAATGAAATGGGTAGCTTTATCATTTCACGAGAAAAAAATTAGAATAAATATATTAATTCAGGAAAACTTGGCTTATTAGGCAAATCGGGCCTTGAATAGTAGGCCAAAAAGTGAGTTCTGGCTACTAAGTACGACATATATATATATATATATATATATATATATATATATATATATATATATATATATATATATATATATATACATATATATATATATGTCGTACCTAGTAGCCAGAACTCACTTCTCAGCCTACTATTCAAGGCCCGATTTGCCTAATAAGCCTAGTTTTCCTGAATTAATATATTTACTATAATTTTTTTCTTATGAAATGATAAAGCAACCCTTTTCTCTATGTATGAGGTCAATTTTTTTTTATTGGAGTTAAAATTAACGTAGATATATGACCAAACCTAACCAACCCTACCTAACCTAACCTAACCTATATTTATAGGTAAGGTTAGATTAGGTAGCCAAAAAAAGCTAGGTTAGGTTAGGTTAGGTAGGTTAGGTAGACGAAAAAACATTAATTCATGAAAACTTGGCTTATTAGGCAAATCGGGCCTTGAATAGTAGGCTGAGAAGTGCGTTCTGGCTATTAGGTACGACATATATATATATATATATATATATATATATATATATATATATATATATATATATATATATATTGTGACGTTGTCCACCCCTATGTTTCTTCCTTCCCACCTTAGAAGAGTCATATCTCCGTAGCCTAAGTATTCTCTAATGTTCAGGGAACATTTTCATGTGTGGGAAAGCATGGAGCGTGATTAAGCTGGCTGTAAAATGGCCAGCTAAGTTTGATAATGCAAGGGGCTTACGCCTTTTGAGGCACAGGACGGTGTCGAGCTATCCTGTTTCCTGCCAAGACGTCCTGACGCTTCCCGGCACCTGAGGTCACGTGCCAGAAGTGACCAATGACGAGAGCCCTCGGGCGGTGTGACATCACGAGGCAGAGGGCTTGGGGGGGTGGCTGGCGCTTGGGCGGGAAGAGTACGTCACGAGCCGTCATAGAGGGACGACGTGCTCGAGTGAGCTCCGGATCTAGAGAACCCTTACTAGTAGATTTAAGCCTCGCTTCGATTCTGCAGAGAGCCTGAGAGGCCATCCAAGTTCTGTGGAGTGCCCCGAAGCAAGGACGGGCCGGATGAGAGAGCCAAGAGGTCTATCAAGAGTTTGCAGCAGAGGGAATGTTGGGCTGGTGACGTCCGGGACGCCCACTAGAGGACCACGTCTTACACATCAAGCGAGAAGCTAGGGCCGGGCCCAAATCTACTGGCAGTGAGGCGAAGGGAAGGTGTGTTGGACTGTGAGGAGTCGACAGTGCCAGTGAGAGTAAGGACGACGACGGAGGTACCTGTCTCTAGTACCCCAGAGAATAGGAGGAGGAAGGCAGTACCTGTTGAATGTGAGCACGGCGAGGACGCGTTATCACGAGGACGAGGGAGGTACCTGTAAGTGGGAACTGTTTATCAGGAGACCAGAAGCCAGGACCAGGCTCCTCAACATCCCTCAACAGAGGACGAGTCAGCTTCGTGGTTGGAGTGAAATAAGGTAGATAATTGTCCCTCCCTTTACCCCTTTTGATCTGGGCGAGCTAGAGTATTTTGTATGTTGTGAACATTTCTCATAATTTTATTGTCTAAGTGACAGGATATTAGGCAAGGAGCCAAGAGCCCATTTAGGCGTGAGTCGGTGTGTGTGGGCATTAAGGTAGGGATGTTAGTGATCCTGGAAATGGTAGCTGATGTGCAAAGAGCCAGCAACAAACCCTGAAACGCACAGCTGATCGCATCGCTGCAGGCGTGGGAAAGTCTCAACGTTTCTGACAACTGGAGCTGTCAGCTGATCGTGCTGCCAGAGGCGTGAGGTGCCTGCCCGCGCTCGAGAGGTGGACCCAGCCAGCTGATTGCGTTGCCAGAGACGTGTCATTGAGAAGTATTGCCACCAGCAGACGATATCCGCCTTTTGACATTTCTTTATACAATTTGTATGTGTATATATTCTTTTCTTCAATATTAGTATATTTTGGTAGCAGTCTTTCCTGTAGATATATATTATTAAATATGACCGAAAAAGTAAGATTAATAATTCTAACACAAATTTTCTCAATCTTTCGTACATTTCTTTTCACTGTTGGAGGTAATTCAAAAATCAGTTCTCCAAAATTCATTTTTATTTCTAGTCTGACGCGACACGAGCGCGTTTCGTAAAACTTATTACATTTTCAAAGACTTTAGTTTACAAATACACAACTGAATAGAACTTACACATCTCCGATTTTGTTTATATCTACATTTGAGTGAGGTGGATGGGGTGAGGTGGCATTAATAGGGTATTAATTTCATCAACACAAGACAGAACAAGAGGTGGCATTAATAGGGTATTAATTTCATCAACACAAGACAGAACACGAAACAATGGGTATTGAAATGGAAGTGATTGTAGAAAGCCTATTGGTCCATATTTCTTGATGCTTCTATATTGAAGCGGAGTCTTGAGGTGGGTAGAATATAGTTGTGCATTAATTGGCTGTTGATTGCTGGTGTTGACTTCTTGATGTGTAGTGCCTCACAAACGTCAAGCCGCCTGCTATCGCTGTATCTATCGATGATTTCTGTGTTGTTTACTAGGATTTCTCTGGCGATGGTTTGGTTGTGGGAAGAGATTATATGTTCCTTAATGGAGCTCTGTTGTTTATGCATCGTTAAACGCCTAGAAAGAGATGTTGTTGTCTTGCCTATATACTGGGTTTTTTGGAGCTTACAGTCCCCAAGTGGGCATTTGAAGGCATAGACGACGTTGGTCTCTTTTAAAGCGTTCGGCTTTGTGTCTGGAGAGTTTCTCATGAGTAGGCTGGCCGTTTTTCTGGTTTTATAGTAAATCGTCAGTTGTATCCTCTGATTTTTGTCTGTAGGGATAACGTTTCTATTACAATATCTTTCAGGACCCTTTCCTCTGTTTTATGAGCTGTGGAAAAGAAGTTCCTGTAAAATAGTCTAATAGGGGGTATAGGTGTTGTGTTAGTTGTCTCTTCAGAGGTTGCATGCCATTTCACTTTCCTTCTTATGATGTCTTCGACGAAACCATTGGAGAAGCCGTTGTTGACTAGGACCTGCCTTACCCTACAGAGTTCTTCGTCGACTTGCTTCCATTCTGAGCTGTGGCTTAGAGCACGGTCGACATATGCGTTAACAACACTCCTCTTGTACCTGTTGTAACTTGTAAGGAGGCATTTGAGCAGAGTTCCGTGCTGCGTTTCACTTATGAGATGGAAAAGGATGGGAAGCTGCCCTTTCTAGATGTAACAGTCATGGAAAAGAGCGGAGGTTTCCACACTGCAGACTACACTAAGGAAACGAACATAGGAATGTGCCTAAATGCCAACAGCGACTGCCCAGACAGGTACAAGAGGAGTGTACCCCCTTCGTTTTCGGGGCCACAGTGAAGTTTGGGAAATCAGACCCAGTGGAGATTGCAGTTCTTCGTGATATGGGTGCTGACATAAGCATGGTAGCCAGGAGTATTCTTACCAACGAATCTAATTTTCCTGAATCGAAATTCAGGAAAATATATTAATTACGTATAGTAACCCCTCACTATTCTAGTGCTCTTGGGAAGTGGGGATATTTGAGGTGTATATATACCTCGAAGTCTCTACTTCTTTTATGGGTCTGAGTGGTGTAGTGGGTTAAGGCTTACTAGTTATGGCAGCTACTGGAAGGTAGTTGTGCTTTCTGGGTTCGAGGCCCACTGGTGGGTGTTGTCCAAAGATTGTTAATCTTCACTTGTGGTTCATGCAAGTATAGGCTTATACCATGGACATGAGTTCTCCCACATTAACAGTGGCTTGATGAAAAAAACATATAGTAACCCCTCACTATTCTAGTGCTCTTGGGAAGTGGGGATATTTGAGGTGTATATATACCTCGAAGTCTCTACTTCTTTTAAGGGTCTGAGTGGTGTAGTGGGTTAAGGCGTACTAGTTATGGCAGCTACTGGAAGGTAGTTGTGCTTTCTGGGTTCGAGGCCCAGTGGTGGGTGTTACCTTGAGGTTACCTTGAGGTACTTCCAGGGCTTAGCATCCCCGCGCCCCGGTCGTCGACCAGGCCTCCTGGTTGCCGGACTGATCAACCAGGCTGTTGGATGCAGCAGCTCACAGCCTGGCGTATGAGTCACAGCCTGGTTGATCAGGTATCCTTTGGAGGTGCTTATCCAGTTCTCTCTTGAACACTGTGAGGGGTCGGCCAGTTATGCCCCTTATATGTAGTGGAAGCGTGTTGAACAGTCTCGGACCTCTGATGTTGATTGAGTTCTCTCTCAGAGTACCTGTTGCACCTCTGCTTTTCAACGGGGGTATTCTGCACATCCTGCCATGTCTTCTGGTCTCATGTGATGTTATTTCTGTGTGCAGGTTTGGGACCAGCCCCTCTAATATTTTCCACGTGTAAATTATTATGTACCTCTCCCGCCTGCGCTCAAGGGAGAACAGTTTTAGGCTCTTTAGTCGGTCCCAATAGTTTAAATGTTTTACTGAGTGGATTCTAGCAGTAAAGGATCTCTGCACGCTCTCCAGGTCAGCAATTTCTCCAGCTTTGAAAGGGGCAGTCATTGTGCAGCAGTACTCCACTCTAGAGAGCACAAGCGTTTTGAAAAGTATCATCATCGGTATAGCATCTCCAGTGTGAAAAGTTTTTGTTATCCAACCTGTCATTTTTCTTGCAGTTGTGACGGCTACTTTATTGTGTTCTTTAAAGGTAAGGTCTTCCGACATGAGTACACCCAGATCCTTTACATTGCCTTTTCGTTCTATGTTATGATTTGCATGAGTTTTGTACGTGGTTTCCGTTTTCATATTTTCATTTTTTCCATAGCGCATGAGCTGGAACTTATCTTCGTTAAACACCATATTATTTTCTGTAGCCCATAGAAAGACCTGATCTACATCTGACTGGAGGTTTGCCGTGTCCTCTATGTTGCCTACTCTCATGAAGATCCTAGTATCATCTGCAAAGGATGACACAGTGCTATAGGATGTGTTCTTGTCTATGTCCGACATGAGGATGAGAAAAAGTACTGGAGCAAGCACAGTACCCTGGGGGACTGAGCTCTTCACGGTTGATGGGCTGGATTTTATTTTGTTGACTATTACACATTGGGTTCTGTTGGTCAGGAAATTGTAGATCCATCTGCCTATTTTTCCGGTAATTCCTTTTGAACGCATTTTATGTGCAATAACACCATGGTCACATTTATCAAAAGCTTTTGCGAAATCTGTGTAAATTACATCAGCGTTTTGTTTGTCTTCCATAGCATCTAATGCCATATCATAGTGGTCCAGCAACTGCGATAGGCAAGAGCGCCCTGTTCTGAAACCATGTTGTCCGGGGTTATGGAGATGCTGTGATTCCGTGTATTTTGTGATCTTACTTCTTAGCACTCTCTCAAAATTTTTTATGATGTGCGATGTTAGTGCTATCGGTCTGTAATTTTTTGCCTCTGCCTTATTTCCTCCTTTATGAAGTGGTGCTATCTCTGCTGTTTTTAGTATATCAGGAATAACGCCAGTATCTAGGCTTTGTCTCCACAGAATGTGGAGGGCCTGCGATAGTGTTTTTTTTACAGTTCTTTATGAATATGGAGTTCCAAGAATCCGGGCCTGGTGCAGAGTGCATAGGCATACTGTTTATGGCTTCTTCAAAATCCAGTGGGGATAGGGTGACGTCTGATATATGATTTGATGTTGGTATCATATCCATGCAAAATTCATTTAGGTTATCAATCTTTACTGTGTTTATTGGCCCACTGAAAACAGAGTCGTACTGCTTCCTCAGTAGCTCGCTCATTTCTTTGGTGTTGTCCAAATATATATATATATATATATATATATATATATATATATATATATATATATATATATATATATATATATATATATATATATATATATATATATATATATATATATATATTGTTACGGTGCCCTCTCCTATTTCTTTCGTTTGCCGGCTTACAGAGTCATATCAGCTCTCCCTACTGATTCTCTGAGGTTCAGGGAGTCTAATGATATATGTGGCGACCAGACCGGCTGCCAGTTAAGGGAAGGAAGTTATATTATAAGTTGTAAATAAAGGAAAATTGGCGCCCTGTTATAAAATGAAACAGTATCCCCTACGGCAGATATGACCTTTTGGAAGGGACATTAGTCGATCGCGGATTGGCCGATGTAGGTCGCGGGCGACAAATCAGGGCCCGCCATGACGTCACCGAGTGCCCCGGGCGGCGCCAACGTCAGAGTGGTTCTGACCTTGGAAGCGACAGGACGCGCCTCGGTCTGCTCTCAAGGATTGGAGGCTCTGCAAGCCTTGTTCAGTGGATTGAGCAGGCCATCGCAGCCCATCATAGTTATTGGAGACCCTGCGCTTCTGGGAAGCAAAAGAGGAACCAAGTTCAGTGAGCAGAGAAGTGCCAAACTTGGAAAATAGTCGGCGACGACGCTGGGCGGCGCCGCTGGCTGGACGTTGAGGTCTGGAAGGTGGGCGGGCAGGCCTAGCTGTGACTGGGGTCACATCCACTGAGAATCTTGGAAGGACGACACCGTGCCTAGGACACGGAGCAACGCCCTGTGGGAGAGGCGAGTGTGGGGAAAAATAGTGATTAGCTCAGCGCCCATCGATGAACCAGGATTGGGGCAGCTGAATCTCAGGGATTGGAACGGCGACGACGCGAAGGCTTCACGACACCTGAGGACCTGTGGAACGTCCTGGATCGTCAAGGATCGACCCAAGGAAGCGTGGGAACCTCACACCATCGAGGGACAGGCGTCGTGAGCCAGGAGTGTAAGGTAGATCATTTTCCCTCCCATTACCCCTTGTATGAGTAGGCTAGTTAGGCCACAATATTTACTTGTGTATGTGGCAGCAAGACTTTATTACTTTAATAGTAGAATAGGCTGCAAAGCAGCTTGTGTCCAGGACTGTCAGAGAGGACAGTGTGTATGGATGGCAGGACAGTGAAGAAGAGGTGCCGACGTGGTGAAGAGGCCCTCCTGTGAGAGTGTGAGACTCCTGTCTTCCTGCCCAGTTGAAGGAGTGTTGGACGTCGTGGAAAAAGAGGCTGACGATCTCCAGACTCATTATCTATATTCCATATTCATGTACTACTTGTGATTGTGTGTGTGTGTTCATGTAATTTGCATCAGTAAATCCACACATTTTATTACTGTGTTTGAGTGTGCCTCCATTTATGATATTTCTCTATGAGCATACATTTCTGGCTACAAACAATATATAATACACCCACTGAACTGCATTGCTGGGGTGCAGATATAATAACCCAGCTGGCGACCTTGCTAAGAGGAAGATAGAGAAGACAGGCGGGAAAGGAGTTCCTGCAACCTTTTTTTGTCTGGCAGGCAAGGCTCAGGGAGGTTATGGTTATAAGGTAAGCCTGAGTCTTCCTTCACTCCCCCACGGGCCTAGGCCGGAACTGTTAACAGCAGTTTCCCCGTGTTTGACTGAAGGGCTTCCAGGGTGAATCAGTGGCACCCCCTTTTGTGGTGGAAGCAAAGACCTGCGGAGGTGGGCATTGTTGGTCCTATCTTGTGTGACCAAGGAGACTCCGGTGAATCCCGGGAGTCGGAGGGGCTGAGTATTTGGGCCTTTTGAGCCCCTAGCAGTTAAGTGTTAGCAGAGCCCCGGACCGCCCACCCCCACGTGACAGAGAACTGGCGACCTTGCCAGGATTCGAACCCCAGTAGCCAAGAACTGGGAACCTCGCCAGGAAGCGTGGATCAAGCTACAGTGGGGACCAAATTTCAAGACAAGTGTTGCCAGGGTACTAATACAGTGTGGCCAGTGAATTCAGTAGTACTGTTACTCAACCGGCTAAGGGACTGAAACGGTGAAATTAGTGCCTACTAACTTGTCTGTGCTGTCGTGTATGCTCAATGATATAGAGATGGAGGAAGACAAAGTAAAGAAATTTATTGACACAAGGGACGAGAGAATTTTGGAAGAGTGTACCAAGGCCCAGCTCCAACAAGTGGCAAACCACTTTGGGATCAGGTTGAGGACGACTAAGGTAGCGGAGCGAAGGATAGAGATCATGGCACAGCTCACAGCTCGAGAGGAAGCGACGGGAGAGGAGCCATCTCAAGAGGAGCCGTCCCGAGGAGAGCCGTCACAAGGTGAACCGTCCCGACTAGGGCCTCCCCAAGCGCCTACCAGTGTGGATAGAATTCACAGTGAACATGGGAGCAGTGGAAGGTCCAGCTGTAGTAAGAGGAGCCTGCAACTGGAAATAATGAAGATGCAACTGGAAGCCCAGCTGCGACGAGAGGAGAGAGAAGCGCAAATGCAGCGAGAGGAACGTGCGGCTGAGCTGCAGCGAGAGGAACATGCGGCTGAGTTGCAGCGAGAGGAGCGAGAAGCTCGGCTGCAGCGGGAAGAAGGAGAGAGACAACTGCGACTGGAGGAGATAAGGGCAAAGAAAGAAGTCGAATTGCGTCGCGTTGAACGTGGTCTGCCCTCACTACCTGCACGGCGGGATGACATCAAGGTAAGGGAACGTGACTTACCTACGTTCGAACCACAAGAAGCTGAGGCGTTCTTCGAACACTTTGAACGGATAGCGACTCTGAAGGAGTGGCCGGAAGATGATTGGGCTGCTCTGGTCCAGGGCAGATTGACTGGTGAGGCCCGGGAAGCCTATAACATGCTGGACCTAGAGGAGTGTACTAGTTATGACGCGATTAAGAATGCGGTTCTCCACTCATTCCGGCTGACTCCGGAGATGTACCGGAAGCGGTTCAGAGAGTGTACAAGAGCGTCGGGAAAGACTTACGCCGAGACCGCCAGGGATATGGAACGGAAATTCTTACGATGGTTGAAGGCGGAGGAAGCGGAGTCGGTGGATGATATCAAACGACTGATAGTGATGGAGAAGTTCATGTCGGTGCTCCATCCTGAGTTGCGAGTAAGGTTGAGAGAAGCAGGTATTAAGGACCTGAAGGCTGCAGCGGACCGAGCCGACATGCTGGAGGAGGCACTACATCTCAGGAGGGAGGGGCCGCCCAGACACTCTCCTTACCCCAGGTCGGGAGGGAACCTTAGGAGTTCAGGAGGAGCGAGGATGGGTGGGGACTCTCCCAAGAGTAGTGTGCCCGATGAAGTAACGCGGTTCAAGAGCTCAAGGGACGCGGGGAGGAAGCCCCAACCTGTGAGCAGTGGACCTAACTCGGGAGCGAGTGCTGCAGTCCCGGATACGACGACAGGGAGTCCAAGGAGGACCCAGGGGACGTCTGCAAGTGGTACCGCCAGAGTGACTGGCGAGTGGCCGCCCAGGGGAGGCAGCCGATGCTACAACTGTGGCGTGAGAGGACATTATGCCCGCGAGTGTGAGGAGCACCAAAGGAATGTAGGATTAATGTTGGAAGAGGAGAGAGTGTTTGTTCACACCCCTTATTATAGTGGACCCAACGTGAATGGTTGGGAAATGAAGTTGGGTGAACATCCCTTCGTTTTCGGGGCCAACGTGAAGTTTGGAAAGTCAGACCCAGTGGAGGTTGCCGTTCTTCGAGATACGGGTGCTGACATAAGTATGGTAACCAGGAGTATTCTCCCCAAGGAATTTAATGATTCACCTGTGGGAGTGGTGAGGATACGCAGTGTGGGGGAGGAATACAGGTTGCCACTTCACGAAGTACAGCTGATTGCCGACTGCGGAGTCGAGAAAGCTATAGTAGCTGTAGCCCCTAAGTTACCCCTAGAGCATGTACAGATGGTGCTGGGTAATGACCTCGGAGGAGGCAGGATACAACCCGATTGGGCCAGGAGTGCCTATGTTGCAAGCAGCGGTACAACCCTGCCAGGTGAGGTATCGGTCGTTCCAGATGGTGGTGAGGAAGCCGACTTCGCCAGGGAAAACGTCGCCAGAGACGACCACAACGAGGGCGAGAGTGCAGAGAGGTCGTCGGAGGTTGTGGAAAACCCCGACGGGGACCTCCGACTAAGCCTGATGATGCGTTTGGAGGAGTGGCGAGGAGCAGCTGTACAAACGCCTGGGGCGGTGAAGAGGCTGCAGACCGCACTCCCTCCATACAGAAACGTGAATAAAGTAAGCTCAGTGGATGAGCGAACGGCAGTGAGGGCCAGAGTGGAGGAGCCACGACGCAAGGCACCCTATGCCGGCCAGATGAATAGTGGTAGGTGCAAGATGAACCACCGTGGTGAGGTGAGCCACAGGGAGGTAGATGAGCCCAACCACGAACCGAAGAAGACGTCTGCAGGGAAGAGGATCTCATGGAGGAGTGAAGATGTTCGTCGGGAACGAAGGAGCGAGTGGTATAGGAAAGGCAATACGAAGAAAGCAGGGAATAGGTACACCCAGGGTAGGCGCCAGCCTAACCAGAGGGGCATTGGGCCATCGCAAAAGCCTAGTGTGGAAGAGAGGAAGCTGTTGGATGGAGTACAGGTTACAAGTGCCACTGTGAGGAGACAACGCACCTACGGGAGAAGAGGAACCGAGAAGAGAGAAGATTGGCGAAGAGGAGATCATGAGAGGAAACATGGAGTACCTGTAGGACGCAGTGGAAATGCAAGACTATCTCGGAGTGCACGACGCGGTGGAGGCGCTGCATACACTGAATCTTACAGTGGTAACGAGCCGTGGGAGTACACCCGTAGCCACGGAGAGGGGATTTCTTGTAGGTGTTCAGGGAACACCCATCACACCCGGTACTATGCGAGGTGGAGATACAATGAGGCAAATGACTGGCAAGGTGGTACGAGCCACGTCACCAACTGGAGGAGTGACACTTCAGGAACGGAGGGAGCAAGAGTATAGATTGCCCTCTTGAGTGCTGCTCTTCCGATATGACTCTTATTTTAAGGGGAGGGGTATGTTACGGTGCCCTCTCCTATTTCTTTCGTTTGCCGGCTTACAGAGTCATATCAGCTCTCCCTACTGATTCTCTGAGGTTCAGGGAGTCTAATGATATATGTGGCGACCAGACCGGCTGCCAGTTAAGGGAAGGAAGTTATATTATAAGTTGTAAATAAAGGAAAATTGGCGCCCTGTTATAAAATGAAACAGTATCCCCTACGGCAGATATGACCTTTTGGAAGGGACATTAGTCGATCGCGGATTGGCCGACGTAGGTCGCGGGCGACAAATCAGGACCCGCCATGACGTCACCGAGTGCCCCGGGCGGCGCCAACGTCAGAGTGGTTCTGACCTTGGAAGCGACAGGACGCGCCTCGGTCTGCTCTCAAGGATTGGAGGCTCTGCAAGCCTTGTTCAGTGGATTGAGCTGGCCATCGCAGCCCATCATAGTTATTGGAGACCCTGCGCTTCTGGGAAGCAAAAGAGGAACCATGTTCAGTGAGCAGAGAAGTGCCAAACTTGGAAAATAGTCGGCGACGACGCTGGGCGGCGCCGCTGGCTGGACGTTGAGGTCTGGAAGGTGGGCGGGCAGGCCGAGCTGTGACTGGGGTCACACCCACTGAGAATCTTGGAAGGACGACACCGTGCCTAGGACACGGAGCAACGCCCTGTGGGAGAGGCGAGTGTGGGGAAAAATAGTGATTAGCTTAGCGCCCATCGATGAACCAGGATTGGGGCAGCTGAATCTCAGGGATTGGAACGGCGACGACGCGAAGGCTTCACGACACCTGAGGACCTGTGGAACGTCCTGGATCGTCAAGGATCGACCCAAGGAAGCTTGGGAACCTCACACCATCGAGGGACAGGCGTCGTGAGCCAGGAGTGTAAGGTAGATCATTTTCCCTCCCATTACCCCTTGTATGAGTAGGCTAGTTAGGCCACAATATTTACTTGTGTATGTGGCAGCAAGACTTTATTACTTTAATAGTAGAATAGGCTGCAAAGCAGCTTGTGTCCAGGACTGTCAGAGAGGACAGTGTGTATGGATGGCAGGACAGTGAAGAAGAGGTGCCGACGTGGTGAAGAGGCCCTCCTGTGAGAGTGTGAGACTCCTGTCTTCCTGCCCAGTTGAAGGAGTGTTGGAGGTCGTGGAAAAAGAGGCTGACGATCTCCAGACTCATTATCCATATTCCATATTCATGTACTACTTGTGATTGTGTGTGTGTGTTCATGTAATTTGCATCAGTAAATCCACACATTTTATTACTGTGTTTGAGTGTGCCTCCATTTATGATATTTCTATATGAGCATACATTTCTGGCTACAAACAATATATAATACACCCACTGAACTGCATTGCTGGGGTGCAGATATAATAACCCAGCTGGCGACCTTGCTAAGAGGAAGATAGAGAAGACAGGCGGGAAAGGAGTTCCTGCAACCTTTTTTTGTCTGGCAGGCAAGGCTCAGGGAGGTTATGGTTTTAAGGTAAGCCTGAGTCTTCCTTCACTCCCCCACGGGTCTAGGCCGGAACTGTTAACAGCAGTTTCCCCGTGTTTGACTGAAGGGCTTCCAGGGTGAATCAGTGGCACCCCCTTTTGTGGTGGAAGCAAAGGCCTGCGGAGGTGGGCATTGTTGGTCCTATCTTGTGTGACCAAGGAGACTCCGGTGAATCCCGGGAGTCGGAGGGGCTGAGTATTTGGGCCTTTTGAGCCCCTAGCAGTTAAGTGTTAGCAGAGCCCCGGACCGCCCACCCCCACGTGACAACATATATATATATATATATATATATATATATATATATATATATATATATATATATATATATATATATATATACATATATATATATATAATCATACCTAGTAGCCAGAACGCACTTCTCAGCCTACTATGCAAGGCCCGATTTCCCTAATAAGCCAAGTTTTATGAATTATTATTTTTTTCGACTACCTAACCTACCTAACCTAACCTAACCTAACCTAACCTAAGATAGGTTAGGTTAGGTAGGGTTGGTTAGGTTCGGTCATATAGCTACGTTAATTTTACCTCCAATAAAAGAAAATTAACCTCATACATAATGTAACTGGTAGCTTTGTCATTTCATAAGAAAAAAATTAGAGATAATATATTAATTCAGGAAAACTTGGCTTATTAGGCAAATCGGGCCTTGCATAGCAGCCCGAGTACGACGTTCTAGCTACTAGGTACAACATATATATATATATAGCCTCGATTATATATATATATATATATATATATATATATATATATATATATATATATATATATATATATATATATATATATATATATATATATATATATATTGTGGGAACCGACCTGTGAGATTTATATTTATTTAATTTATATGAATTTATATAGAATTTATATTTACGTTAATTTATATACTTCTATAGCAATTTGTATGATGATAAGTGGACTGTATTTCTGCAATAATCTCATAATCTCACAAATCGATCCTCTACACATTAGGGGGGGTTTATATTAATTAAATTTATATATATGCAGCCAATCAAACTACAGTATTAACTACATACATTGAAGAGGTTCCTTATCTTATTTGTACAGCAGGCCTTAGTCCACCAGATATAACCAGGATGTAGACACCACATTTTCCCTCTTTGAGGTAGCTTCCATCACCCTGGTAACTGATGCACAAAGCATTCTTCCTCGTCTTGACCTGTCAAAAGGGTGCTAGCTATGAAGCCAGAATCCTATTATATGACAGCTATATCAGAGAAAACACTGTACAAGGAACCATGAAGACCTGGCTTAATTACCTCTAGTATGAGGCTATCTCGTGCTCTAACCAGTTCACCCTATATCCACTGACATTAATGGCCATATATGAAAGATAAACGGGTTTCGGAAAGACACTTCCCTTGAAATTGATGACAGCGTGTTGATGATGGCAGATCACTACTCTGATCTTCCATAACACTTCGTCCAAGAGAATTAACAGGAGCCGAATTGCTCCCGTGAGCCTCTGGTCATAATACAAACAATGGCTGACCACTCCCCCACCCTCACGCTACTGGCCTACATTGTCCAGATGACAGTAAGTGATAGAAGGGTCACATTTACTCTACTTTAATTCTGATAATTAAGTTAACACTTTCGCGCTCTCCGCAAAGGTCACTCAGCCAACCGAATGTGCGCGCTGCGTTTTTATTGCTTAAGCGTAAAAACAAAAATGTGTATACTCTTTTTACTCTTCTGACCTTAGTTCTCATGCTATGTATTTCATTTTGGTACCAACGTGTTCGCAATAAAATTCTCTAGAAGAACATTAGTAAAACAAGTCACGAAACATATAGGGATACCAGCACCAAATAAATAACTACGTAGATGACTCGCCATGAGCGCCCATCAGCAACAAAATGTTTTTACTCTTGGGATTGTAATCACCTTCACACTTGTTCTACAGCGTTAATTTTGGTATCAATGGACTCGCAATGAAATTCCCAACACAGTGATATGAATATAAGCGTAGAATAATGATGCAGCCCGCCCGCAAGAGTGTGGGAAGTGGTGAAATTGTTACCCGGTATCGGTGACGGGACGACGCACGGCGCTTTGAAAGTTTATACTTATTTCACTCTCATGACATTAATTTTCTATGTACGTCATTCATTTTTATGTCAATGTGTTCGCAATAGAATGTTCTATGTGCCCATAGGTAAAAAATATCAACAAAGCGTAAGTTAGAATAGCGACAAATATAAAACAACGCTGGAACATATAAGTGAGCGTCAAACACACACGAAATATTTTTACTTTTGTTATGTTTGTCAAGATTATACTTGTTGCACACAGTTATTTTTGGTTGTATATTGATCGGAATAAAATTCCCTAAATAGACATATGCATATAATACATGATATGGGGGAAGAATTACCAGTATAAACGGCTAAAGTCACCCACCTGCAACCCGTTTGGGACAAAATACCATTTGATCGAAGTTATAAACACCTTTCATGAACTTATTGTATCATGCAGCCTAGTGGTGAGAAAGAGAGCCTCATAGCGCGCAGTTTGAAACAAACCCAAAGTAAATCGGATAAAAATTGAATTTTATACAAATATTTTAAAAGTAGACATAACTTTATGTCCACTATGCGTTTACGTTAGACGAAACCGAACGCGCCGGCGCGTCCAGATAGCGCGAAAGTGTTTATATGAGATGTTTTTATGATGGTAAAGTCCAAAGACTAATGTATTTAAGAATAATTCTCAGCAGAATAGCTGGTGAATTTATAATAGTATGTGGTGATGATATCCCGTTTTCTATAGACGGAAATTCCACTACAGTTAAATTTTCTATGGGTAACTTGTTTATACAATACAGCAGCAATTATCTGTCTGTATGATATTATTATTAAATGGTGTCGGATTTTCCGACATAATTCCCCAGGGGCTGCTCACGGGTCGAAGTCGTATTTAGAACAGACGAACACCGATACTCCTCCTTTGAATTATTTGAGTAATTTGATGATAGTAGTTAGTAATCGCACATTTGTGCATCTGTTCGTACAGGACGGATGTCCCGTACTAGAGTTGCAGGGGTTAGAAGTCTAATGCGATTTCATTTCCCTGTTAACTCTTGAAAGGCTAATATTCAAGCCTAATTACATATTATTTAACCCAGAAGACTGAATGTGATCAAGTACTACAGTCAAGTATGATTCAGGGACTGCAGTGAGATCAGTGACATTAGATATAACTTGAAGTTTGTTCAGGTAACTGGTCACTGATATATAAACACTGAGGCCCATGGAATACATCTTGATTAAATAATAAATGTATCAAATCAGTCATCAGATTTATTGGGGTTTAATTTAGTTAATTGATTCAGAAGATTGAATAGCTCATCATTGAAGTAAAGTATGGTTCTGAGACTACAGTGGGTTCAGTGACATTGGTCTCAGTGACTTGTTGCTGTTTAGGCTACTGTTCACTGATTTGCCACCGAGGCCTCATGAACTCATCTCCAGCTTTAAATGATGATACTAACATCAACCTCTGTTGGTATAGTCAGCTGTAATCTCCTTAGTATTATGCTACTGGAGAAATATAATCAGCTGACAAATTTAGATTTCTATTGGTATTGTTTATCTGCAGGCATAGGTCTCCTCAGGCTTGATACTGGGCCTGAGAGTAATTTACTTCCTGCAGAGTTTAACATGTTTATGCCCTGATATTTAGTAGGGCTACCGATGAATCGATGGCAATAGTCTGTCCCTATAAGGAGACCGAATTCGCTGAGGTGATCAGACTTAATATTATCTGCCAATTTTATTCCTCTATTTCTCAGGAATTTGACTGTTGCTCTCAGACCTTGAACTTGTAGGCCTACTGGTATTTTGTCCACCACAATGGCTTGTACTCGACAGACGTACCTGCCTAAACGTACTGATGGTTGTACCACCTGGTAGACTTTAGGTCCTGCATCTGTTACAAACCCTGAGATATTGAATGACATCTGGGCTACAGGCCTTAATTGTAGTTCATCTGCCAGCCTTTTAGTGACATATGTTCTCTGGGATCCTTGGTCAAACAACCCACGGGTATGGACCTTGGCCCTTTTATTCTGGATGGTAATTTGGGCAGTAGGCAAAGTTGTATTACCTTTAGACTTTGCTGATTGGACACTCTTCGTTTGTTGCACCTTGCAGTACTGTACTGTGGTGGGAATGCTATCTTCCACCTTGGGGTTTGGAGACGTTGTTTTGGTGTCTCTGCACAATGCTGCATGGTGCTGACCTTTGTTACACCTATTACAGGTGTGTAATTGGGTCTCACAGTCCTTGATGTTATGTTTCCTGAGGCACCTCGTGCAATGTTGCAAATCTTTGAGTCGCTCAACACGGGCGTCACTATCAGGAAAATTAGAGCAGTGGTACATTGAATGTTTCTCATTGCAGAACAAACATGTTCCATTGCTTCCAGTACACTTTGGTGTCACGTTCTTTGGTGACACAGTAACTATAGGCTTGGAGGGTCCCACTGCATATACGCCCACACTGCTACTGTTCCACTTTGGTGTTGAATTATATTGTCTAGATTGATTTGGAGTACCTTTGGTACTCTGTGGTTTACTATTATTGGTTTCTGAGGGTTTACTTGGTGGTTTTAATTTGTCATGTGTTCGTAATTGATGAACTACTGACTTTAAACCCTCAGATATTTCATTCATGGATAAGATACTTTTATTGTAATGAGCACTCATTTGTCTCAATATGTCCCTAGGTATTTTCTCCTGGACAATTATTTTCAAGACCCACTCAGCCCCGTTTGTATCTGCTGTCAGGCTGAGGGCCTTGATCAATTATTCTACCTCCAACTTGAAGACTTGGAGTGAATCAGCTGAAGCCTCCGGTGGGGGTAAATGCAACAGCTCATGAACTAAATGTGATGTTCTTACTTCTGGATCAGCATAATTATCCTTGAGGAGTTTTACTGCCAGATCATAGCCGTCATTAGTTAATCTCAGATGGGATACTACTGTTTTAGCCTCACCTGATAATTGGCCTTGCAAATAAGAGAATTTACTACTCTTTGGTAAAGATTGTTTTGAGTCTACAAGGTCAACGAATTTGTTCCAAAATTCGTCCCAATCTTCCTCATCTTTTCCTGAGAAAGTGGGTAAATTAATTGGAGGGAGTCGAGCTTCTGCTTGACTCGTATTAGATGCAACTGTTGTTGTTGTTGTTGCCTACTTCTGGGCAATTAATTTGACATAAGGCTGTAACGTGGCCTGAGTGTGATCTTCATAATTCGCAAGATCAACCATAATGTCGTCTATTTCTGTTTCTGATAAATTGGTGTTGGCAAGTTCAGCCACATATGTTGCTATTTGGCATTTGATTTGCTCAAATTTACCTGCAGCTGCTTGATAATAGCTTTCCAGGTCAGCATAATCAACTTGAGATTGATGTGACAAATCTTCACATTTCTTGATCTGTCTTGTTAAGTGGCCTTTAAGACCTGTAAGGGTTCTTCTCATTCTCCCTGCATTATCCATACTGGCTAGTTGGTGAAGCCTTGTGGGGCTTGTACTGGGGCTGCTCATAATACTGAACAAACACTGATGGTAGCCTAGGGTAAAATTCTGCACTCACTAGGCTGTAATCCTACCTCTACTAGAGGTTAGCACTTAAAATTAATACACATTATATATATACAATCATACACACTAATGATTTGAGTGATAAACCAGTGTCACTGGAAGTACCTTTTGGTTAGCTCTTCTATATCACCCTAGGATGGAAGAGACACTAATTAATCACTCAGAGGTGTGATGATCATAAGTAAATTATTATATATACAACTCAACTCGAGTTGATAAAAATTACACCCAAAATAGGGTCTGCACCATTCATTAATGGTGTTAGGTTGTTCAATATAGTACAACTAGACTATGGTAATAATGGGACTAGGATGAACGATAATAGTTCAACTAGTCAATGGTAATATCCTACCCCGTTGTGGGTTGGCAATTAGTAAATATTATATTGTAAACACTAGTGCAATATATTAAATAATTCTCTATTTTGGAGAAATAATATACACAATTATTGATAATAGCCTCTTAATTAGAATCTATGAAACTTCTAATATTATCAAGAAGTATTAAATATTATTAGTGACCTCGCGAAATAAACTCCACAAAATTCGTGGATAATCTCTCGCGAAATTTAACACCACGAAATCCGTGAACAATCTCGCGACACAGCCACTAATTTGGCTGGCTTCAGTATTAGCGCTGTCATTTCACGGAATAACACGCCACCAAATCTGTGGGTGTGCATGAAACCGCTGATGAGGCTGATCTGAACTGAGCGGGGCTCGTGAGCTTGTTCGAGGCCTCGCCGCCGTCTTTGACTGCTGGCCTTTGTTTAAATCACACTGCACTAGTATATTTAATGAATCCACTGGTTAACTGGTTCATCCGGTACTAAGATGACCAAATGTGGGTTCAAAGGACCGAATAATCCGGTTCCGAAGGTCCAAATAATTCGGTTTCAAAGGACCAAATAATGTGGGAACCGACCTGTGAGATTTATATTTATTTAATTTATATGAATTTATTTAGAATTTATATTTACGTTAATTTATATACTTATATAGCAATTTGTATGATGATAAGTGGACTGTATTTCTGCAATAATCTCATAATCTCACAAATCGATCCTCTACACATTAGGGGGGGTTTATATTAATTAAATATATATATATGCAGCCAATCAAACTACAGTATTAACTACATACATTGAAGAGGTTCCTTATCTTATTTGTACAACAGGCCTTAGTCCATCAGATATAACCAGGATGTAGACACCACATTTTCCCTCTTTGAGGTAGCTTCCATCACCCTGGTAACTGATGCACAAAGCATGCTTCCTCGTCTTGACCTGTCAAAAGGGCGCTAGCTATGAAGCCAGAATCCTATTATATGACAGCTATATCAGAGAAAACACTGTACAAAGAACCATGAAGACCTGGCTTAATTACCTTTAGTATGAGGCTATCTCGTGCTCTAACCGGCCCACCCTATATCCACTGACATTAATGGTCATAAATGAAAGTTGAACGGGTTTCGGAAAGACACTTCCCTTGAAATTGATGACAGCGTGTTGATAATGGCAGATCACTACTCTGATCTTCCATAACACTTCGTCCAAGAGAATTAACAGGAGCCGAATTGCTCCCGTGAGCCTCTGGTCACAATACAAACAATGGCTGACCACTCCCCCACCCTCACGCTACTGGCCTACATTGTCCAGATGACAGTAAGTGATAGAAGGGTCACATTTACTCTACTTTAATTCTGATAATTAAGTTAATTTATATGAGATGTTTTTATGATGGTAAAGTCCAAAGACTAATGTATTTAAGAATAATTCTCAGCAGAATAGCTGGTGAATTTATAATAGTATGTGGTAGAGTAGGTAGGTCTGGGAGTAGATCCGTTACGGGATCTACTCCCAAGGTATAATTTAACTTTGCCTACTAATACCATTATTGAACTTATAAAATTGTGCATTAAAGATAATTATTTCAGCTTTAATGATTCATTTTATAAACAAACATTTGGCATGGCGATGGGTAATCCCCTCTCCCTAGTTTTGAGCAATCTGTACATGGAATGTTTCGAAACAAATATCCTTCCCAGGATTTTACCCTCAAATTTGCTTTGGTACAGGTACGTTGACGATATTTTGTGCCTGTGGCCAGTTAATCATGACGAAACTGATTTTCTCAATCAAATCAATTCGCTGGTTCCGTCAATTAAATTCACAATTGAGAACGAAGTGAATGGTGTTCTGCCTTTTTTAGACATCATGATTCATAGAATTGGTAGAAGTTTCAAATTCAAAGTGTATAGGAAACCTACCAATGTATGCTCGTATGTACATTTCTATTCAAATCATCATGTTCAGGTCAAGCGGGCAGTTTTTTCTGGTATGTTTCTCAGAGCACTGAGAGTTTGCAGTCCGGAATTTTTCGATGAAGAAATAGCAAATATATTTGAAATTGGGAAGAAGTTAAAATACCCAAAATCGATCTTGGATCTTGCGTTTGGTCAAGCAAAAAGGACTTTCTACAAACAGACTACTAAGTCGAAACCAGAACTGAAAAATTCGTTGGTATTACCATATTCTGAGGGTCTAGTAAATCTTGCCCCAGCCCTGAAGAACCTTAATATTAATCTAGTGTTCAAAAATGATAATACAGTTAAGTCCATGTTAATTAAGAACTCGCCCTCGTCTGTAGCAGGTTGTGTGTATTCCATCCCTTGTAATGAGTGTGCATGTGTTTACATCGGCCAGACAGGTAAATCTCTTTCCTCGCGTTTAAAACAGCATTCATATGCTACTCGTACAGCCCAGCAATCCAGTGCATTGTATTTACATTCCAGTTTATGTAATCATTCTATCGATTTCACAGGGGCAAAATGTATTGTTAAAAGTAAGGATTTTGTTAAACGAAACGTGATCGAGTCTGCTCTGATCAAACATTGTAACAACAGCCTTAATGTGAGCCCCGGTATGTACAAGTTGGATCCCTATTTAAGCCTCAATATAGCACGTCAAAACAATATAGCAATCATTTAACACGTATGGCACTTGGAGATATTAATAGGAGCTGCCTTGTATGGGCCGATAGGCCTTCTGCAGTTACCTTCTTTCTTATAATTCCTTTCCTCCACTTATTTTTGGTGGTCAGGTGATCTGCCCAGGCGGATATAAAGGTCTGATCAGCAATCTTATCTTCATTCTACTTTGCTCCGATGAAGGCGAATTAGCCGAAAACGCGTTAAGCATTTTCTATTTTTCAAATGTGGTTATTCTGCATATATATATATATATATATATATATATATATATATATATATATATATATATATATATATATATATATATTATTAAATATGACCGAAAAAGTAAGATTAATAATTCTAACACGAATTTTCTCAATCTTTCGTACATTACGCTTCACTGTTGGAGGTAAATCAAAAATCAATTCTCCAAAATTCATTTTTATTTCTAGTCTGACGCGACACGGGCGCGTTTCGTAAAACTTATTACATTTTCAAAGACTTTAGTTCACAAATACACAACTGATTAGAACTTACGTATCTCCGATTTTATATCTACATTTGAGTGAGGTGGGAGGGGTGATGTGGCATTAACACAAGACAGAACAAGAGGGGATATTAATAGGGTATTAAAAGTATCAACACAAGACAGAACACAAACAATAGGTATTGAATAGAAGTGTTTGTAGAAAGCCTATTGGTCCATATTTCTTGATGCTTCTATATTGGAGTGGAGTCTTGAGGTGGGTAGAATATAGTTGTGCAATAATTGGCTGTTGATTGCTGGTGTTGACTTCTTGATGTGTAGTGCCTCGCAAACGTCAAGCCGCCTGCTATCGCTGTATCTATCGATGATTTCTGTGTTGTTTACTAGGATTTCTCTGGCGATGGTTTGGTTGTGGGAAGAGATTATATGTTCCTTAATGGAGCCCTGTTGCTTATGCATCGTTAAACGCCTAGAAAGAGATGTTGTTGTCTTGCCTATATACTGGGTTTTTTCGAGCTTACAGTCCCCAAGTGGGCATTTGAAGGCATAGACGACGTTAGTCTCTTTTAAAGCGTTCTGTTTTGTGTCTGGAGAGTTTCTCCAGACACAAATAATAATAATAATAAGCCAGTTGTATCCTCTGATTTTTGTCTGTAGGGATAACGTTTCTATTAACAATATCTTTCAGGACCCTTTCCTCCGTTTTATGAGCTGTGGAAAAGAAGTTCCTGTAAAATAGTCTAATAGGGGGTATAGGTGTTGTGTTAGTTGTCTCTTCAGAGGTTGCATGGCTTTTCACTTTCCTTCTTATGATGTCTTCGATGAAACCATTGGAGAAGCCGTTATTGACTAGGACCTGCCTTACCCTACAGAGTTCTTCACTCTCCAATGGTTTCGTCGAAGACATCATAAGAAGGAAAGTGAAACGCCATGCAACCTCTGAAGAGACAACTAACACAACACCTATACCCCCTATTAGACTATTTTACAGGAACTTCTTTACCACAGCTCATAAACGGAGGAAAGGGTCCTGAAAGATATTGTTAATAGAAACGTTATCCCTACAGACAAAAATCAGAGGATACAACTGACGATTTACTATAAAACCAGAAAAACGGCCAGCCTACTCATGAGAAACTCTCCAGACACAAAACAGAACGCTTTAAAAGAGACTAACGTCGTCTATGCCTTCAAATGCCCACTTGGGGACTGTAAGCTCCAAAAAACCCAGTGTATAGGCAAGACAACAACATCTCTTTCTAGGCGTTTAACGATGCATAAGCAACAGGGCTCCATTAAGGAACATATAATCTCTTCCCACAACCAAACCATCGCCAGAGAAATTCTAGTAAACAACACAGAAATCATCGATAGATACAGCGATAGCAGGCGGCTTGACGTTTGCGAGGCACTACACATCAAGAAGTCAACACCAGCAATCAACAGCCAATTATTGCACAACTATATTCTACCCACCTCAAGACTCCACTCCAATATAGAAGCATCAAGAAATATGGACCAATCGGCTTTCTACAAACACTTCTATTCAATACCCATTGTTTGTGTTCTGTCTTGTGTTGATACTTTTAATACCCTATTAATATCCCCTCTTGTTCTGTCTTGTGTTAATGCCACATCACCCCTCCCACCTCACTCAAATGTAGATATAAAATCGGAGATACGTAAGTTCTAATCAGTTGTGTATTTGTGAACTAAAGTCTTTGAAAATGTAATAAGTTTTACGAAACGCGCCCGTGTCGCGTCAGACTAGAAATAAAAATGAATTTTGGAGAATTGATTTTTGATTTACCTCCAACAGTGAAGCGTAATGTACGAAAGATTGAGAAAATTCGTGTTAGAATTATTAATCTTACTTTTTCGGTCATATTTAATAATATATGTCTACAGGAAAGACTGCTACCAAAATATACTAATATATATATATATATATATATATATATATATATATATATATATATATATATATATATTTATTTATTTATTGCTGCCGTTGTTAATCTTATAGTGTAAGCTTACTATGCTTCTAACTATTTTCTTAGCATCAGTATTAATTAAGAAGAGCAATCAAATTACCAAAATTTACTCTATTATGAATTAAAAATATATTAAGACTTGTTAAAATATATTGTGTCATTATTCTAATTTCATGATATATCTGCTTATTTCTTCTATTAAGACTTCAAAGACTGGCATATTGAGAGACATCGCTGACTTGGAGAAAAAACGGCATCTTCAGTACATCAACGTGATGGAGGTACCTGAGGTCTTAAACACCCTAGTAAGAAAGGAAAACTACGTCTTTATTACAAACACTTATTTAAAGAGATTGATGATTTCTCACAAAGAGGTATTTTATTTTTAGTTTCTGTAATCTGGTTCAAAGTTTTATTTTTCTTAGAGATAGTACAATAATTCATTAAATACTTCTGGAGAAGTGACCATTAAATATCTTTTTTGATTAGAACATTTAAGTTAATTAACATGCCAAAAATACACCAGACATGCTGTATGTGGATATAATGCATGAAAAATATTAACAAAGTTAGGGAAGTGTGAATTATGATTTGAAATTTGAATGTAAATCTTCCTTAGTAGAAGTAATATATTATATATGAATATAATATTGAATTACCACTGTAAAATACTTTTATCTTACTATTATAACATTAATAGAAATATGTAGAGAAATATGATGACATATAAGATAGAATTCATCTATATCTCATACATTGCAATAAAGTTCTAATATAAGCTAATAAAATAATCATTGCCCATTCTTTGTGCAAGGAATTTCTTATACAAATATATTTAAAAAAAGAAACACTAAATTAAAACAAAGAATAATATCTTAATGTCATACACAATAATTATTTAATAGGTTTACGAAAATGCTAATAAGTTATATTATATAGTTAGGTTTGTATGTGTTTTATTTGTAGTAATGTAAAATTTTGCAATTTGCATGTATTTATGTCTTAAATCTATATAAATAAAAATGAAAATGTTCGTTCGTTCAAAATCGCTAATCTCCGAAAGTTCTTCACCGATTGCTTTGAAATTTTCACACAACGTTTCATTCACATCCGATCCGAATTTTATATGCATACTACCTAGATGTCACGTCTGTGATGGGAAAAAACATGTTTTTTTGAAAAACTGTGTTTTTTTCATGGGTTTTTCATTTGAGGGAAATCTTCGAAACCTCCTTATGGATTGCTTTGAAAAGTTGACATAACGTTGCATTCGAATAGGCACATGTTTTCATATACCTACTATATGCATGCCTCACTTGTGACAGGTAAAAACATGCTTTTTTTTTGAAAAGTAGCACCATCTGTTGGACGTAAGAGCAAAACATGCTGTAATCTCTGAAAGTTCTCCACCAATTGCTTTGAAATTTTGACACAAACGTTCCATTCAAATACACGCATGTTTTTACATACCTAGTATATAGATGTCACACGTTTGACAGGTAAAAACATGCTTTTTTTGAAAAAACAGCGCCATCTTTTGCACGTAGGAGCAACACATGCTTTACTAAATATATTACGATTCCATTTCAAAGTTTCTGATTTCATTGACAAATTAAATTTTCATAGATTACGATTTATTTTCGTTTTGATTTAATTATTTTATGACATTGTGTGGAATTGAAGTGGGTCGTTAACCATACCATTCATTTTGTGAGTATAGTATATTTTGTATTTTTTCATTGTTATTCATTTCGTTTTTTTTTAACTGTTTTTCTTACATTTCAGTGATGGGAACATCAGATCATTTCGGAATGCATCAGACGAGGGAGTGGGGAATGATGGGGAGGATCAGGGGACGGGAGTGGGGAGTGTTGGGGAGGACGAGGGGAGAAGGGAAGGGATAGTGGTGGGGAGGCCGAGGAGACGGGGAGGGGGTAATGGTCCCGGAAAGACAAGAGGATGGGGGAGTAGGGGATGTGGGGACGAGAGGATCAGGGAGTGGAGAATGGTGGGGAGGACAAGGGGACAGGGGAGAAGGAATGGTGGGGGAGGTCGAGGGGATGAGGAGGGTGAATGGTGGGGAGGACGAGGGGACAAGGGCGTGGGGAATGGTGGGGTGGACGAGAGGGATGGTGGAGGAGGACGTGGTGATGGGGGAGGGGGGAATGGTGGGGAGGATGAGGTGACTGTGGATGGTTGGGAGGACGAGGGGAAGGGGGACGGGGAAATTGTGGGGACAGGTGAAGGTTGCTGTGGGTCAGCAACCACTTCACAGCGTTGCTGAGCCACAGCAACGCGTAGCCAGGTACTGCTAGTTATGAATAGATCTTTAGGAAATCTGATGTATTTAACAACAGTTAAAATAGCGTCAATAGTTTTTGTGATATAAAATTTAGATTGATCATGTGTTTTGAAAAACTTAGGTTAAGGTTAAAATTAATGTTTTCAAGTTAAAGAGGCAGTTCCTTCCACATACAAAAACTGAACGTTTTCATTATATGAAGAGTGCAGTGGGTGTGATTGTCTGGATCTAAATTTAAGTAGTTTTCGCATTTTCTTTCCTGTTGATTTAGGTCTGTGTGAAACTTTTGTTTAGACGCTATTATACATGGAGTGAAATTCAACATTTATATAATAAGTAAAGTAGTAGGTTTTTGATCATTAGCAGATTCAATTGGTTACGTCTGTTCAGGAATCATGTTTTTCGTATTTCTTTCTTGCCATACAGCAACATTTTGCAAACGTTAAAAATATGTGTTGGAAACCACTGGTAACTGAATGACAGAAAGTGAAGGCATGTGTCACTCTAATACACTAACCTCAGAGTTAAACAAGAAATATTTTCTTATATTTGTAACGAATTGTCCCAATTTTTTTTTTATAATTATTGCCTGTGAGATTGTCAAGTAAGCCTTCTAGTTCAGCGGCTCGCAATTAAAACATTGAGAAACATTTAAACTTCACTATAGTTGTGGCTGTCTCGTTTTATTCCGTGGAATTTTCTCCCGCAATTCTAAATTATTAAACAAAATGTTTCGCTAATTTTACGGGAACGCCTGTTGGGTTGTAAATATTAATGATTTTTGTCTTCATTTCTAACGTGTACTAATAATGTCATTGTTTTTTTGAAATGACAAAACCTCGAGTCGTCTGTAATATTACTGTTTAAAATAATTTGAGTAATCTTGGGAGTAGAAAGCCTAAGATTTTATATATATGATAGGCAGATGGTACAAATTTCAGTAGCTGAAAGCGTCTGAAGGACACATATCATCTCTCTCCTCTAATATTCTGAGCTTAGTTTAGGTTTGATTCAGAGCATGATTCGTAGTTAAATGCTCTACTCACCGACAGAAAGACTTCTATTTTTATGTAATTGTGGTCAAGAACATTCGAAACATACATGCTGAATTTTATTGCAACTGTTAATGTTTTAAATGTAATCAATTTTAAACCTTTAATTTTTATATTTAAATTAAACATATTATTTGTAGTATTGTAAATAACTGAATATATTCACGTAGTCTCGTTCGGTATTTTGAAAATTAATTGCTCTTAAATTAAACTTATCTTAATTAAAAACCTCCTGTATACTGAAAACAAATGAATAAGTGGCATCATCTGCAGGGAGAGGAAGGGAAATTCCAATTGCATTAAAAAATAATGGTTAAACTGGTAATTATTCGTAGATTTTAAATCCTGGAAAACGTTTGTGTTTATGTAAAAAGAAGTTGTCACCCAGTTGGTTCACACAATTGTCCAGTTTGTTTTGGTATCTGCAGGTCAGTGTGACTTCTACTTTGCGAGGGAGGAATTTCTGCCGGTTATGTACTCCATAGTTTGCTCCAGGGGCCACCCTTTGGTGCCTGTCTTCAGCAAGAGGTATAATTTATTATAAATAAAAACTATATATCACAAGATTTTTATTGTGATAACACGAATATCCACAAAAATTAGGTGCAAGAATAATTAAACTTGTATAAAAATTTGTATTTAATTTCCATATTACCCATGTAGACATGCAAGTGTTATTTTACATATATCCATCTCCTTAAAACACCATATTGAATATAAATTCCTAAAACGAAAAACTAAATATATTTCGTATCTGGATATATTTTAATTTTCTATGTAATGTTTATGAAGAAATCATAAAATTTTGTCTAAATATCTTCTTAAATTTAAAAATATCAGAATCGTAAGGATAATTGAGGCCGGGCTCTACACTCAATGGGAAAAACAAGTTTTTAAGAATTTTTCCTTCTGTTCCAATCCACGGACCAAGGTTGCCCTCCAGACTTCACTTTCCATTGATTACATCACGGTAATGTGCACATAATAACGGCTATTTATTAATATTAGTTGGTATAATTTTCAACATTGTATTACAGCGAATGTTTGATTGTTTAGATATTTAACTAATTAGATTTACATAAATCAAAATAATATGTTTTCACGTCTCATGCAACTTTTTCAGGGCATGTTCGTTGTGCTGGTGTTCGGCCTCGCTCTGAGTCTCTTAGTCTTTGGAATGGAGCTCCTGTATAATCATGGAGCTCCTGTATAATTAGTGAGCTCCTGTATAATCTTGGAGATTCTGTATAGTCATGGAGGTTCTGTGTAATCCTGGAGCTCCTGTATAAACATGGAGCTCCTGTACAGTCATATACCCCATGAATTATACCACAACGTGACAGAAATTGTGTTAATAAAGGTTATATTCAAACTGGTATTGTCTAAAAAAAAGAAAAATGCTTATAATTCCCATGAAATGTTTGCATCTGTGACAAGCACAGTTATATTTTAAAATCTTCGGATTTTCAAAGAAAAAGTGGGCGAATGGGAGATTTTTTGTTAACATAATATTCGATAACAACTCCATATGAATCAAAACATATATGTATTTATACCAATCTTTACGAAAATTACCACTAAAGATTTAGAAGTGTGATGCTTCTGAGATTAATGAATATATTATAAATCACTTTCACGAATCAGCCACCAAATGTAGTCTCCCAGCAGGATGATGTTATACTGTCATCAGCAGTGAAAATCCAGTATGCAGAGCACTCACACTTCGAGAACACTCAAACTCCCCTGGAATTTACCCACATGAGCATCATGCATATGGACTTTGAGGGACATCTGGCAGCAGAATGTTATTTAGTTCTTCACCAGAACTCAACAAACGCCACATAGTTTTCGATTTAGTAACTACCGACGAGGCTCCAAACCAAGGGAACAAAGCTGTTCCGAGCCACTTTCTCCTTCCTGGCATCTTTGCCTCAGACAGATTAGGATAGCATGTACTTAAAGGTACTTTATGGTGGTCAGAACGGTAGTTATGGCAGTTGTGGCATCAGCGCCTCACGGAGGTCCACTAGTGGACCTTACCTTATCTGGAATGTTCTGAAAAATTTATAAATTTCCAAATATAATTATCCTGGTCACCAAGGCAAAGTTCACTGGGAATAATGAACATTTTCTCTACTTTGGAGATATATCAATTAGGTAATAGTTGGCCATTGAGTTCCTGTATGACCGTAGAGATCATGTATGACAATGGAGCACTTGCATAAACTTCGAAATTCAGTATGAACTTATCACCTCGACAAGAATAATAATTACTGAAACATTTTCTCTTCTCATACCTGATCAAATTTCACTTGAATACTGATAACTTGGATAATTACCTGTTTTGTAAAATATTAGGTTAATGCATTATAAGTTTGTTCCATGTATATTCATGTAATTTGTTTAATGGAAAGAATAAAACATTAATATTTTTATGTAATATCCCTTTGTTTGCATAAATATCCTTGAATTAATTTCGTAGCTTTTATTAAACCATCTTGATATATTTATTCCAATTCCCAATGTCTTACATTCACACACACAGACACTCACATACAGTTATGATGACTAGGGCAAACTGAGGGAATAGTGGAACAAATTGCTACTTGAGTTTAACTGAAGTAATTGTAAATTAGAGAAAATATTTAAAAGGAGCAGTAGGTGGGATAAAGTGTGCAAATGGGAGATGCAGGATACCACAAAAACACTGATCCAAGTATGCAGAATAACCACATGTGAAAAAAAGAAAATGCTTAACGCGTTTTCGGCTAATTCGCCTTCATCAGAGCAAAGTAGAATGAAGATAAGAAAACATTGCTGAATAGACCTTTATATCCACCTGGGCAGACCACCTGGCCACCAAAAATAAGTGGAGGAAAGGAATTATAAGAAA
Source organism: Procambarus clarkii (assembly GCF_040958095.1). Taxonomy (NCBI): domain Eukaryota; kingdom Metazoa; phylum Arthropoda; class Malacostraca; order Decapoda; family Cambaridae; genus Procambarus; species Procambarus clarkii. The sequence continues at coordinate 26,415,365 of NC_091177.1, forward strand.
GAAGGTAACTGCAGAAGGCCTATTAGCCCATACGAGGCAGCTGCTATTAATATCTCAAAGCGCCATACGTGTTAAATGATTGCTATATTGTTTTGACGTGCTATATTGAGGCTTAAATAGGGATCCAACTTGTACATACCGGGGGCTCACATTAAGGCTGTTGTTACAATGTTTGATCAGAGCAGACTCGATCACGTTTCGTTCAACAAAATCCTTACTTTTAACAATACATTTTGCCCCTGTGAAGTCGATAGAATGATTACATAAACTGGAATGTAAATACAATGCGCTGGAGTGCTGGGCTGTACGAAAAGCTTATGAATGCTGTTTTAAACGCGAGGAAAGAGAGTTACCTGTCTGGCCGATGTAAACACATGCACACTCATTACAAGGGATGAAATACACACATCCTGCTACAGACGAGAACGAGTTCTTAATTAACATGGACTTAACTGTATTATCATTTTTGAACACTAGATTAATATTAAGGTTCTTCAGGCTGGGCAAGATTTACTAGACCATCAGAATATGGTAATACCAACTAATTTTTCAGTTCTGGTTTAGACTTAGTAGTCTGTTTGTAGAAAGTCCTTTTTGCTTGACCAAACGCAAGATCCAAGACCGATTTTGGGTATTTTAACTTCTTCCCATATTCAAATATATTTGCTATTTCTTTATCGAAAAATTCCGGACTGCAAACTCTCAGTGCTCTGAGAAACAACCCAGAAAAAACTGCCCGCTTGACCTGAACATGATGATTTGAATAGAAATGTACATACGAGCACACATTGGTTGGTTTCCTATACACATTGAATTTGAAACTCCTACCAATTCTATGAATCATGATGTCTAAAAAAGGCAGAAACACCATTCACTTCGTTCTCAATTGTGAATTTAATTGATGAACCAGCGAATTAATTTGATTGAGAAAATCCGTTTTCGTCATGGTTAACTGCCCACAGGCATAAAATATCGTCAACGTACCTATACCAAAGCAAATTTGAGGGTAAAATCCTGGGAGGAATATTTGTTTCAAAACATTCTGTACAGATTGCTCAAAACAGGGGAGAGGGGATTACCCATCGCCATGCCAAATGTTTGTTTATAAAATGAATCATTAAAGCTGAAATAATTATCTTTAATGCACAATTTTATAAGTTCAATAATGGTGTTAGTAGGTAAAGTTAAATTATACCTTGGGAGTAGATTCAGTAAAAATGACAACAGATCATCAACAGGAACCCTAGTGAACAGAGCCGTCACATCAAAACTCACAAGTTTAAAATCATAATTTAATTTCAAACAAGACAACTTGTTAACCAAGTCCAAGTTGTTTGTTATGTGTGAGTTGGAAACAGAACCTACTACTGGAGACAAGACTTGGACAAGCCATTTGGAAAGTCTATATGCCACAGATCCAACAGAACTAATGATATGTCTTGCAGGATTATTGGGTTTGTGTGTTTTAACAAGCCCATATATATATATATATATATATATATATATGGGAGAAAAGGGGAACGACTTAAAAACTTAGGAATCAACTCCTTATCGTTCTTGAGCACGGTTTTAAGAGTTTTGTTGAAATGAGCAATAACTCTTTCAATAGGGTCACTATTAGCAGATAAGTAAGTGTCCCTGTCCTCCAATAACTGGTTCATTTTTTGGACATAGTCTTCTTTGTCCATGATGACAGCAACATTGGATTTATCAGCTTTGGTGATATGTAGAGAGTTATCTTTTTTGAGGGTTTTGAACGCTTGCATAAACCTCTCTGGACAATTAAGCACAGTACCCTTAAGTAGAGACCCGTACACCATTCCCTTGCAAATATTGATGTGATCAGCTGAAACTCACTAGATTTCTCCGAATTGCAAAAACTTTTGGCAATATTTACATAATTCACATCTCTATTCGATATGGAGAAACTCAGACCGTAACCAAGAGCTGTCATCGTATCACTATCAAGTTGTTTACTAGAGAGATTAATAACGAAGTCAGTGTTCGCGTGTTTATTCCAATCACTTTGTTGAATGAGCCTATTTAATTTTGAATCAAGCTTTGTACTTACATTCCTGCAGGCAGATCTCATAGCGGTGTAACAATAATCCATCATCAGGCGATTCCATTCCAAAGATATAGGTTGAGAAAATGAATACTTACGGCTGTTCAACACCTTAAAACATTCCTTAAGCAAATCAATATTATACGCATAACGCATTAGAGGGAATGTTTAGATCCCCTCCAATACAGTTTCTGTGTGCTTTTCTCCTACCACCCCCTTCCTTTTTTATTTTTTGTGCTTTATTATGCATTTGATGGTTACAAGATATACATGGGTTGATACAAAAATAATAATGCAAAAAGGTGCTTAAGGTTATGGATCTCTTGAAAAACACAACAATGGGAAACATTGATGAATGTCACAGACGGGTACGATCATTGTTGCAAGTCAAACCACTTCTTCGAATTCCTCTGAAGTTGGGCTAGTGCCCAAGACGCAACAGGCATTTCCCCACTGAATCGCAACACTGAGGGACTGGAACAAGAAAACTTTTTGCTCTCTGGTCTTTTGTAGCGCTGATCAATTTGTCCCCCAATTCCTTCAGGAACTTCAATGCACATTTTCCCCACGAACCGAGGGTCTCTGAGCCGATCGGAACAAAGCTGTAGCAGTGTGCTAGACCTCTGTATTTAATAATTTTCTGCGATTCCCTGAAAGAAGCAGCACCACCGCTTTCACGTGTGCTGTAGTGGAGGTAGGTACTGGCCAGTGTGGCAGCGCACGTGTAGTCCCATACCACTTGCTTACCATCCTTCCAAGGTAGCAAGGTGACCCCATCAGGGCGCTTCTGAGGGTCGTTAGGTCTGGATAAGTGTGGTTCTCTTTGTGCCGGGCAGCGGGCTGTGGCGAGGCTCCTCTTGATGATGTCGTTGACTTCTTCATGTCTTGCATTTTACCCTGTGATTTACGACATACCAGACCAAGACGACCATATTGGTCTGCCATCGCAGTTCCGCAGATGCACCTATGTTCGGTGAGGATGGGGGCGGCAAGGCGAAGGGCAACTCAATGCGGAGAGCGTCATGACTGAGGCGAGTTCCCAGGGCTGCATTGGGCACAGCAAATAAAAAAATCCCCGGCGTGGGGTGCTGTTATATATATATATATATATATATATATATATATATATATAATATATATATATATATATATATATATATATATATATATGTTATATATATGATATATATATATATGTTATATATATGATATATATATATGTTATATATATGATATATATATATATATATATGTTATAAATATGCGAATCATATTGCCAGGAGCCCAAGTGATCGCTCCCACCGACAGTTTGCTGCTAGGGGCACCTCTGGGCTCGAGCGATATTGAGGTAGTCCTCGAAGAAAAGCTGAACGACCTGAGGAGGATGGAGGGAGGAGGGAAGAATAGGGGCTTTGAACGCCCACGATGCTCTGTACCTTTTCACAAGGTGCCTGGCTTTGCCCAGACTGATCTATTTCCTAAGGTGTGCTCCCTCCTTCGACAGCCCAAAATTAACAGAATATGACACTCCTAAGGTCAATAAACGTGAAAGTGTTAAACCTCTCCCTGCAAGATGACCAATGGGACCAAGCAACGCTCCCAGTTAGACTCGGGGGGATAGGTATTCGCAAGGCGACACAGTTAGCATTGCCGGCATTCTTATCCTCAACCAGTGCAACAGGTGAATTAGTTAAGGAAATACTACCGGAACACCTAAGAGACTTCATTGGAATTCATGATCCCAAATTCGCGGAAGGAGCCGGTCAGTGGGACACTCTTGTCAACTCTCATCCTCGACCGACTTTTCCAAATGACTGCAAACAGTCCAAATGGGATAGCCCCATAGTGGAGAACATCGCCACATCATTGCTGGAGGCAGCTTCCAGGAAGGACAAGCGCGTCTTCTAGCTGTGCAAGCTCCCCATGCCGGGGACGTCCTGTTGGCAGTCCCTAATTCCGCCTTGGGCACCCGCCTGGACCATCGGACCCTAAGTATTGGTGTTGCTCTACGCCTTGCCGCCCCTATCTCCACCGAGCACCGGTGTATTTGCGGCCATGCACGGGCAGACCACTACGGCAGCCATGGTCTCATCTGTCGTAAGACACAGGGAAAGATTGCCAGACATGAAGCAGTCAATGACATCATCAAGAGAAGTTTGGCTTCAGCTGGGTGCCCAGCACAAAGGGAACCTCAGTTGTGCAGGCCTGACAACAGCGAAAAAACGCCCAGATGGAGTCCACTCAGCAGCCGTGGAGGGAAGGTAAACAGGTCGTGTGGGACTACACGTGTGCATCCACATTGGCTGATACCTATCTACCTTACTGCGCAGCTGAGGGAGGCGGGGCGGCCACCTTCAGGGAGACCCAGAAAACTAACAAGTACAGGGACCTAGAACGTTGTTACAGGTTCGTGCCAATAGGCTTTGAGAATCTGGGCGCCTGGGGTAAATGTGCATTTAAGTTCCTGAAGGAGCTGCGCGAGGAACTCATTGGGAAGACTAGAGACCCAAGAGCGGCCAGTTTTATGTTCCAGCGCCTCAGTGTCGCTGTTCAGAGGGGAAATGCGTGCTGTATCTTGGGTACGCACCCGACCCCCAAGGAACTGGACGAGGTCTTCGAACACTGATTGGTATATTGTTATATTGTTATATAAGTGTGTGTTTTCTGTAAACTGTAGCATTGCAATAAAATCAAATAAAAAAAAAAAATAATAGGGTGGTAGGAGATGAAAAGATTAAAGTATTCAGTGAGAATCCACAAGGTCTTCTCTGAACACTATTTATTTTCTTCTTCGAGGATGTGGGTCCCTTTAATTAAACCAGTGGTGGTACCCCTATATATATATATATATATATATATATATATATATATATATATATATATATATATATGCGAACAAGCCTGAATGGTCCCCAGGACAGGGAAAGATTGCCAGACATGAAGCAGTCAATGACATCATCAAGAGAAGTTTGGCTTCAGCTGGGTGCCCAGCACAAAGGGAACCTCAGTTGTGCAGGCCTGACAACAGCGAAAAACGCCCAGATGGAGTCACTCAGCAGCCGTGGAGGGAAGGTAAACAGGTCGTGTGGGACTACACGTGTGCATCCACCATTGGCTGATACCAATGTGAGTGGGGTGTGAGTTTTCAGTTATATATATATATATATATATATATATATATATATATATATATATATATATATATATATATATATATATATATATATATATGACCGAAAAAGTGAGATTAATAATTCTAACACGAATTTTCTCAATGTTTCTTATATTCCTTTTCACTGTTGATGGTATTGAAATATCAATTCTCCAAAATTAATTTTATTTCTAGTCTGTGAATTGATCGAAACTGTGCAAGCCAAGAAATCCGGACTCCACCTGCCAAAGATTATTGGGGAATATAAGGCTGGATACGCGTGTGGAAATGTCAAGACACATAAGCCTGGAAACCAACTTCAGCCAATCATTAGCCTGATACCCACACCCATGTACAGACTTGCGAAGCGACTCAACGGCTTGCTGACTCCTTATGTCCCTTGCACCTTCAGCATGAAGTCTCTAAGTGAATTTGTTGACTTACTGAGGGGAATACAGGCCACAGGGATAAGAGCCTCATTGGACGTAGAATCACTGTTTACCAATGTACCTGTGAATGAAACAATCGGGATGATAGCGGACAGAGTGTATCGTGATCCGGCCTGTACTCCTCTTAACATACCAGAAAATATTCTAAGGAAACTACTCCAAGCTTGTACTAAGAGGCACCCTTCTTGAGCCCGGATGGGCACATGTATAAGCAAATAGATAGGGTCGCAATGGGTTCTCCCCTAGGTGTCCTGTTTGCGAACTTCTACATGGGTACCATAGAACAAAAGGTCTTAGTCGACATGAACTTGAACCGGCCATATACTGCAGGTATGTTGACGACATTTTTACACAGGTACCTGATGTCAGACATCTGCAGGAGCTGAAGGAGGCATTTGAGCGGAATTCTGTGTTGCGTTTCACTTACGAGATTGGAGAAGATGGGAAGCTGCCCTTTTCTAGATGTAACAGTCATGGAAATGAGCGGAGGTTTCCACACTGCAGTCTACACAAAGGAAACAAACATAGGAATGTGCCTCAATGCCAACAGTGACTACCCAGACAGGTACAAGAGGAGTGTCGTTAACGCTTATGTCGACCGTGCTCTCAGTCACAGCTCAGGATGGAAGCAAGTCGACGAAGAACTTTGTAGGGTAAGGCAGGTCCTAGTCAACAACGGCTTCTCAATGGTTTCGTCGAAGACATCATAAGAAGGAAAGTGAAACGCCATGCACCTCTGAAGAGACAACTAACACAACACCTATACCCCCTATTAGACTATTTTACAGGAACTTCTTTTCCACAGCTCATAAAATGGAGGAAAGGGTCCTGAAAGATATTGTCAATAGAAACGTTATCCCTACAGACAAAAATCAGAGGATACAACTGACGATTTACTATAAAACCAGAAAAACGGCCAGCCTACTCATGAGAAACTCTCCAGACACAAAGCAGAACGCTTTAAAAGAGACCAACGTCGTCTATGCCTTCAAATGCCCTCTTGGGGACTGTAAGCTCCAAAAAACCCAGTAGATAGGCAAGACAACAAGATCTCTTTCTAGGCGTTTAGCGATGCATAAGCAACAGGGCTCCATTAAGGAACATATAATCTCTTCCCACAACCAAACCATCGCCAGAGAAATCCTAGTAAACAACACAGAAATCATCGATAGATACAGCGATAGCAGGCGGCTTGACGTTTGCGAGGCACTACACATCAAGAAGTCAACACCAGCAATCAACAGCCAATTAATGCACAACTATATTCTACCCACCTCAAGACTCCGCTCCAATATAGAAGCATCAAGAAATATGGACCAATAGGCTTTCTACAATCACTTCCATTCAATACCCATTGTTTCGTGTTCTGTCTTATGTTTAGGAATTTAATACCCTATTAATACCACCTCACCCCATCCACCTCACTCAAATGTAGATATAAACAAATCGAAGATGTGTAAGTTCTATTCAGTTGTGTATGTGTAAACTAAAGTCTTTGAAAATGTAATAAGTTTTACGAAACGCGCTCAAGTGTCGCGGCAGACTAGAAATAAAAATGAATTTTGGAGAATTGATTTTGAATTACCACCAACAGTGAAAAAGAAACGTACGAAAGATCGAGAAAATTCGTGTTAGAATTATTAATCTTACTTTTTCGGTCATATTTAATAATATATGTTTACAGGAAAGACTGCTACCAAAATATACCAATATATATATATATATATATATATATGTTGAATATGACGCATATTCTGTATTTATTATTTTCTGGTTTAGGGCTTCTATCCCTCTAACTATTTTCTTAGAGTAATTGGCATATTTTCGGTATAAAAAGTCGTAACTTGAAAGTGAAAATAGGTGCAGAGAGTCAGAATTCGGCTCAAAAATCACGCTCAGGAGTCAAATTTCAGACATTTCAGACATTTTGAAAACTGCAGGGGGGTTTGGGCAAAATATGACCCATCGCCGTTTTCAGTAATTGGCATATTTTCGGTATAAAAAGTCGTAATTTGAAAATGAAAATAGGTGCAGAGAGTCAGAATTCGGCTCAAAAATCACGCTCAGGAGTCAAATTTTGGACATTTAAGACATTTTGAAAACTGCAGGGGGGTTTGGGTAAAATATGACCCCTCGCTGTTTTCAGTAATTGGCATATTTTCGGTATAAAAAGTCGTAATTTGAAAATGAAAATAGGTGCAGAGAGTCAGAATTCGGCTCAAAAATCACGCTCAGTAGTCAAATTTCGGACATTTCAGACATTTTGAAAACTGCAGGGGGGTTTGGGCAAAATATGACCCATCGCCGTTTTCAGTAATTGGCATATTTTCAGTATAAGAAGTCGTAATTTTAAAATGAAAATAGGTGTAGAGAGTCAGAATTCGGCTCAAAAATCACGCTCAGGAGTCAAATTTCGGACATTTCAGACATTTTAAAAACTGCAGGGGGGTTTGGGCAAAATATGACCCATCGTCGTTTTCAGTAATTGGCATATTTTCGGTATAAAAAGTCGTAATTTGAAAATAAAAATAGGTGCAGAGAGTCAGAATTCGGCTCAAAAAATACGCTCAGGAGTCAAATTTCGGACATTTCAGACATTTTGAAAACTGTAGGGGGTTTGAGCAAAATATGACCCATCGCCGTTTTCAGTAATTGGCATTTTTTCGGTATAAAAAGTCGTAATTTGAAAGTGAAAATAGGTGCAGAGAGTCGGAATTCGGATAAAAAATCACGCTCTGGAGTCGAATTTCCGACATTTCAGACATTTTGAAAACTGCAGGGGGGTTTGGGCAAAATATGACCCATCGCCGTTTTCAGTAATTGGCATATTTTCGGTATAAAAAGTCGTAATTTGAAACTGAAAATAGGTGCAGAGAGTCAGAATTCGGCTCAAAAATCACGCTCAGGATTCAAATTTCCGAAATTTCAGACATTTTGAAAACTGCAGGGGGGTTTGGGCAAAATATGACCCATCGCTGTTTTCAGTAATTGGCATATTTTTGGTATAAAAAGTCGTAATTTGAAACTGAAAATAGGTGCAGAGAGTCAGAATTCGGCTCAAAAATCACGCTCAGGAGCCAAATTTCGGACATTTCAGACATTTTGAAAACTGCAGGGGGGTTTGGGCAAAATCTGACCCATCGCTGTTTTCAGTAATTGGCATATTTTCGGTATAAAAAGTCGTAATTTTAAAATGAAAATAGGTGTAGAGAGTCAGAATTCGGCTCAAAAATCACGCTCAGAGGTCAAATTTCGGACATTTCAGACATTTTGAAAACTGCAGGGGGGTTTGGGCAAAATCTGACCCATCGCCGTTTTCAGTAATTGGCATATTTTCGTTATAAAAATTCGTAATTTGAAAATGAAAATAGGTGCAGAGAGTCAGAATTCGGCTCAAAAATTACGCTCAGGAGTCAAATTTCGGACATTTCAGACATTTTGAAAACTGCAGGGTGGTTTGGGCAAAATATGACCCATCGCCGTTTTCAGTAATTGGCATATTTTCGGTATAAAAAGTCGTAATTTGAAAATGAAAATAGGTGCAGAGAGTCAGAATTCGGCTCAAAAATCACGCTCAGGAGTCAAATTTCGGACATTTCAGACATTTTAAAAACTGCAGGGGGGTTTGGGCAAAATATGACCCATCGTCGTTTTCAGTAATTGGAATATTTTCGGTATAAAAAGTCGTAATTTGAAAATAAAAATAGGTGCAGAGAGTCAGAATTCGGCTCAAAAAATACGCTCAGGAGTCAAATTTCGGACATTTCAGACATTTTGAAAACTGTAGGGGGTTTGAGCAAAATATGACCCATCGCCGTTTTCAGTAATTGGCATTTTTTCGGTATAAAAAGTCGTAATTTGAAAGTGAAAATAGGTGCAGAGAGTCGGAATTCGGATAAAAAATCACGCTCTGGAGTCGAATTTCCGACATTTCAGACATTTTGAAAACTGCAGGGGGGTTTGGGCAAAATATGACCCATCGCCGTTTTCAGTAATTGGCATATTTTCGGTATAAAAAGTCGTAATTTGAAACTGAAAATAGGTGCAGAGAGTCAGAATTCGGCTCAAAAATCACGCTCAGGATTCAAATTTCCGAAATTTCAGACATTTTGAAAACTGCAGGGGGGTTTGGGCAAAATATGACCCATCGCTGTTTTCAGTAATTGGCATATTTTCGGTATAAAAAGTCGTAATTTGAAACTGAAAATAGGTGCAGAGAGTCAGAATTCGGCTCAAAAATCACGCTCAGGAGCCAAATTTCGGACATTTCAGACATTTTGAAAACTGCAGGGGGGTTTGGGCAAAATATGACCCATCGCCGTTTTCAGTAATTGGCATATTTTCGTTATAAAATGTAGTAATTTGAAAATGAAAATAGGTGCAGAGAGTCAGAATTCGGCTCAAAAATCACGCTCAGGAGTCAAATTTCGGACATTTCAGACATTTTGAAAACTGCAGGGGGGTTTGGGCAAAATATGAACCATCGCTGTTTTCAGTAATTGGCATATTTTCGGTATAAAAAGTCGTAATTTTAAAATGAAAATAGGTGTAGAGAGTCAGAATTCGGCTCAAAAATCACGCTCAGAGGTCAAATTTCGGACATTTCAGACATTTTGAAAACTGCAGGGGGGTTTGGGCAAAATATGACCCATCGCCGTTTTCAGTAATTGGCATATTTTCGTTATAAAAATTCGTAATTTGAAAATGAAAATAGGTGCAGAGAGTCAGAATTCGGCTCAAAAATTACGCTCAGGAGTCAAATTTCGGACATTTCAGACATTTTGAAAACTGCAGGGTGGTTTGGGCAAAATATGACCCATCGCCGTTTTCAGTAATTGGCATATTTTCGGTATAAAAAGTCGTAACTTGAAAATGAAAATAGGTGCAGAGAGTCAGAATTCGGCTCAAAAATTACGCTCAGGAGTCAAATTTCAGACATTTCAGACATTTTGAAAACTGCAGGGGGGTTTGGGCAAAATATGACCCATCGCCGTTTTCAGTAATTGGCATATTTTCGGTATAAAAAGTCGTAATTTGAAAATGAAAATAGGTGCAGAGAGTCAGAATTCGGCTCAAAAATTACGCTCAGGAGTCAAATTTTTGACATTTAAGACATTTTGAAAACTGCAGGGGGGTTTGGGCAAAATATGACCCATCGCCGTTTTCAGTAATTGGCATATTTTCGGTATAAAAAGTCGTAATTTGAAAATGAAAATAGGTGCAGAGAGTCAGAATTCGGCTCAAAAATCACGCTAAGGAGTCAAGTTTCGGACATTTCAGACATTTTGAAAACTGCAGGGGGGTTAGGGCAAAATATGACCCCTCGCTGTTTTCAGTAATTGGCATATTTTCGGTATAAAAAGTCGTAATTTGAAAATGAAAATAGGCGCAGAGAGTCAGAATTCGGCTCAAAAATCACGCTCAGGAGTCAAATTTCGGACATTTCAGACATTTTGAAAACTGCAGGGGGGTTTGGGCAAAATATGACCCATCGCCGTTTTCAGTAATTGGCATATTTTCAGTATAAGAAGTCGTAATTTTAAAATGAAAATAGGTGTAGAGAGTCAGAATTCGGCTCAAAAATCACGCTCAGAGGTCAAATTTCGGACATTTCAGACATTTTAAAAACTGCAGGGGGGTTTGGGCAAAATATGACCCATCGTCGTTTTCAGTAATTGGCATATTTTCGGTATAAAAAGTCATAATTTGAAAATGAAAATAGGTGCAGAGAGTCAGAATTCGGCTCAAAAAATACGCTCAGGAGTCAAATTTCGGACATTTCAGACATTTTGAAAACTGTAGGGGGTTTGAGCAAAATATGACCCATCGACGTTTTCAGTAATTGGCATATTTTCGGTATAAAAAGTCGTAATTTGAAAGTGAAAATAGGTGCAGAGAGTCAGAATTCGGATAAAAAATCACGCTCTGGAGTCGAATTTCCGACATTTCAGACATTTTGAAAACTGCAGGGGGGTTTCGGCAAAATATGACCCATCGCCGTTTTCAGTAATTGGCATATTTTCGGTATAAAAATTCGTAATTTGAAACTGAAAATAGGTGCAGAGAGTCAGAATTCGGCTCAAAAATCACGCTCAGGAGTCAAATTTTGGACATTTAAGACATTTTGAAAACTGCAGGGGGGTTTGGGCAAAATATGACCCATCGCCGTTTTCAGTAATTGGCATATTTTCGGTATAAAAAGTCGTAATTTGAAAATGAAAATAGGTGCAGAGAGTCAGAATTCGGCTCAAAAATCACGCTAAGGAGTCACGTTTCGGACATTTCAGACATTTTGAAAACTGCAGGGGGGTTAGGGCAAAATATGACCCCTCGCTGTTTTCAGTAATTGGCATATTTTTGGTATAAAAAGTCGTAATTTGAAAATGAAAATAGGTGCAGAGAGTCAGAATTCGGCTCAAAAATCACGCTCAGGAGTCAAATTTCGGACATTTCAGACATTTTGAAAACTGCAGGGGGGTTTGGGCAAAATATGACCCATCGCCGTTTTCAGTAATTGGCATATTTTCAGTATAAGAAGTCGTAATTTTAAAATGAAAATAGGTGTAGAGAGTCAGAATTCGGCTCAAAAATCACGCTCAGAGGTCAAATTTCGGACATTTCAGACATTTTAAAAACTGCAGGGGGGTTTGGGCAAAATATGACCCATCGTCGTTTTCAGTAATTGGCATATTTTCGGTATAAAAAGTCATAATTTGAAAATGAAAATAGGTGCAGAGAGTCAGAATTCGGCTCAAAAAATACGCTCAGGAGTCAAATTTCGGACATTTCAGACATTTTGAAAACTGTAGGGGGTTTGAGCAAAATATGACCCATCGCCGTTTTCAGTAATTGGCATTTTTTCGGTATAAAAAGTCGTAATTTGAAAGTGAAAATAGGTGCAGAGAGTCAGAATTCGGATAAAAAATCACGCTCTGGAGTCGAATTTCCGACATTTCAGACATTTTGAAAACTGCAGGGGGGTTTCGGCAAATTATGACCCATCGCCGTTTTCAGTAATTGGCATATTTTCGGTATAAAAATTCGTAATTTGAAACTGAAAATAGGTGCAGAGAGTCAGAATTCGGCTCAAAAATCACGCTCAGGAGTCAAATTTTGGACATTTAAGACATTTTGAAAACTGCAGGGGGGTTTGGGCAAAATATGACCCATCGCCGTTTTCAGTAATTGGCATATTTTCGGTATAAAAAGTCGTAATTTGAAAATGAAAATAGGTGCAGAGAGTCAGAATTCGGCTCAAAAATCACGCTAAGGAGTCACGTTTCGGACATTTCAGACATTTTGAAAACTGCAGGGGGGTTAGGGCAAAATATGACCCCTCGCTGTTTTCAGTAATTGGCATATTTTTGGTATAAAAAGTCGTAATTTGAAAATGAAAATAGGTGCAGAGAGTCAGAATTCGGCTCAAAAATCACGCTCAGGAGTCAAATTTCGGACATTTCAGACATTTTGAAAACTGCAGGGGGGTTTGGGCAAAATATGACCCATCGCCGTTTTCAGTAATTGGCATATTTTCAGTATAAGAAGTCGTAATTTTAAAATGAAAATAGGTGTAGAGAGTCAGAATTCGGCTCAAAAATCAAGCTCAGAGGTCAAATTTCGGACATTTCAGACATTTTAAAAACTGCAGGGGGGTTTGGGCAAAATATGACCCACCGTCGTTTTCAGTAATTGGCATATTTTCGGTATAAAAAGTCATAATTTGAAAATGAAAATAGGTGCAGAGAGTCAGAATTCGGCTCAAAAAATACGCTCAGGAGTCAAATTTCGGACATTTAAGACATTTTGAAAACTGTAGGGGGTTTGAGCAAAATATGACCCATCGCCGTTTTCAGTAATTGGCATATTTTCGGTATAAAAAGTCGTAATTTGAAAGTGAAAATAGGTGCAGAGAGTCAGAATTCGGATAAAAAATCACGCTCTGGAGTCGAATTTCCGACATTTCAGACATTTTGAAAACTGCAGGGGGGTTTGGGCAAAATATGACCCATCGCCGTTTTCAGTAATTGGCATATTTTCGGTATAAAAATTCGTAATTTGAAAATGAAAATAGGTGCAGAGATTCAGAATTCGGCTCAAAAATCACGCTCAGGAGTCAAATTTTGGACATTTAAGACATTTTGAAAACTGCAGGGGGGTTTGGGCAAAATATGACCCATCGCCGTTTTCAGTAATTGGCATATTTTCGGTATAAAAAGTCGTAATTTGAAAATGAAAATAGGTGCAGAGAGTCAGAATTCGGCTCAAAAATCACGCTAAGGAGTCACGCTTCGGACATTTCAGACATTTTGAAAACTGCAGGGGGGTTAGGGCAAAATATGACCCCTCGCTGTTTTCAGTAATTGGCATATTTTTGGTATAAAAAGTCTTAATTTGAAAATGAAAATAGGTGCAGAGAGTCAGAATTCGGCTCAAAAATCACGCTCAGGAGTCAAATTTCGGACATTTCAGACATTTTGAAAACTGCAGGGGGGTTTGGGCAAAATATGACCCATCGCCGTTTTCAGTAATTGGCATATTTTCAGTATAAGAAGTCGTAATTTTAAAATGAAAATAGGTGTTGAGAGTCAGAATTCGGCTCAAAAATCACGCTCAGAGGTCAAATTTCGGACATTTGAGACATTTTAAAAACTGCAGGGGGGTTTGGGCAAAATATGACCCATCGTCGTTTTCAGTAATTGGCATATTTTCGGTATAAAAAGTCATAATTTGAAAATGAAAATAGGTGCAGAGAGTCAGGATTCGGCTCAAAAAATACGCTCAGGAGTCAAATTTCGGACATTTCAGACATTTTGAAAACTGTAGGGGGTTTGAGCAAAATATGACCCATCGCCGTTTTCAGTAATTGGCATATTTTCGGTATAAAAAGTCGTAATTTGAAAGTGAAAATAGGTGCAGAGAGTCAGAATTCGGATAAAAAATCACGCTTAGGAGTCGAATTTCCGACATTTCAGACATTTTGAAAACTGCAGGGGGGTTTGGGCAAAATATGACCCATCGCCGTTTTCAGTAATTGGCATATTTTCGGTATAAAAATTCGTAATTTGAAAATGAAAATAGGTGCAGAGAGTCAGAATTCGGCTCAAAAATCACGCTCAGGAGTCAAATTTTGGACATTTAAGACATTTTGAAAACTGCAGGGGGGTTTGGGCAAAATATGACCCATCGCCGTTTTCAGTAATTGGCATATTTTCGGTATAAAAAGTCGTAATTTGAAAATGAAAATAGGTGCAGAGAGTCAGAATTCGGCTCAAAAATCACGCTAAGGAGTCACGTTTCGGACATTTCAGACATTTTGAAAACTGCAGGGGGGTTAGGGCAAAATATGACCCCTCGCTGTTTTCAGTAATTGGCATATTTTTGGTATAAAAAGTCGTAATTTGAAAATGAAAATAGGTGCAGAGAGTCAGAATTCGGCTCAAAAATCACGCTCAGGAGTCAAATTTCGAACATTTCAGACATTTTGAAAACTGCAGGGGGGTTTGGGCAAAATATGACCCATCGCCGTTTTCAGTAATTGGCATATTTTCAGTATAAGAAGTCGTAATTTTAAAATGAAAATAGGTGTAGATAGTCAGAATTCGGCTCAAAAATCACGCTCAGAGGTCAAATTTCGGACATTTCAGACATTTTAAAAACTGCAGGGGGGTTTGGGCAAAATATGACCCATCGTCGTTTTCAGTAATTGGCATATTTTCGGTATAAAAAGTCATAATTTGAAAATGAAAATAGGTGCAGAGAGTCAGAATTCGGCTCAAAAAATACGCTCAGGAGTCAAATTTCGGACATTTCAGACATTTTGAAAACTGTAGGGGGTTTGAGCAAAATATGACCCATCGCTGTTTTCAGTAATTGGCATATTTTCGGTATAAAAAGTCGTAATTTGAAAGTGAAAATAGGTGCAGAGAGTCAGAATTCGGATAAAAAATCACGCTCTGGAGTCGAATTTCCGACATTTCAGACATTTTGAAAACTGCAGGGGGGTTTGGGCAAAATATGACCCATCGCCGTTTTCAGTAATTGGCATATTTTCGGTATAAAAATTCGTAATTTGAAAATGAAAATAGGTGCAGAGAGTCAGAATTCGGCTCAAAAATCACGCTCAGGATTCAAATTTCCGAAATTTCAGACATTTTGAAAACTGCAGGGGGGTTTGGGCAAAATATGACCCATCGCTTTTTTCAGTAATTGGCATATTTTCGGTATAAAAATCGTAATTTGAAACTGAAAATGGGTGCAGAGAGTCAGAATTTGGCTCAAAAATCACGCTCAGGAGTCAAATTTCAGACATTTCAGAAATTTTGAAAACTGCAGGGGGGTTTGGGCAAAATATGACTCATCGCCGTTTTCAGTAATTGGCATATTTTCGGTATAAAAAGTCGTAATTTGTAACTGAAAATAGGTGCAGAGAATCAGAATTCGGCTCAAAAATCACGTTCTGTATTCAAATTTCCGACATTTCAGACATTTTAAAAACTGCAGGGGGGTTTGGTCAAAATATGACCCATCGCCGTTTTCAGTAATTGGCATATTTTCGGTATAAAAAGTCGTAATTTGAAACTGAAAATATGTGCAGAGAGTCAGAATTCGGTTCAAAAATCACGCTGAGGAGTCAAATTTCAGACATTTCAGACATTTTGAAAACTGCAGGGGGGTTTGGGCAAAATATGACCCATCGCCGTTTTCAGTAATTGGCATATTTTCGGTATAAAAAGTCGTAATTTGAAATTGAAAAAAGGTGCAGAGTCAGAATTCGGGCAAAAAAATCACGCTCATGAGTCAAATTTGTGACATTTCAGACATTTTGAAAACTGCAGGGGGGGTTTGGGCAAAATATGACCCATCGCCGTTTTCAGTAATTGGCATATTTTCGGTATAAAAAGTCGTAATTTGAAACTGAAAATATGTGCAGAGAGTCAGAATTCGGCTCAAAAACCACGCTCAGTAGTCAAATTTCCGACGTTTCAGACATTTTGAAAACTGCAGGGGGGTTTGGCAAAATATGACCCATCGCCGTTTTCAGTAATTGGCATATTTTCGGTATAAAAAGTCGTAATTTGAAACTGAAAATAGGTGCAGAGAGTCAGAATTCGGCTCAAAAATCACGCTCAGGAGCCAAATTTCGGACATTTCAGACATTTTGAAAACTGCAGGGGGGGTTTGGGCAAAATATGAACCATCGCTGTTTTCTTTAATTGGCATATTTTCGGTATAAAAAGTCGTAATTTTAAAATGAAAATAGGTGTAGAGAGTCAGAATTCGGCTCAAAAATCACGCTCAGAGGTCAAATTTCGGACATTTCAGACATTTTGAAAACTGCAGGGGGGTTTGGGCAAAATATGACCCATCGCCGTTTTCAGTAATTGGCATATTTTCGTTATAAAATTTCGTAATTTGAAAATGAAAATAGGTGCAGAGAGTCAGAATTCGGCTCAAAAATTACGCTCAGGAGTCAAATTTCGGACATTTCAGACATTTTGAAAACTGCAGGGTGGTTTGGGCAAAATATGACCCATCGCCGTTTTCAGTAATTGGCATATTTTCGGTATAAAAAGTCGTAACTTGAAAGTGAAAATAGGTGCAGAGAGTCAGAATTCGGCTCAAAAATCACGCTCAGGAGTCAAATTTCAGACATTTCAGACATTTTGAAAACTGCAGGGGGGTTTGGGCAAAATATGACCCATCGCCGTTTTCAGTAATTGGCATATTTTCGGTATAAAAAGTCGTAATTTGAAAATGAAAATAGGTGCAGAGAGTCAGAATTCGGCTCAAAAATCACGCTAAGGAGTCACGTTTCGGACATTTTAGACATTTTGAAAACTGCAGGGGGGTTAGGGCAAAATATGACCCCTCGCTGTTTTCAGTAATTGGCATATTTTTGGTATAAAAAGTCGTAATTTGAAAATGAAAATAGGTGCAGAGAGTCAGAATTCGGCTCAAAAATCACGCTCAGGAGTCAAATTTCGGACATTTCAGACATTTTGAAAACTGCAGGGGGGTTTGGGCAAAATATGACCCATCGCCGTTTTCAGTAATTGGCATATTTTCAGTATAAGAAGTCGTAATTTTAAAATGAAAATAGGTGTAGAGAGTCAGAATTCGGCTCAAAAATCACGCTCAGAGGTCAAATTTCGGACATTTCAGACATTTTAAAAACTGCAGGGGGGTTTGGGCAAAATATGACCCATCGTCGTTTTCAGTAATTGGCATATTTTCGGTATAAAAAGTCATAATTTGAAAATGAAAATAGGTGCAGAGAGTCAGAATTCGGCTCAAAAAATACGCTCAGGAGTCAAATTTCGGACATTTCAGACATTTTGAAAACTGTAGGGGGTTTGAGCAAAATATGACCCATCGCCGTTTTCAGTAATTGGCATATTTTCGGTATAAAAAGTCGTAATTTGAAAGTGAAAATAGGTGCAGAGAGTCAGAATTCGGATAAAAAATCACGCTCTGGAGTCGAATTTCCGACATTTCAGACATTTTGAAAACTGCAGGGGGGTTTGGGCAAAATATGACCCATCGCCGTTTTCAGTAATTGGCATATTTTCGGTATAAAAATTCGTAATTTGAAAATGAAAATAGGTGCAGAGAGTCAGAATTCGGCTCAAAAATCACGCTCAGGAATCAAATTTCCGAAATTTCAGACATTTTGAAAACTGCAGGGGGGTTTGGGCAAAATATGACCCATCGCTGTTTTCAGTAATTGGCATATTTTCGGTATAAAAAGTCGTAATTTGAAACTGAAAATGGGTGCAGGGAGTCAGACTTTGGCTCAAAAATCACGCTCAGGAGTCAAATTTCAGACATTTCAGAAATTTTGAAAACTGCAGGGGGGTTTGGGCAAAATATGACTCATCGCCGTTTTCAGTAATTGGCATATTTTCGGTATAAAAAGTCGTAATTTGTAACTGAAAATAGGTGCAGAGAATCAGAATTCGGCTCAAAAATCACGTTCAGTATTCAAATTTCCGACATTTCAGACATTTTAAAAACTGCAGGGGGGTTTGGTCAAAATATGACCCATCGCCGTTTTCAGTAATTGGCATATTTTCGGTATAAAAAGTCGTAATTTGAAACTGAAAATATGTGCAGAGAGTCAGAATTCGGTTCAAAAATCACGCTCAGGAGTCAAATTTCAAAAATTTCAGACATTTTGAAAACTGCAGGGGGGTTTGGGCAAAATATGACCCATCGCCGTTTTCAGTAATTGGCATATTTTCGGTATAAAAAGTCGTAATTTGAAATTGAAAAAAGGTGCAGAGTCAGAATTCGGGCAAAAAAATCACGCTCATGAGTCAAATTTGTGACATTTCAGACATTTTGAAAACTGCAGGGGGGGTTTGGGCAAAATATGACCCATCGCCGTTTTCAGTAATTGGCATATTTTCGGTATAAAAAGTCGTAATTTGAAAATTAAAATAGGTGCAGTGAGTCAGAATTCGGCTCAAAAATCACGCTCAGGAGTCAAATTTCAGACAATTCAGACATTTTGAAAACTGCAGGGGGGGTTTGGGCAAAATATGAACCATCGCTGTTTTCAGTAATTGGCATATTTTCGGTATAAAAAGTCGTAATTTTAAAATGAAAATAGGTGTAGAGAGTCAGAATTCGGCTCAAAAATCACGCTCAGAGGTCAAATTTCGGACATTTCAGACATTTTGAAAACTGCAGGGGGGTTTGGGCAAAATATGACCCATCGCCGTTTTCAGTAATTGGCATATTTTCGTTATAAAATTCGTAATTTGAAAATGAAAATAGGTGCAGAGAGTCAGAATTCGGCTCAAAAATTACGCTCAGGAGTCAAATTTCGGACATTTCAGACATTTTGAAAACTGCAGGGTGGTTTGGGCAAAATATGACCCATCGCCGTTTTCAGTAATTGGCATATTTTCGGTATAAAAGTCGTAACTTGAAAGTGAAAATAGGTGCAGAGAGTCAGAATTCGGCTCAAAAATCACGCTCAGGAGTCAAATTTCAGACATTTCAGACATTTTGAAAACTGCAGGGGGGTTTGGGCAAAATATGACCCATCGCCGTTTTCAGTAATTGGCATATTTTCGGTATAAAAAGTCGTAATTTGAAAATGAAAATAGGTGCAGAGAGTCAGAATTCGGCTCAAAAATCACGCTAAGGAGTCACGTTTCGGACATTTTAGACATTTTGAAAACTGCAGGGGGGTTAGGGCAAAATATGACCCCTCGCTGTTTTCAGTAATTGGCATATTTTTGGTATAAAAAGTCGTAATTTGTAAATGAAAATAGGTGCAGAGAGTCAGAATTCGGCTCAAAAATCACGCTCAGGAGTCAAATTTCGGACATTTCAGACATTTTGAAACTGCAGGGGGGTTTGGGCAAAATATGACCCATCGCCGTTTTCAGTAATTGGCATATTTTCAGTATAAGAAGTCGTAATTTTAAATGAAAATAGGTGTAGAGAGTCAGAATTCGGCTCAAAAATCACGCTCAGAGGTCAAATTTCGGACATTTCAGACATTTTAAAAAACTGCAGGGGGGTTTGGGCAAATATGACCCATCGTCGTTTTCAGTAATTGGCATATTTTCGGTATAAAAAGTCATAATTTGAAAATGAAAATAGGTTGCAGAGAGTCAGAATTCGGCTCAAAAAATACGCTCAGGAGTCAAATTTCGGACATTTCAGACATTTTGAAAACTGTAGGGGGTTTGAGCAAAATATGACCCATCGCCGTTTTCAGTAATTGGCATATTTTCGGTATAAAAAGTCGTAATTTGAAAGTGAAAATAGGTGCAGAGAGTCAGAATTCGGATAAAAAATCACGCTCTGGAGTCGAATTTCCGACATTTCAGACATTTTGAAAACTGCAGGGGGGTTTGGGCAAAATATGACCCATCGCCGTTTTCAGTAATTGGCATATTTTCGGTATAAAAGTCGTAATTTGAAAATGAAAATAGGTGCAGAGAGTCAGAATTCGGCTCAAAAATCACGCTAAGGAGTCACGTTTCGGACATTTTAGACATTTTGAAAACTGCAGGGGGGTTAGGGCAAAATATGACCCCTCGCTGTTTTCAGTAATTGGCATATTTTTGGTATAAAAAGTCGTAATTTGAAAATGAAAATAGGTGCAGAGAGTCAGAATTCGGCTCAAAAATCACGCTCAGGAGTCAAATTTCGGACATTTCAGACATTTTGAAAACTGCAGGGGGGTTTGGGCAAAATATGACCCATCGCCGTTTTCAGTAATTGGCATATTTTCAGTATAAGAAGTCGTAATTTTAAAATGAAAATAGGTGTAGAGAGTCAGAATTCGGCTCAAAAATCACGCTCAGAGGTCAAATTTCGGACATTTCAGACATTTTAAAAAACTGCAGGGGGTTTGGGCAAAATATGACCCATCGTCGTTTTCAGTAATTGGCATATTTTCGGTATAAAAAGTCATAATTTGAAAATGAAAATAGGTGCAGAGAGTCAGAATTCGGCTCAAAAAATACGCTCAGGAGTCAAATTTCGGACATTTCAGACATTTTGAAAACTGTAGGGGGTTTGAGCAAAATATGACCCATCGCCGTTTTCAGTAATTGGCATATTTTCGGTATAAAAAGTCGTAATTTGAAAGTGAAAATAGGTGCAGAGAGTCAGAATTCGGATAAAAAATCACGCTCTGGAGTCGAATTTCCGACATTTCAGACATTTTGAAAACTGCAGGGGGGTTTGGGCAAAATATGACCCATCGCCGTTTTCAGTAATTGGCATATTTTCGGTATAAAAATTCGTAATTTGAAAATGAAAATAGGTGCAGAGAGTCAGAATTCGGCTCAAAAATCACGCTCAGGAATCAAATTTCCGAAATTTCAGACATTTTGAAACTGCAGGGGGGTTTGGGCAAAATATGACCCATCGCTGTTTTCAGTAATTGGCATATTTTCGGTATAAAAAGTCGTAATTTGAAACTGAAAATGGGTGCAGGGAGTCAGACTTTGGCTCAAAAATCACGCTCAGGAGTCAAATTTCAGACATTTCAGAAATTTTGAAAACTGCAGGGGGTTTGGGCAAAATATGACTCATCGCCGTTTTCAGTAATTGGCATATTTTCGGTATAAAAAGTCGTAATTTGTAACTGAAAATAGGTGCAGAGAATCAGAATTCGGCTCAAAAATCACGTTCAGTATTCAAATTTCCGACATTTCAGACATTTTAAAAACTGCAGGGGGGTTTGGTCAAAATATGACCCATCGCCGTTTTCAGTAATTGGCATATTTTCGGTATAAAAAGTCGTAATTTGAAACTGAAAATATGTGCAGAGAGTCAGAATTCGGTTCAAAAATCACGCTCAGGAGTCAAATTTCAAAAATTTCAGACATTTTGAAAACTGCAGGGGGGTTTGGGCAAAATATGACCCATCGCCGTTTTCAGTAATTGGCATATTTTCGGTATAAAAAGTCGTAATTTGAAATTGAAAAAAGGTGCAGAGTCAGAATTCGGGCAAAAAAATCACGCTCATGAGTCAAATTTGTGACATTTCAGACATTTTGAAAACTGCAGGGGGGGTTTGGGCAAAATATGACCCATCGCCGTTTTCAGTAATTGGCATATTTTCGGTATAAAAAGTCGTAATTTGAAACTGAAAATATGTGCAGAGTGTCAGAATTCGGCTCAAAAACCACGCTCAGTAGTCAAATTTCCGACGTTTCAGACATTTTGAAAACTGCAGGGGGGTTTGGCAAAATATGACCCATCGCCGTTTTCAGTAATTGGCATATTTTCGGTATAAAAAGTCGTAATTTGAAACTGAAAATAGGTGCAGAGAGTCAGAATTCGGCTCAAAAATCACGCTCAGGAGCCAAATTTCGGACATTTCAGACATTTTGAAAACTGCAGGGGGGTTTGGGCAAAATATGACCCATCGCCGTTTTCAGTAATTGGCATATTTTCGGTATAAAAAGTCGTAATTTGAAATGAAAATAGGTGCAGAGAGTCAGAATTCGGCTCAAAATCACGCTCAGGAGTCAAATTTCGAACATTTCAGACATTTTGAAAACTGCAGGGGGGTTTGGGCAAAATATGACCCATCGCCGTTTTCAGTAATTGGCATATTTTCAGTATAAGAAGTCGTAATTTTAAAATGAAAATAGGTGTAGATAGTCAGAATTCGGCTCAAAAATCACGCTCAGAGGTCAAATTTCGGACATTTCAGACATTTTAAAAACTGCAGGGGGGTTTGGGCAAAATATGACCCATCGCCGTTTTCAGTAATTGGCATATTTTCGGTATAAAAAGTCATAATTTGAAAATGAAAATAGGTGCAGAGAGTCAGAATTCGGCTCAAAAAATACGCTCAGGAGTCAAATTTCGGACATTTCAGACATTTTGAAAACTGTAGGGGGTTTGAGCAAAATATGACCCATCGCTGTTTTCAGTAATTGGCATATTTTCGGTATAAAAAGTCGTAATTTGAAAGTGAAAATAGGTGCAGAGAGTCAGAATTCGGATAAAAAATCACGCTCTGGAGTCGAATTTCCGACATTTCAGACATTTTGAAAACTGCAGGGGGGTTTGGGCAAAATATGACCCATCGCCGTTTTCAGTAATTGGCATATTTTCGTATAAAAATTCGTAATTTGAAAATGAAAATAGGTGCAGAGAGTCAGAATTCGGCTCAAAAATCACGCCTCAGGATTCAAATTTCCGAATTTCAGACATTTTGAAAACTGCAGGGGGGTTTGGGCAAAAATATGACCCATCGCTGTTTCAGTAATTGCATATTTTCGGTATAAAAAGTCGTAATTTGAAACTGAAATGGGTGCAGGGAGTCAGACTTTGGCTCAAAAATCACGCTCAGGAGTCAAATTTCAGACATTTCAGAAATTTGAAAACTGCAGGGGGGTTTGGGCAAAATATGACTCATCGCCGTTTTCAGTAATTGGCATATTTTCGGTATAAAAAGTCGTAATTTGTAACTGAAAATAGGTGCAGAGAATCAGAATTCGGCTCAAAAATCACGTTCAGTATTCAAATTTCCGACATTTCAGACATTTTAAAAACTGCAGGGGGGTTTGGTCAAAATATGACCCATCGCCGTTTTCAGTAATTGGCATATTTTCGGTATAAAAAGTCGTAATTTGAAACTGAAAATATGTGCAGAGAGTCAGAATTCGGTTCAAAAATCACGCTCAGGAGTCAAATTTCAAAAATTTCAGACATTTTGAAAACTGCAGGGGGGTTTGGGCAAAATATGACCCATCGCCGTTTTCAGTAATTGGCATATTTTCGGTATAAAAAGTCGTAATTTGAAATTGAAAAAAAGGTGCAGAGTCAGAATTCGGGCAAAAAAATCACGCTCATGAGTCAAATTTGTGACATTTCAGACATTTTGAAAACTGCAGGGGGGGTTTGGGCAAAATATGACCCATCGCCGTTTTCAGTAATTGGCATATTTCGGTATAAAAAGTCGTAATTTGAAACTGAAAATATGTGCAGAGTGTCAGAATTCGGCTCAAAAACCACGCTCAGTAGTCAAATTTCCGACGTTTCAGACATTTTGAAAACTGCAGGGGGGTTTGGCAAAATATGACCCATCGCCGTTTTCAGTAATTGGCATATTTTCGGTATAAAAAGTCGTAATTTGAAACTGAAAATAGGTGCAGAGAGTCAGAATTCGGCTCAAAAATCACGCTCAGGAGCCAAATTTCGGACATTTCAGACATTTTGAAAACTGCAGGGGGGTTTGGCAAAATATGACCCATCGCCGTTTTCAGTAATTGGCATATTTTCGGTATAAAAAGTCGTAATTTGAAAATTAAAATAGGTGCAGTGAGTCAGAATTCGGCTCAAAAATCACGCCTCAGGAGTTCAAATTTCAGACATTTCAGACATTTTGAAAAACTGCAGGGGGGGTTTGGGCAAAATATGAACCATCGCTGTTTTCAGTAATTGGCATATTTTCGGTATAAAAAGTCGTAATTTTAAAATGAAAATAGGTGTAGAGAGTCAGAATTCGGCTCAAAAATCACGCTCAGAGGTCAAATTTCGGACATTTCAGACATTTTGAAAACTGCAGGGGGGTTTGGGCAAAATATGACCCATCGCCGTTTTCAGTAATTGGCATATTTTCGTTATAAAATTTCGTAATTTGAAAATGAAAATAGGTGCAGAGAGTCAGAATTCGGCTCAAAAATTACGCTCAGGAGTCAAATTTCGGACATTTCAGACATTTTGAAAACTGCAGGGTGGTTTGGGCAAAATATGACCCATCGCCGTTTTCAGTAATTGGCATATTTTCGGTATAAAAAGTCGTAACTTGAAAGTGAAAATAGGTGCAGAGAGTCAGAATTCGGCTCAAAAATCACGCTCAGGAGTCAAATTTCAGACATTTCAGACATTTTGAAAACTGCAGGGGGGTTTGGGCAAAATATGACCCATCGCCGTTTTCAGTAATTGCATATTTTCGGTATAAAAAGTCGTAATTTGAAAATGAAAATAGGTGCAGAGAGTCAGAATTCGGCTCAAAAATCACGCTAAGGAGTCACGTTTCGGACATTTTAGACATTTTGAAAACTGCAGGGGGTTAGGGCAAAATATGACCCCTCGCTGTTTTCAGTAATTGGCATATTTTTGGTATAAAAAGTCGTAATTTGAAAATGAAAATAGGTGCAGAGAGTCAGAATTCGGCTCAAAAATCACGCTCAGGAGTCAAATTTCGGACATTTCAGACATTTTGAAAACTGCAGGGGGTTTGGGCAAAATATGACCCATCGCCGTTTTCAGTAATTGGCATATTTTCAGTATAAGAAGTCGTAATTTTAAAATGAAATAGGTGTAGAGAGTCAGAATTCGGCTCAAAATCACGCTCAGAGGTCAAATTTCGGACATTTCAGACATTTTAAAAAACTGCAGGGGGGTTTGGGCAAAATATGACCCATCGTCGTTTTCAGTAATTGGCATATTTTCGGTATAAAAAGTCATAATTTGAAAATGAAAATAGGTGCAGAGAGTCAGAATTCGGCTCAAAAAATACGCTCAGGAGTCAAATTTCGGACATTTCAGACATTTTGAAAACTGTAGGGGGTTTGAGCAAAATATGACCCATCGCCGTTTTCAGTAATTGGCATATTTTCGGTATAAAAAGTCGTAATTTGAAAGTGAAAATAGGTGCAGAGAGTCAGAATTCGGATAAAAAATCACGCTCTGGAGTCGAATTTCCGACATTTCAGACATTTTGAAAACTGCAGGGGGGTTTGGGCAAAATATGACCCATCGCCGTTTTCAGTAATTGGCATATTTTCGGTATAAAAATTCGTAATTTGAAAATGAAAATAGGTGCAGAGGAGTCAGAATTCGGCTCAAAAATCACGCTCAGGAATCAAATTTCCGAAATTTCAGACATTTTGAAAACTGCAGGGGGGTTTGGGCAAAATATGACCCATCGCTGTTTTCAGTAATTGGCATATTTTCGGTATAAAAAGTCGTAATTTGAAATGAAAATAGGTGCAGAGAGTCAGAATTCGGCTCAAAAATCACGCTCAGGAGTCAAATTTCGGACATTTCAGACATTTTGAAAACTGCAGGGGGTTTGGGCAAAATATGACCCATCGCCGTTTTCAGTAATTGGCATATTTTCGGTATAAAAAGTCGTAATTTGAAAATGAAAATAGGTGCAGAGAGTCAGAATTCGGCTCAAAAATCACGCTCAGGAGTCAAATTTCGGACATTTCAGACATTTTAAAAACTGCAGGGGGGTTTGGGCAAAATATGACCCATCGCCGTTTCAGTAATTGGCATATTTTCGGTATAAAAAGTCGTAATTGAAATGAAAATAGGTGCAGAGAGTCAGAATTCGGCTCAAAAATCACGCTCAGGAGTCAAATTTCGGACATTTCAGACATTTTGAAAACTGCAGGGGGTTTGGGCAAAATATGACCCATCGCCGTTTTCAGTAATTGGCATATTTTCGGTATAAAAAGTCGTAATTTGAAAATGAAAATAGGTGCAGAGAGTCAGAATTCGGCTCAAAAAATCACGCTCAGGAGTCAAATTTCGGACATTTCAGACATTTTGAAAACTGCAGGGGGTTTGGGCAAAATATGACCCATCGCCGTTTCAGTAATTGGCATATTTTCGGTATAAAAAGTCGTAATTTGAAAATGAAAATAGGTGCAGAGAGTCAGAATTCGGCTCAAAAATCACGCTCAGGAGTCAAATTTCGACATTTCAGACATTTTGAAAACTGCAGGGGGGTTTGGGCAAAATATGACCCATCGCCGTTTTCAGTAATTGGCATATTTTCGGTATAAAAAGTCGTAATTTGAAAATGAAAATAGGTGCAGAGAGTCAGAATTCGGCTCAAAAATCACGCTCAGGAGTCAAATTTCGGACATTTCAGACATTTTGAAAACTGCAGGGGGGTTTGGGCAAAATATGACCCATCGCCGTTTTCAGTAATTGGCATATTTTCGGTATAAAAAGTCGTAATTTGAAAATGAAAATAGGTGCAGAGAGTCAGAATTCGGCTCAAAAATCACGCTCAGGAGTCAAATTTCGGACATTTCAGACATTTTGAAAACTGCAGGGGGGTTTGGGCAAAATATGACCCATCGCCGTTTCAGTAATTGGCATATTTTCGGTATAAAAAGTCGTAATTTAAAATGAAAATAGGGTAGAGAGTCAGAATTCGGCTCAAAAATCACGCTCAGGAGTCAAATTTCGGACATTTCAGACATTTGAAAACTGCAGGGGGGTTGGGCAAAATATGACCCATCGCCGTTTTCAGTAATTGGCATATTTTCGGTATAAAAAGTCGTAATTTGAAAATGAAAATAGGTGCAGAGAGTCAGAATTCGGCTCAAAAATCACGCTCAGGAGTCAAATTTCGGACATTTCAGACATTTTGAAAACTGCAGGGGGGTTTGGGCAAAATATGACCCATCGCCGTTTTCAGTAATTGGCATATTTTCGGTATAAAAAGTCGTAATTTGAAATGAAAATAGGTGCAGAGAGTCAGAATTCGGCTCAAAAATCACGCTCAGGAGTCAAATTTCGGACATTTCAGACATTTTGAAAACTGCAGGGGGTTTGGCAAAATATGACCCATCGCCGTTTTCAGTAATTGGCATATTTTCGGTATAAAAAGTCGTAATTTGAAAATGAAAATAGGTGCAGAGAGTCAGAATTCGGCTCAAAAATCACGCTCAGGAGTCAAATTTCGGACATTTCAGACATTTTGAAAACTGCAGGGGGGTTTGGGCAAAATATGACCCATCGCGTTTTCAGTAATTGGCATATTTCGGTATAAAAAGTCGTAATTTGAAAAAAATAGGTGCAGAGAGTCAGAATTCGGCTCAAAAATCACGCTCAGGAGTCAAATTTCGGACATTTCAGACATTTGAAAACTGCAGGGGGTTTGGGCAAAATATGACCCATCGCCGTTTTCAGTAATTGGCATATTTTCGGTATAAAAAGTCGTAATTTGAAAATGAAAATAGGTGCAGAGAGTCAGAATTCGGCTCAAAAATCACGCTCAGGAGTCAAATTTCGACATTTCAGACATTTTGAAAACTGCAGGGGGTTTGGCAAAATATGACCCATCGCCGTTTTCAGTAATTGGCATATTTTCGGTATAAAAAGTCGTAATTTGAAAATGAAAATAGGTGCAGAGAGTCAGAATTCGGCTCAAAAATCACGCTCGAGGGTCAAATTTCGGACATTTCAGACATTTTGAAAACTGCAGGGGGGTTTGGGCAAAATATGACCCATCGCCGTTTTCAGTAATTGGCATATTTTCGGTATAAAAAGTCGTAATTTGAAAATGAAAATAGGTGCAGAGAGTCAGAATTCGGCTCAAAAATCACGCTCAGGAGTCAAATTCGGACATTTCAGACATTTTGAAAACTGCAGGGGGGTTTGGGCAAAATATGACCCATCGCCGTTTTCAGTAATTGGCATATTTTCGGTATAAAAAGTCGTAATTTGAAATGAAAATAGGTGCAGAGAGTCAGAATTCGGCTCAAAAATCACGCTCAGGAGTCAAATTTCGGACATTTCAGACATTTTGAAAACTGCAGGGGGTTTGGGCAAAATATGACCATCGCCGTTTTCAGTAATTGGCATATTTTCGGTATAAAAAGTCGTAATTGAAATGAAAATAGGTGCAGAGAGTCAGAATTCGGCTCAAAAATCACGCTAAGGAGTCATTTCGGACATTTCAGACATTTTGAAAACTGCAGGGGGGTTGGGCAAAATATGACCCATCGCGTTTTCAGTAATTGGCATATTTTCTATAAAAAGTCGTAATTTGAAAATGAAAATAGGTGCAGAGAGTCAGAATTCGGCTCAAAAATCACGCTCAGGAGTCAAATTTCGGACATTTCAGACATTTTGAAAACTGCAGGGGGGTTTGGGCAAAATATGACCCATCGCCGTTTTCAGTAATTGGCATATTTTCAGTATAAAAGTCGTAATTTAAAATGAAAATAGGTGTAGAGAGTCAGAATTCGGCTCAAAAATCACGCTCAGAGTCAAATTTCGGACATTTCAGACATTTTAAAACTGCAGGGGGGTTTGGGCAAAATATGACCCATCGCCGTTTTCAGTAATTGGCATATTTTCGGTATAAAAAGTCATAATTTGAAAATGAAAATAGGTGCAGAGAGTCAGAATTCGGCTCAAAAATACGCTCAGGAGTCAAATTTCGGACATTTCAGACATTTTGAAAACTGCAGGGGGTTTGGCAAAATATGACCCATCGCCGTTTTCAGTAATTGGCATATTTTCGGTATAAAAAGTCGTAATTTGAAATGAAAATAGGTGCAGAGAGTCAGAATTCGGCTCAAAAATCACGCTCAGGAGTCGAATTTCCGACATTTCAGACATTTTGAAAACTGCAGGGGGTTTGGGCAAAATATGACCCATCGCCGTTTTCAGTAATTGGCATATTTTCGGTATAAAAATTCGTAATTTGAAAATGAAAATAGGTGCAGAGAGTCAGAATTCGGCTCAAAAATCACGCTCAGGATCAAATTTCCGAATTTCAGACATTTTGAAAACTGCAGGGGGGTTTGGGCAAAATATGACCCATCGCGTTTTCAGTAATTGGCATATTTTCGGTATAAAAAGTCGTAATTTGAAACTGAAAATGGGTGCAGGAGTCAGAATTGGCTCAAAAATCACGCTCAGGAGTCAAATTTCGACATTTCAGAATTTTGAAAACTGCAGGGGGGTTTGGGCAAAATATGACCATCGCCGTTTTCAGTAATTGGCATATTTTCGGTATAAAAAGTCGTAATTTGAAACTGAAAATAGGTGCAGAGATCAGAATTCGGCTCAAAAATCACGCTCAGATTCAAATTTCGACATTTCAGACATTTTGAAAACTGCAGGGGGGTTTGGCAAAATATGACCCATCGCCGTTTTCAGTAATTGGCATATTTTCGGTATAAAAAGTCGTAATTTGAAACTGAAAATATGTGCAGAGAGTCAGAATTCGGCTCAAAAATCACGCTCAGGAGTCAAATTTCGACATTTCAGACATTTTGAAAACTGCAGGGGGGTTTGGGCAAAATATGACCCATCGCGTTTTCAGTAATTGGCATATTTTCGGTATAAAAAGTCGTAATTTGAAACTGAAAATAGGTGCAGGAGTCAGAATTGGCTCAAAAATCACGCTCAGGAGTCAAATTTCAGACATTTCAGAATTTTGAAAACTGCAGGGGGGTTTGGGCAAAATATGACCATCGCCGTTTTCAGTAATTGGCATATTTTCGGTATAAAAAGTCGTAATTTGTAACTGAAAATAGGTGCAGAGAATCAGAATTCGGCTCAAAAATCACGTTCAGATTCAAATTTCCGACATTTCAGACATTTTAAAAACTGCAGGGGGGTTTGGTCAAAATATGACCCATCGCCGTTTTCAGTAATTGGCATATTTTCGGTATAAAAAGTCGTAATTTGAAACTGAAAATATGTGCAGAGAGTCAGAATTCGGTTCAAAAATCACGCTCAGGAGTCAAATTTCAAATTTCAGACATTTTGAAAACTGCAGGGGGGTTTGGGCAAAATATGACCCATCGCCGTTTTCAGTAATTGGCATATTTTCGGTATAAAAAGTCGTAATTTGAAATTGAAAAAGGTGCAGAGTCAGAATTCGGCAAAAAATCACGCTCATGAGTCAAATTTGTGACATTTCAGACATTTTGAAAACTGCAGGGGGGTTTGGGCAAAATATGACCCATCGCCGTTTTCAGTAATTGGCATATTTTCGGTATAAAAAGTCGTAATTTGAAACTGAAAATATGTGCAGAGAGTCAGAATTCGGCTCAAAAACCACGCTCAGAGTCAAATTTCCGACGTTTCAGACATTTTGAAAACTGCAGGGGGGTTTGGCAAAATATGACCCATCGCCGTTTTCAGTAATTGGCATATTTTCGGTATAAAAAGTCGTAATTTGAAACTGAAAATAGGTGCAGAGAGTCAGAATTCGGCTCAAAAATCACGCTCAGGAGCCAAATTTCGGACATTTCAGACATTTTGAAAACTGCAGGGGGGTTTGGGCAAAATATGACCCATCGCCGTTTTCAGTAATTGGCATATTTTCGGTATAAAAAGTCGTAATTTGAAAATGAAAATAGGTGCAGAGAGTCAGAATTCGGCTCAAAAATCACGCTAGGAGTCACGTTTCGGACATTTCAGACATTTTGAAAACTGCAGGGGGGTTAGGGCAAAATATGACCCTCGCGTTTTCAGTAATTGGCATATTTTCGGTATAAAAAGTCGTAATTTGAAAATGAAAATAGGTGCAGAGAGTCAGAATTCGGCTCAAAAATCACGCTCAGGAGTCAAATTTCGGACATTTCAGACATTTTGAAAACTGCAGGGGGGTTTGGGCAAAATATGACCCATCGCCGTTTTCAGTAATTGGCATATTTTCAGTATAAAAGTCGTAATTTAAAATGAAAATAGGTGTAGAGAGTCAGAATTCGGCTCAAAAATCACGCTCAGAGGTCAAATTTCGGACATTTCAGACATTTTGAAAACTGCAGGGGGGTTTGGGCAAAATATGACCCATCGCCGTTTTCAGTAATTGGCATATTTTCGTTATAAAAAGTCGTAATTTGAAAATGAAAATAGGAGCAGAGAGTCAGAATTCGGCTCAAAAATTACGCTCAGGAGTCAAATTTCGGACATTTCAGACATTTTGAAAACTGCAGGGTGGTTTGGCAAAATATGACCCATCGCCGTTTTCAGTAATTGGCATATTTTCGGTATAAAAAGTCGTAACTTGAAAATGAAAATAGGTGCAGAGAGTCAGAATTCGGCTCAAAAATTACGCTCAGGAGTCAAATTTCAGACATTTCAGACATTTTGAAAACTGCAGGGGGGTTTGGGCAAAATATGACCCATCGCCGTTTTCAGTAATTGGCATATTTTCGGTATAAAAAGTGGTAATTTGAAAATGAAAATAGGTGCAGAGAGTCAGAATTCGGCTCAAAAATTACGCTCAGGAGTCAAATTTTGGACATTTAAGACATTTTGAAAACTGCAGGGGGGTTTGGGCAAAATATGACCCATCGCCGTTTTCAGTAATTGGCATATTTTCGGTATAAAAAGCGTAATTTGAAAATGAAAATAGGTGCAGAGAGTCAGAATTCGGCTCAAAAATCACGCTCAGGAGTCACGTTTCGGACATTTCAGACATTTTGAAAACTGCAGGGGGGTTTGGGCAAAATATGACCCATCGCCGTTTTCAGTAATTGGCATATTTTCAGTATAAAAGTCGTAATTTAAAATGAAAATAGGTGTAGAGAGTCAGAATTCGGCTCAAAAATCACGCTCAGAGGTCAAATTTCGGACATTTCAGACATTTTAAAAACTGCAGGGGGGTTTGGGCAAAATATGACCCATCGTCGTTTTCAGTAATTGGCATATTTTCGGTATAAAAAGTTAATTTGAAAATGAAAATAGGTGCAGAGAGTCAGAATTCGGCTCAAAAAATACGCTCAGGAGTCAAATTTCGGACATTTCAGACATTTTGAAAACTGTAGGGGGTTTGAGCAAAATATGACCCATCGCCGTTTTCAGTAATTGGCATATTTTCGGTATAAAAAGTCGTAATTTGAAAGTGAAAATAGGTGCAGAGAGTCAGAATTCGGATAAAAAATCACGCTCTGGAGTCGAATTTCCGACATTTCAGACATTTTGAAAACTGCAGGGGGTTTGGGCAAAATATGACCCATCGCCGTTTTCAGTAATTGGCATATTTTCGGTATAAAAATTCGTAATTTGAAACTGAAAATAGGTGCAGAGAGTCAGAATTCGGCTCAAAAATCACGCTCAGGAGTCAAATTTGGACATTTCAGACATTTTGAAAACTGCAGGGGGGTTTGGGCTAAATATGACCCATCGCCGTTTTCAGTAATTGGCATATTTTCGGTATAAAAATTCGTAATTTGAAAATGAAAAAGGTGCAGAGAGTCAGAATTCGGCTCAAAAATCACGCTCAGGATTCAAATTTCCGAAATTTCAGACATTTTGAAAACTGCAGGGGGGTTTGGGCAAAAATGACCATCGCTGTTTTCAGTAATTGGCATATTTTCGGTATAAAAAGTCGTAATTTGAAACTGAAAATAGGTGCAGAGAGTCAGAATTCGGCTCAAAAATCACGCTCAGGAGTCAAATTTCGACATTTCAGAATTTTGAAAACTGCAGGGGGGTTTGGGCAAAATATGACCATCACCGTTTTCAGTAATTGGCATATTTTCGGTATAAAAAGTCGTAATTTGAAACTGAAAATAGGTGCAGAGACAGAATTCGGCTCAAAAATCACGTTCAGTAGTCAAATTTCGACATTTCAGACATTTTGAAAACTGCAGGGGGGTTTGGTCAAAATATGACCCATCGTGTTTCAGTAATTGGCATATTTTCGGTATAAAAAGTCGTAATTTGAAACTGAAAATATGTGCAGAGAGTCAGAATTCGGCTCAAAAATCACGCTCAGGAGTCAAATTTCAAAAATTTCAGACATTTTGAAAACTGCAGGGAGGTTTGGGCAAAATATGACCCATCGCCGTTTTCAGTAATTGGCATATTTTCGGTATAAAAAGTCGTAATTTGAAATGAAAATAGGTGCAGAGAGTCAGAATTCGGCTCAAAAATACGCTCAGGAGTCAAATTTCGGACATTTCAGACATTTTGAAAACTGCAGGGGGTTTGGGCAAAATATGACCCATCGCCGTTTTCAGTAATTGGCATATTTTCGGTATAAAAAGTCGTAACTTGAAAGTGAAAATAGGTGCAGAGAGTCAGAATTCGGCTCAAAAATCACGCTCAGGAGTCAAATTTCAGACATTTCAGACATTTTGAAAACTGCAGGGGGGTTTGGGCAAAATATGACCCATCGCCGTTTTCAGTAATTGGCATATTTTCGGTATAAAAAGTCGTAATTTGAAAATGAAAATAGGTGCAGAGAGTCAGAATTCGGCTCAAAAATCACGCTAAGGAGTCGTTTCGGACATTTCAGACATTTTGAAAACTGCAGGGGGGTTAGGGCAAAATATGACCCTCGCGTTTTCAGTAATTGGCATATTTTCGGTATAAAAAGTCGTAATTTGAAAATGAAAATAGGTGTAGAGAGTCAGAATTCGGCTCAAAAATCACGCTCAGAGGTCAAATTTCGGACATTTCAGACATTTTAAAACTGCAGGGGGGTTTGGGCAAAATATGACCCATCGTCGTTTTCAGTAATTGGCATATTTTCGGTATAAAAAGTCGTAATTTGAAAATGAAAATAGGTGCAGAGAGTCAGAATTCGGCTCAAAAAATACGCTCAGGAGTCAAATTTCGGACATTTCAGACATTTTGAAAACTGTAGGGGGTTTGAGCAAAATATGACCCATCGCCGTTTTCAGTAATTGGCATATTTTCGGTATAAAAAGTCGTAATTTGAAAGTGAAAATAGGTGCAGAGAGTCAGAATTCGGATAAAAAATCACGCTCTGGAGTCGAATTTCCGACATTTCAGACATTTTGAAAACTGCAGGGGGTTTGGGCCAAATATGACCCATCGCCGTTTTCAGTAATTGGCATATTTTCGGTATAAAAAGTCGTAATTTGAAACTGAAAATATGTGCAGAGAGTCAGTATTTCGGCTCAAAAATCACGCTCAGTAGTCAAATTTCCGACGTTTCAGACATTTTGAAAACTGCAGGGGGGTTTGGGCAAAATATGACCCATCGCCGTTTTCAGTAATTGGCATATTTTCAGTATAAGAAGTCGTAATTTTAAAATGAAAATAGGTGTAGAGAGTCAGAATTCGGCTCAAAAATCACGCTCAGAGTCAAATTTCGGACATTTCAGACATTTTAAAAACTGCAGGGGGGTTTGGGCAAAATATGACCCATCGTCGTTTTCAGTAATTGGCATATTTTCGGTATAAAAAGTCGTAATTTGAAAGTGAAAATAGGTGCAGAGAGTCAGAATTCGGATAAAAAATCACGCTCTGGAGTCGAATTTCCGACATTTCAGACATTTTGAAAACTGCAGGGGGGTTTGGACAAAATATGACCCATCACCGTTTTCAGTAATTGGCATATTTTCGGTATAAAAAGTCGTAATTTGAAATGAAAATAGGTGCAGAGAGTCAGAATTCGGCTCAAAAATCACGCTCAGGAGTCAAATTTCCGAAATTTCAGACATTTTGAAAACTGCAGGGGGGTTTGGGCAAAATATGACCCATCGCGTTTTCAGTAATTGGCATATTTTCGGTATAAAAAGTCGTAATTTGAAACTGAAAATAGGTGCAGAGAGTCAGAATTCGGCTCAAAAATCACGCTCACGAGTCAAATTTCGACATTTCAGAAATTTTGAAAACTGCAGGGGGGTTTGGGCAAAATATGACTCATCGCCGTTTTCAGTAATTGGCATATTTTCGGTATAAAAAGTCGTAATTTGAAACTGAAAATAGGTGCAGAGAGTCAGAATTCGGCTCAAAAATCACGTTCAGTATTCAAATTTCCGACATTTCAGACATTTTAAAAACTGCAGGGGGGTTTGGTCAAAATATGACCCATCGCCGTTTTCAGTAATTGGCATATTTTCGGTATAAAAAGTCGTAATTTGAAACTGAAAATAGGTGCAGAGAGTCAGAATTCGGCTCAAAAATCACGCTCAGGAGTCAAATTTCAAAATTTCAGACATTTTGAAAACTGCAGGGGGGTTTGGGCAAAATATGACCCATCGCCGTTTTCAGTAATTGGCATATTTTCGGTATAAAAAGTCGTAATTTGAAATTGAAAAAAGGTGCAGAGAGTCAGAATTCGGAAAAAAATCACGCTCATGAGTCAAATTTGTGACATTTCAGATATTTTGAAAACTGCAGGGGGGGTTTGGGCAAAATATGACCCATCGCCGTTTTCAGTAATTGGCATATTTTCGGTATAAAAAGTCGTAATTTGAAACTGAAAATATGTGCAGAGAGTCAGAATTCGGCTCAAAAACAACGCTCAGTAGTCAAATTTCCGACGTTTCAGACATTTTGAAAACTGCAGGGGGGTTTGGGCAAAATATGACCCATCGCCGTTTTCAGTAATTGGCATATTTTCAGTATAAAAGTCGTAATTTTAAAATGAAAATAGGTAGAGAGTAGAATTCGGCTCAAAAATCACGCTCGGAGGTCAAATTTCGGACATTTCAGACATTTTAAAAACTGCAGGGGGGTTTGGGCAAAATATGACCCATCGCCGTTTTCAGTAATTGGCATATTTTCGGTATAAAAAGTCGTAATTTGAAATGAAAATAGGTGCAGAGAGTCAGAATTCGGCTCAAAAATACGCTCAGGAGTCAAATTTCGGACATTTCAGACATTTTGAAAACTGTAGGGGGTTTGAGCAAAATATGACCCATCGCCGTTTTCAGTAATTGGCATATTTTCGGTATAAAAAGTCGTAATTTGAAAGTGAAAATAGGTGCAGAGAGTCAGAATTCGGATAAAAAATCACGCTCTGGAGTCAAATTTCGACATTCTCAGACATTTTGAAAACTGCAGGGGGGTTTGGACAAAATATGACCCATCACCGTTTTCAGTAATTGGCATATTTTCGGTATAAAAAGTCGTAATTTGAAACTGAAAATAGGTGCAGAGAGTCAGAATTCGGCTCAAAAATCACGCTCACGAGTCAAATTTCAGACATTTCAGACATTTTGAAAACTGCAGGGGGGTTTGGGCAAAATATGACTCATCGCCGTTTTCAGTAATTGGCATATTTTCGGTATAAAAAGTCGTAATTTGAAACTGAAAATAGGTGCAGAGAGTCAGAATTCGGCTCAAAAATCACGTTCAGATTCAAATTTCCGACATTTCAGACATTTTAAAAACTGCAGGGGGGTTTGGGCAAAATATGACCCATCGCCGTTTTCAGTAATTGGCATATTTTCGGTATAAAAAGTCGTAATTTGAAACTGAAAATAGGTGCAGAGAGTCAGAATTCGGTTCAAAAATCACGCTCAGGAGTCAAATTTAAAAATTTGAGACATTTTGAAAACTGCAGGGGGGTTTGGGCAAAATATGACCCATCGCCGTTTTCAGTAATTGGCATATTTTCGGTATAAAAAGTCGTAATTTGAAATTGAAAAAGGTGCAGAGTCAGAATTCGGGCAAAAAAATCACGCTCATGAGTCAAATTTGTGACATTTCAGATATTTTGAAAACTGCTGGGGGGTTTGGGCAAAATATGACCCATCGCCGTTTTCAGTAATTGGCATATTTTCGGTATAAAAAGTCGTAATTTGAAACTGAAAATAGGTGCAGAGAGTCAGAATTCGGCTCAAAAATCACGCTCAGGATTCAAATTTCAAAAATTTCAGACATTTTGAAAACTGCAGGGGGGTTTGGGCAAAATATGACCCATCGCCGTTTTCAGTAATTGGCATATTTTCGGTATAAAAAGTCGTAATTTGAAACTGAAAATATGTGCAGAGAGTCAGAATTCGGCTCAAAAACCACGCTCAGTAGTCAAATTTCCGACGTTTCAGACATTTTGAAAACTGCAGGGGGGTTTGGCAAAATATGACCCATCGCCGTTTTCAGTAATTGGCATATTTTCGGTATAAAAAGTCGTAATTTGAAACTGAAAAGAGGTGCAGAGAGTCAGAATTCGGCTCAAAAATCACGCTCAGGATTCAAATTTCGAAATTTCAGACATTTTGAAAACTGCAGGGGGGTTTGGGCAAAATATGACCCATCGCTGTTTTCAGTAATTGCATATTTTCGGTATAAAAAGTCGTAATTTGAAACTGAAAATAGGTGCAGAGAGTCAGAATTCGGCTCAAAAATCACGCTCACGAGTCAAATTTCAGACATTTCAGAAATTTTGAAAACTGCAGAGGGTTTGGGCAAAATATGACCCATCGCCGTTTTCAGTAATTGACAATTTTCGGTATAAAAAAGTCGTAA
>NC_091177.1:26458962-26553962 GCF_040958095.1 Procambarus clarkii
CAAAATTCATTTTTATTTCTAGTCTGACGCGACACGAGCGCGTTTCGTAAAACTTATTACATTTTCAAAGACTTTAGTTTACAAATACACAACTGAATAGAACTTACACATCTCCGATTTTGTTTATATCTACATTTGAGTGAGGTGGATGGGGTGAGGTGGCATTAATAGGGTATTAATTTCATCAACACAAGACAGAACAAGAGGTGGCATTAATAGGGTATTAATTTCATCAACACAAGACAGAACACGAAACAATGGGTATTGAAATGGAAGTGATTGTAGAAAGCCTATTGGTCCATATTTCTTGATGCTTCTATATTGAAGCGGAGTCTTGAGGTGGGTAGAATATAGTTGTGCATTAATTGGCTGTTGATTGCTGGTGTTGACTTCTTGATGTGTAGTGCCTCACAAACGTCAAGCCGCCTGCTATCGCTGTATCTATCGATGATTTCTGTGTTGTTTACTAGGATTTCTCTGGCGATGGTTTGGTTGTGGGAAGAGATTATATGTTCCTTAATGGAGCTCTGTTGTTTATGCATCGTTAAACGCCTAGAAAGAGATGTTGTTGTCTTGCCTATATACTGGGTTTTTTGGAGCTTACAGTCCCCAAGTGGGCATTTGAAGGCATAGACGACGTTGGTCTCTTTTAAAGCGTTCGGCTTTGTGTCTGGAGAGTTTCTCATGAGTAGGCTGGCCGTTTTTCTGGTTTTATAGTAAATCGTCAGTTGTATCCTCTGATTTTTGTCTGTAGGGATAACGTTTCTATTACAATATCTTTCAGGACCCTTTCCTCTGTTTTATGAGCTGTGGAAAAGAAGTTCCTGTAAAATAGTCTAATAGGGGGTATAGGTGTTGTGTTAGTTGTCTCTTCAGAGGTTGCATGCCATTTCACTTTCCTTCTTATGATGTCTTCGACGAAACCATTGGAGAAGCCGTTGTTGACTAGGACCTGCCTTACCCTACAGAGTTCTTCGTCGACTTGCTTCCATTCTGAGCTGTGGCTTAGAGCACGGTCGACATATGCGTTAACAACACTCCTCTTGTACCTGTTGTAACTTGTAAGGAGGCATTTGAGCAGAGTTCCGTGCTGCGTTTCACTTATGAGATGGAAAAGGATGGGAAGCTGCCCTTTCTAGATGTAACAGTCATGGAAAAGAGCGGAGGTTTCCACACTGCAGACTACACTAAGGAAACGAACATAGGAATGTGCCTAAATGCCAACAGCGACTGCCCAGACAGGTACAAGAGGAGTGTACCCCCTTCGTTTTCGGGGCCACAGTGAAGTTTGGGAAATCAGACCCAGTGGAGATTGCAGTTCTTCGTGATATGGGTGCTGACATAAGCATGGTAGCCAGGAGTATTCTTACCAACGAATCTAATTTTCCTGAATCGAAATTCAGGAAAATATATTAATTACGTATAGTAACCCCTCACTATTCTAGTGCTCTTGGGAAGTGGGGATATTTGAGGTGTATATATACCTCGAAGTCTCTACTTCTTTTATGGGTCTGAGTGGTGTAGTGGGTTAAGGCTTACTAGTTATGGCAGCTACTGGAAGGTAGTTGTGCTTTCTGGGTTCGAGGCCCACTGGTGGGTGTTGTCCAAAGATTGTTAATCTTCACTTGTGGTTCATGCAAGTATAGGCTTATACCATGGACATGAGTTCTCCCACATTAACAGTGGCTTGATGAAAAAAACATATAGTAACCCCTCACTATTCTAGTGCTCTTGGGAAGTGGGGATATTTGAGGTGTATATATACCTCGAAGTCTCTACTTCTTTTAAGGGTCTGAGTGGTGTAGTGGGTTAAGGCGTACTAGTTATGGCAGCTACTGGAAGGTAGTTGTGCTTTCTGGGTTCGAGGCCCAGTGGTGGGTGTTACCTTGAGGTTACCTTGAGGTACTTCCAGGGCTTAGCATCCCCGCGCCCCGGTCGTCGACCAGGCCTCCTGGTTGCCGGACTGATCAACCAGGCTGTTGGATGCAGCAGCTCACAGCCTGGCGTATGAGTCACAGCCTGGTTGATCAGGTATCCTTTGGAGGTGCTTATCCAGTTCTCTCTTGAACACTGTGAGGGGTCGGCCAGTTATGCCCCTTATATGTAGTGGAAGCGTGTTGAAC
Source organism: Procambarus clarkii (assembly GCF_040958095.1). Classification (NCBI taxonomy): domain Eukaryota; kingdom Metazoa; phylum Arthropoda; class Malacostraca; order Decapoda; family Cambaridae; genus Procambarus; species Procambarus clarkii. Next base: position 26,461,086 of record NC_091177.1, read on the forward strand.
AGTCTCGGACCTCTGATGTTGATTGAGTTCTCTCTCAGAGTACCTGTTGCACCTCTGCTTTTCAACGGGGGTATTCTGCACATCCTGCCATGTCTTCTGGTCTCATGTGATGTTATTTCTGTGTGCAGGTTTGGGACCAGCCCCTCTAATATTTTCCACGTGTAAATTATTATGTACCTCTCCCGCCTGCGCTCAAGGGAGAACAGTTTTAGGCTCTTTAGTCGGTCCCAATAGTTTAAATGTTTTACTGAGTGGATTCTAGCAGTAAAGGATCTCTGCACGCTCTCCAGGTCAGCAATTTCTCCAGCTTTGAAAGGGGCAGTCATTGTGCAGCAGTACTCCACTCTAGAGAGCACAAGCGTTTTGAAAAGTATCATCATCGGTATAGCATCTCCAGTGTGAAAAGTTTTTGTTATCCAACCTGTCATTTTTCTTGCAGTTGTGACGGCTACTTTATTGTGTTCTTTAAAGGTAAGGTCTTCCGACATGAGTACACCCAGATCCTTTACATTGCCTTTTCGTTCTATGTTATGATTTGCATGAGTTTTGTACGTGGTTTCCGTTTTCATATTTTCATTTTTTCCATAGCGCATGAGCTGGAACTTATCTTCGTTAAACACCATATTATTTTCTGTAGCCCATAGAAAGACCTGATCTACATCTGACTGGAGGTTTGCCGTGTCCTCTATGTTGCCTACTCTCATGAAGATCCTAGTATCATCTGCAAAGGATGACACAGTGCTATAGGATGTGTTCTTGTCTATGTCCGACATGAGGATGAGAAAAAGTACTGGAGCAAGCACAGTACCCTGGGGGACTGAGCTCTTCACGGTTGATGGGCTGGATTTTATTTTGTTGACTATTACACATTGGGTTCTGTTGGTCAGGAAATTGTAGATCCATCTGCCTATTTTTCCGGTAATTCCTTTTGAACGCATTTTATGTGCAATAACACCATGGTCACATTTATCAAAAGCTTTTGCGAAATCTGTGTAAATTACATCAGCGTTTTGTTTGTCTTCCATAGCATCTAATGCCATATCATAGTGGTCCAGCAACTGCGATAGGCAAGAGCGCCCTGTTCTGAAACCATGTTGTCCGGGGTTATGGAGATGCTGTGATTCCGTGTATTTTGTGATCTTACTTCTTAGCACTCTCTCAAAATTTTTTATGATGTGCGATGTTAGTGCTATCGGTCTGTAATTTTTTGCCTCTGCCTTATTTCCTCCTTTATGAAGTGGTGCTATCTCTGCTGTTTTTAGTATATCAGGAATAACGCCAGTATCTAGGCTTTGTCTCCACAGAATGTGGAGGGCCTGCGATAGTGTTTTTTTTACAGTTCTTTATGAATATGGAGTTCCAAGAATCCGGGCCTGGTGCAGAGTGCATAGGCATACTGTTTATGGCTTCTTCAAAATCCAGTGGGGATAGGGTGACGTCTGATATATGATTTGATGTTGGTATCATATCCATGCAAAATTCATTTAGGTTATCAATCTTTACTGTGTTTATTGGCCCACTGAAAACAGAGTCGTACTGCTTCCTCAGTAGCTCGCTCATTTCTTTGGTGTTGTCCAAATATATATATAATATATATATATATATATATATATATATATATTATATTATATATATATATATATATATATATATATATATATATATATATATATATATATTGTTACGGTGCCCTCTCCTATTTCTTTCGTTTGCCGGCTTACAGAGTCATATCAGCTCTCCCTACTGATTCTCTGAGGTTCAGGGAGTCTAATGATATATGTGGCGACCAGACCGGCTGCCAGTTAAGGGAAGGAAGTTATATTATAAGTTGTAAATAAAGGAAAATTGGCGCCCTGTTATAAAATGAAACAGTATCCCCTACGGCAGATATGACCTTTTGGAAGGGACATTAGCCGATCGCGGATTGGCCGACGTAGGTCGCGGGCGACAAATCAGGGCCCGCCATGACGTCACCGAGTGCCCCGGGCGGCGCCAACGTCAGAGTTGTCTGACCGTGGAAGCGACAGGACGCGCCTCGGTCTGCTCTCAAGGATTGGAGGCTCTGCAAGCCTTGTTCAGTGGATTGAGCTGGCCATCGCAGCCCATCATAGTTATTGGAGACCCTGCGCTTCTGGGAAGCAAAGAGGAACCAAGTTCAGTGAGCAGAGAAGTGCCAAACTTGGAAAATAGTCGGCGACGACGCTGGGCGGCGCCGCTGGCTGGACGTTGAGGTCTGGAAGGTGGGCGGCAGGCCTAGCTGTGACTGGGGTCACATCCACTGAGAATCTTGGAAGGACGACACCGTGCCTAGGACAAGGAGCAACGCCCTGTGGGAGAGGCGAGTGTGGGGAAAAATAGTGATTAGCTCAGCGCCCATCGATGAACCAGGATTGGGGCAGCTGAATCTCAGGGATTGGAACGGCGACGACGCGAAGGCTTCACGACACCTGAGGACCTGTGGAACGTCCTGGATCGTCAAGGATCGACCCAAGGAAGCGTGGGAACCTCACACCATCGAGGGACAGGCGTCGTGAGCCAGGAGTGTAAGGTAGATCATTTTCCCTCCATTACCCCTTGTATGAGTAGGCTAGTTAGGCCACAATATTTACTTGTGTATGTGGCAGCAAGACTTTATTACTTTAATAGTAGAATAGGCCTGCAAGCAGCTTGTGTCCAGGACTGTCAGAGAGGACAGTGTGTATGGATGGCAGGACAGTGAAGAAGAGGTGCCGACGTGGTGAAGAGGCCCTCCTGTGAGAGTGTGAGACTCCTGTCTTCCTGCCCAGTTGAAGGAGTGTTGGACGTCGTGGAAAAAGAGGCTGACGATCTCCAGACTCATTATCTATATTCCATATTCATGTACTACTTGTGATTGTGTGTGTGTGTTCATGTAATTTGCATCAGTAAATCCACACATTTTATTACTGTGTTTGAGTGTGCCTCCATTTATGATATTTCTCTATGAGCATACATTTCTGGCTACAAACAATATATAATACACCCACTGAACTGCATTGCTGGGGTGCAGATATAATAACCCAGCTGGCGACCTTGCTAAGAGGAAGATAGAGAAGACAGGCGGGAAAGGAGTTCCTGCAACCTTTTTTTGTCTGGCAGGCAAGGCTCAGGGAGGTTATGGTTATAAGGTAAGCCTGAGTCTTCCTTCACTCCCCCACGGGCCTAGGCCGGAACTGTTAACAGCAGTTTCCCCGTGTTTGACTGAAGGGCTTCCAGGGTGAATCAGTGGCACCCCCTTTTGTGGTGGAAGCAAAGACCTGCGGAGGTGGGCATTGTTGGTCCTATCTTGTGTGACCAAGGAGACTCCGGTGAATCCCGGGAGTCGGAGGGGCTGAGTATTTGGGCCTTTTGAGCCCCTAGCAGTTAAGTGTTAGCAGAGCCCCGGACCGCCCACCCCCACGTGACAGAGAACTGGCGACCTTGCCAGGATTCGAACCCCAGTAGCCAAGAACTGGGAACCTCGCCAGGAAGCGTGGATCAAGCTACAGTGGGGACCAAATTTCAAGACAAGTGTTGCCAGGGTACTAATACAGTGTGGCCAGTGAATTCAGTAGTACTGTTACTCAACCGGCTAAGGGACTGAAACGGTGAAATTAGTGCCTACTAACTTGTCTGTGCTGTCGTGTATGCTCAATGATATAGAGATGGAGGAAGACAAAGTAAAGAAATTTATTGACACAAGGGACGAGAGAATTTTGGAAGAGTGTACCAAGGCCCAGCTCCAACAAGTGGCAAACCACTTTGGGATCAGGTTGAGGACGACTAAGGTAGCGGAGCGAAGGATAGAGATCATGGCACAGCTCACAGCTCGAGAGGAAGCGACGGGAGAGGAGCCATCTCAAGAGGAGCCGTCCCGAGGAGAGCCGTCACAAGGTGAACCGTCCCGACTAGGGCCTCCCCAAGCGCCTACCAGTGTGGATAGAATTCACAGTGAACATGGGAGCAGTGGAAGGTCCAGCTGTAGTAAGAGGAGCCTGCAACTGGAAATAATGAAGATGCAACTGGAAGCCCAGCTGCGACGAGAGGAGAGAGAAGCGCAAATGCAGCGAGAGGAACGTGCGGCTGAGCTGCAGCGAGAGGAACATGCGGCTGAGTTGCAGCGAGAGGAGCGAGAAGCTCGGCTGCAGCGGGAAGAAGGAGAGAGACAACTGCGACTGGAGGAGATAAGGGCAAAGAAAGAAGTCGAATTGCGTCGCGTTGAACGTGGTCTGCCCTCACTACCTGCACGGCGGGATGACATCAAGGTAAGGGAACGTGACTTACCTACGTTCGAACCACAAGAAGCTGAGGCGTTCTTCGAACACTTTGAACGGATAGCGACTCTGAAGGAGTGGCCGGAAGATGATTGGGCTGCTCTGGTCCAGGGCAGATTGACTGGTGAGGCCCGGGAAGCCTATAACATGCTGGACCTAGAGGAGTGTACTAGTTATGACGCGATTAAGAATGCGGTTCTCCACTCATTCCGGCTGACTCCGGAGATGTACCGGAAGCGGTTCAGAGAGTGTACAAGAGCGTCGGGAAAGACTTACGCCGAGACCGCCAGGGATATGGAACGGAAATTCTTACGATGGTTGAAGGCGGAGGAAGCGGAGTCGGTGGATGATATCAAACGACTGATAGTGATGGAGAAGTTCATGTCGGTGCTCCATCCTGAGTTGCGAGTAAGGTTGAGAGAAGCAGGTATTAAGGACCTGAAGGCTGCAGCGGACCGAGCCGACATGCTGGAGGAGGCACTACATCTCAGGAGGGAGGGGCCGCCCAGACACTCTCCTTACCCCAGGTCGGGAGGGAACCTTAGGAGTTCAGGAGGAGCGAGGATGGGTGGGGACTCTCCCAAGAGTAGTGTGCCCGATGAAGTAACGCGGTTCAAGAGCTCAAGGGACGCGGGGAGGAAGCCCCAACCTGTGAGCAGTGGACCTAACTCGGGAGCGAGTGCTGCAGTCCCGGATACGACGACAGGGAGTCCAAGGAGGACCCAGGGGACGTCTGCAAGTGGTACCGCCAGAGTGACTGGCGAGTGGCCGCCCAGGGGAGGCAGCCGATGCTACAACTGTGGCGTGAGAGGACATTATGCCCGCGAGTGTGAGGAGCACCAAAGGAATGTAGGATTAATGTTGGAAGAGGAGAGAGTGTTTGTTCACACCCCTTATTATAGTGGACCCAACGTGAATGGTTGGGAAATGAAGTTGGGTGAACATCCCTTCGTTTTCGGGGCCAACGTGAAGTTTGGAAAGTCAGACCCAGTGGAGGTTGCCGTTCTTCGAGATACGGGTGCTGACATAAGTATGGTAACCAGGAGTATTCTCCCCAAGGAATTTAATGATTCACCTGTGGGAGTGGTGAGGATACGCAGTGTGGGGGAGGAATACAGGTTGCCACTTCACGAAGTACAGCTGATTGCCGACTGCGGAGTCGAGAAAGCTATAGTAGCTGTAGCCCCTAAGTTACCCCTAGAGCATGTACAGATGGTGCTGGGTAATGACCTCGGAGGAGGCAGGATACAACCCGATTGGGCCAGGAGTGCCTATGTTGCAAGCAGCGGTACAACCCTGCCAGGTGAGGTATCGGTCGTTCCAGATGGTGGTGAGGAAGCCGACTTCGCCAGGGAAAACGTCGCCAGAGACGACCACAACGAGGGCGAGAGTGCAGAGAGGTCGTCGGAGGTTGTGGAAAACCCCGACGGGACCTCCGACTAAGCCTGATGATGCGTTTGGAGGAGTGGCGAGGAGCAGCTGTACAAACGCCTGGGGCGGTGAAGAGGCTGCAGACCGCACTCCCTCCATACAGAAACGTGAATAAAGTAAGCTCAGTGGATGAGCGAACGGCAGTGAGGGCCAGAGTGGAGGAGCCACGACGCAAGGCACCCTATGCCGGCCAGATGAATAGTGGTAGGTGCAAGATGAACCACCGTGGTGAGGTGAGCCACAGGGAGGTAGATGAGCCCAACCACGAACCGAAGAAGACGTCTGCAGGGAAGAGGATCTCATGGAGGAGTGAAGATGTTCGTCGGGAACGAAGGAGCGAGTGGTATAGGAAAGGCAATACGAAGAAAGCAGGGAATAGGTACACCCAGGGTAGGCGCCAGCCTAACCAGAGGGGCATTGGGCCATCGCAAAAGCCTAGTGTGGAAGAGAGGAAGCTGTTGGATGGAGTACAGGTTACAAGTGCCACTGTGAGGAGACAACGCACCTACGGGAGAAGAGGAACCGAGAAGAGAGAAGATTGGCGAAGAGGAGATCATGAGAGGAAACATGGAGTACCTGTAGGACGCAGTGGAAATGCAAGACTATCTCGGAGTGCACGACGCGGTGGAGGCGCTGCATACACTGAATCTTACAGTGGTAACGAGCCGTGGGAGTACACCCGTAGCCACGGAGAGGGGATTTCTTGTAGGTGTTCAGGGAACACCCATCACACCCGGTACTATGCGAGGTGGAGATACAATGAGGCAAATGACTGGCAAGGTGGTACGAGCCACGTCACCAACTGGAGGAGTGACACTTCAGGAACGGAGGGAGCAAGAGTATAGATTGCCCTCTTGAGTGCTGCTCTTCCGATATGACTCTTATTTTAAGGGGAGGGGTATGTTACGGTGCCCTCTCCTATTTCTTTCGTTTGCCGGCTTACAGAGTCATATCAGCTCTCCCTACTGATTCTCTGAGGTTCAGGGAGTCTAATGATATATGTGGCGACCAGACCGGCTGCCAGTTAAGGGAAGGAAGTTATATTATAAGTTGTAAATAAAGGAAAATTGGCGCCCTGTTATAAAATGAAACAGTATCCCCTACGGCAGATATGACCTTTTGGAAGGGACATTAGTCGATCGCGGATTGGCCGACGTAGGTCGCGGGCGACAAATCAGGACCCGCCATGACGTCACCGAGTGCCCCGGGCGGCGCCAACGTCAGAGTGGTTCTGACCTTGGAAGCGACAGGACGCGCCTCGGTCTGCTCTCAAGGATTGGAGGCTCTGCAAGCCTTGTTCAGTGGATTGAGCTGGCCATCGCAGCCCATCATAGTTATTGGAGACCCTGCGCTTCTGGGAAGCAAAAGAGGAACCATGTTCAGTGAGCAGAGAAGTGCCAAACTTGGAAAATAGTCGGCGACGACGCTGGGCGGCGCCGCTGGCTGGACGTTGAGGTCTGGAAGGTGGGCGGGCAGGCCGAGCTGTGACTGGGGTCACACCCACTGAGAATCTTGGAAGGACGACACCGTGCCTAGGACACGGAGCAACGCCCTGTGGGAGAGGCGAGTGTGGGGAAAAATAGTGATTAGCTTAGCGCCCATCGATGAACCAGGATTGGGGCAGCTGAATCTCAGGGATTGGAACGGCGACGACGCGAAGGCTTCACGACACCTGAGGACCTGTGGAACGTCCTGGATCGTCAAGGATCGACCCAAGGAAGCTTGGGAACCTCACACCATCGAGGGACAGGCGTCGTGAGCCAGGAGTGTAAGGTAGATCATTTTCCCTCCCATTACCCCTTGTATGAGTAGGCTAGTTAGGCCACAATATTTACTTGTGTATGTGGCAGCAAGACTTTATTACTTTAATAGTAGAATAGGCTGCAAAGCAGCTTGTGTCCAGGACTGTCAGAGAGGACAGTGTGTATGGATGGCAGGACAGTGAAGAAGAGGTGCCGACGTGGTGAAGAGGCCCTCCTGTGAGAGTGTGAGACTCCTGTCTTCCTGCCCAGTTGAAGGAGTGTTGGAGGTCGTGGAAAAAGAGGCTGACGATCTCCAGACTCATTATCCATATTCCATATTCATGTACTACTTGTGATTGTGTGTGTGTGTTCATGTAATTTGCATCAGTAAATCCACACATTTTATTACTGTGTTTGAGTGTGCCTCCATTTATGATATTTCTATATGAGCATACATTTCTGGCTACAAACAATATATAATACACCCACTGAACTGCATTGCTGGGGTGCAGATATAATAACCCAGCTGGCGACCTTGCTAAGAGGAAGATAGAGAAGACAGGCGGGAAAGGAGTTCCTGCAACCTTTTTTTGTCTGGCAGGCAAGGCTCAGGGAGGTTATGGTTTTAAGGTAAGCCTGAGTCTTCCTTCACTCCCCCACGGGTCTAGGCCGGAACTGTTAACAGCAGTTTCCCCGTGTTTGACTGAAGGGCTTCCAGGGTGAATCAGTGGCACCCCCTTTTGTGGTGGAAGCAAAGGCCTGCGGAGGTGGGCATTGTTGGTCCTATCTTGTGTGACCAAGGAGACTCCGGTGAATCCCGGGAGTCGGAGGGGCTGAGTATTTGGGCCTTTTGAGCCCCTAGCAGTTAAGTGTTAGCAGAGCCCCGGACCGCCCACCCCCACGTGACAACATATATATATATATATATATATATATATATATATATATATATATATATATATATATATATATATATATACATATATATATATATAATCATACCTAGTAGCCAGAACGCACTTCTCAGCCTACTATGCAAGGCCCGATTTCCCTAATAAGCCAAGTTTTATGAATTATTATTTTTTTCGACTACCTAACCTACCTAACCTAACCTAACCTAACCTAACCTAAGATAGGTTAGGTTAGGTAGGGTTGGTTAGGTTCGGTCATATAGCTACGTTAATTTTACCTCCAATAAAAGAAAATTAACCTCATACATAATGTAACTGGTAGCTTTGTCATTTCATAAGAAAAAAATTAGAGATAATATATTAATTCAGGAAAACTTGGCTTATTAGGCAAATCGGGCCTTGCATAGCAGCCCGAGTACGACGTTCTAGCTACTAGGTACAACATATATATATATATAGCCTCGATTATATATATATATATATATATATATATATATATATATATATATATATATATATATATATATATATATATATATATATATATATATATATATATTGTGGGAACCGACCTGTGAGATTTATATTTATTTAATTTATATGAATTTATATAGAATTTATATTTACGTTAATTTATATACTTCTATAGCAATTTGTATGATGATAAGTGGACTGTATTTCTGCAATAATCTCATAATCTCACAAATCGATCCTCTACACATTAGGGGGGGGTTTATATTAATTAAATTTATATATATGCAGCCAATCAAACTACAGTATTAACTACATACATTGAAGAGGTTCCTTATCTTATTTGTACAGCAGGCCTTAGTCCACCAGATATAACCAGGATGTAGACACCACATTTTCCCTCTTTGAGGTAGCTTCCATCACCCTGGTAACTGATGCACAAAGCATTCTTCCTCGTCTTGACCTGTCAAAAGGGTGCTAGCTATGAAGCCAGAATCCTATTATATGACAGCTATATCAGAGAAAACACTGTACAAGGAACCATGAAGACCTGGCTTAATTACCTCTAGTATGAGGCTATCTCGTGCTCTAACCAGTTCACCCTATATCCACTGACATTAATGGCCATATATGAAAGATAAACGGGTTTCGGAAAGACACTTCCCTTGAAATTGATGACAGCGTGTTGATGATGGCAGATCACTACTCTGATCTTCCATAACACTTCGTCCAAGAGAATTAACAGGAGCCGAATTGCTCCCGTGAGCCTCTGGTCATAATACAAACAATGGCTGACCACTCCCCCACCCTCACGCTACTGGCCTACATTGTCCAGATGACAGTAAGTGATAGAAGGGTCACATTTACTCTACTTTAATTCTGATAATTAAGTTAACACTTTCGCGCTCTCCGCAAAGGTCACTCAGCCAACCGAATGTGCGCGCTGCGTTTTTATTGCTTAAGCGTAAAAACAAAAATGTGTATACTCTTTTTACTCTTCTGACCTTAGTTCTCATGCTATGTATTTCATTTTGGTACCAACGTGTTCGCAATAAAATTCTCTAGAAGAACATTAGTAAAACAAGTCACGAAACATATAGGGATACCAGCACCAAATAAATAACTACGTAGATGACTCGCCATGAGCGCCCATCAGCAACAAAATGTTTTTACTCTTGGGATTGTAATCACCTTCACACTTGTTCTACAGCGTTAATTTTGGTATCAATGGACTCGCAATGAAATTCCCAACACAGTGATATGAATATAAGCGTAGAATAATGATGCAGCCCGCCCGCAAGAGTGTGGGAAGTGGTGAAATTGTTACCCGGTATCGGTGACGGGACGACGCACGGCGCTTTGAAAGTTTATACTTATTTCACTCTCATGACATTAATTTTCTATGTACGTCATTCATTTTTATGTCAATGTGTTCGCAATAGAATGTTCTATGTGCCCATAGGTAAAAAATATCAACAAAGCGTAAGTTAGAATAGCGACAAATATAAAACAACGCTGGAACATATAAGTGAGCGTCAAACACACACGAAATATTTTTACTTTTGTTATGTTTGTCAAGATTATACTTGTTGCACACAGTTATTTTTGGTTGTATATTGATCGGAATAAAATTCCCTAAATAGACATATGCATATAATACATGATATGGGGGAAGAATTACCAGTATAAACGGCTAAAGTCACCCACCTGCAACCCGTTTGGGACAAAATACCATTTGATCGAAGTTATAAACACCTTTCATGAACTTATTGTATCATGCAGCCTAGTGGTGAGAAAGAGAGCCTCATAGCGCGCAGTTTGAAACAAACCCAAAGTAAATCGGATAAAAATTGAATTTTATACAAATATTTTAAAAGTAGACATAACTTTATGTCCACTATGCGTTTACGTTAGACGAAACCGAACGCGCCGGCGCGTCCAGATAGCGCGAAAGTGTTTATATGAGATGTTTTTATGATGGTAAAGTCCAAAGACTAATGTATTTAAGAATAATTCTCAGCAGAATAGCTGGTGAATTTATAATAGTATGTGGTGATGATATCCCGTTTTCTATAGACGGAAATTCCACTACAGTTAAATTTTCTATGGGTAACTTGTTTATACAATACAGCAGCAATTATCTGTCTGTATGATATTATTATTAAATGGTGTCGGATTTTCCGACATAATTCCCCAGGGGCTGCTCACGGGTCGAAGTCGTATTTAGAACAGACGAACACCGATACTCCTCCTTTGAATTATTTGAGTAATTTGATGATAGTAGTTAGTAATCGCACATTTGTGCATCTGTTCGTACAGGACGGATGTCCCGTACTAGAGTTGCAGGGGTTAGAAGTCTAATGCGATTTCATTTCCCTGTTAACTCTTGAAAGGCTAATATTCAAGCCTAATTACATATTATTTAACCCAGAAGACTGAATGTGATCAAGTACTACAGTCAAGTATGATTCAGGGACTGCAGTGAGATCAGTGACATTAGATATAACTTGAAGTTTGTTCAGGTAACTGGTCACTGATATATAAACACTGAGGCCCATGGAATACATCTTGATTAAATAATAAATGTATCAAATCAGTCATCAGATTTATTGGGGTTTAATTTAGTTAATTGATTCAGAAGATTGAATAGCTCATCATTGAAGTAAAGTATGGTTCTGAGACTACAGTGGGTTCAGTGACATTGGTCTCAGTGACTTGTTGCTGTTTAGGCTACTGTTCACTGATTTGCCACCGAGGCCTCATGAACTCATCTCCAGCTTTAAATGATGATACTAACATCAACCTCTGTTGGTATAGTCAGCTGTAATCTCCTTAGTATTATGCTACTGGAGAAATATAATCAGCTGACAAATTTAGATTTCTATTGGTATTGTTTATCTGCAGGCATAGGTCTCCTCAGGCTTGATACTGGGCCTGAGAGTAATTTACTTCCTGCAGAGTTTAACATGTTTATGCCCTGATATTTAGTAGGGCTACCGATGAATCGATGGCAATAGTCTGTCCCTATAAGGAGACCGAATTCGCTGAGGTGATCAGACTTAATATTATCTGCCAATTTTATTCCTCTATTTCTCAGGAATTTGACTGTTGCTCTCAGACCTTGAACTTGTAGGCCTACTGGTATTTTGTCCACCACAATGGCTTGTACTCGACAGACGTACCTGCCTAAACGTACTGATGGTTGTACCACCTGGTAGACTTTAGGTCCTGCATCTGTTACAAACCCTGAGATATTGAATGACATCTGGGCTACAGGCCTTAATTGTAGTTCATCTGCCAGCCTTTTAGTGACATATGTTCTCTGGGATCCTTGGTCAAACAACCCACGGGTATGGACCTTGGCCCTTTTATTCTGGATGGTAATTTGGGCAGTAGGCAAAGTTGTATTACCTTTAGACTTTGCTGATTGGACACTCTTCGTTTGTTGCACCTTGCAGTACTGTACTGTGGTGGGAATGCTATCTTCCACCTTGGGGTTTGGAGACGTTGTTTTGGTGTCTCTGCACAATGCTGCATGGTGCTGACCTTTGTTACACCTATTACAGGTGTGTAATTGGGTCTCACAGTCCTTGATGTTATGTTTCCTGAGGCACCTCGTGCAATGTTGCAAATCTTTGAGTCGCTCAACACGGGCGTCACTATCAGGAAAATTAGAGCAGTGGTACATTGAATGTTTCTCATTGCAGAACAAACATGTTCCATTGCTTCCAGTACACTTTGGTGTCACGTTCTTTGGTGACACAGTAACTATAGGCTTGGAGGGTCCCACTGCATATACGCCCACACTGCTACTGTTCCACTTTGGTGTTGAATTATATTGTCTAGATTGATTTGGAGTACCTTTGGTACTCTGTGGTTTACTATTATTGGTTTCTGAGGGTTTACTTGGTGGTTTTAATTTGTCATGTGTTCGTAATTGATGAACTACTGACTTTAAACCCTCAGATATTTCATTCATGGATAAGATACTTTTATTGTAATGAGCACTCATTTGTCTCAATATGTCCCTAGGTATTTTCTCCTGGACAATTATTTTCAAGACCCACTCAGCCCCGTTTGTATCTGCTGTCAGGCTGAGGGCCTTGATCAATTATTCTACCTCCAACTTGAAGACTTGGAGTGAATCAGCTGAAGCCTCCGGTGGGGGTAAATGCAACAGCTCATGAACTAAATGTGATGTTCTTACTTCTGGATCAGCATAATTATCCTTGAGGAGTTTTACTGCCAGATCATAGCCGTCATTAGTTAATCTCAGATGGGATACTACTGTTTTAGCCTCACCTGATAATTGGCCTTGCAAATAAGAGAATTTACTACTCTTTGGTAAAGATTGTTTTGAGTCTACAAGGTCAACGAATTTGTTCCAAAATTCGTCCCAATCTTCCTCATCTTTTCCTGAGAAAGTGGGTAAATTAATTGGAGGGAGTCGAGCTTCTGCTTGACTCGTATTAGATGCAACTGTTGTTGTTGTTGTTGCCTACTTCTGGGCAATTAATTTGACATAAGGCTGTAACGTGGCCTGAGTGTGATCTTCATAATTCGCAAGATCAACCATAATGTCGTCTATTTCTGTTTCTGATAAATTGGTGTTGGCAAGTTCAGCCACATATGTTGCTATTTGGCATTTGATTTGCTCAAATTTACCTGCAGCTGCTTGATAATAGCTTTCCAGGTCAGCATAATCAACTTGAGATTGATGTGACAAATCTTCACATTTCTTGATCTGTCTTGTTAAGTGGCCTTTAAGACCTGTAAGGGTTCTTCTCATTCTCCCTGCATTATCCATACTGGCTAGTTGGTGAAGCCTTGTGGGGCTTGTACTGGGGCTGCTCATAATACTGAACAAACACTGATGGTAGCCTAGGGTAAAATTCTGCACTCACTAGGCTGTAATCCTACCTCTACTAGAGGTTAGCACTTAAAATTAATACACATTATATATATACAATCATACACACTAATGATTTGAGTGATAAACCAGTGTCACTGGAAGTACCTTTTGGTTAGCTCTTCTATATCACCCTAGGATGGAAGAGACACTAATTAATCACTCAGAGGTGTGATGATCATAAGTAAATTATTATATATACAACTCAACTCGAGTTGATAAAAATTACACCCAAAATAGGGTCTGCACCATTCATTAATGGTGTTAGGTTGTTCAATATAGTACAACTAGACTATGGTAATAATGGGACTAGGATGAACGATAATAGTTCAACTAGTCAATGGTAATATCCTACCCCGTTGTGGGTTGGCAATTAGTAAATATTATATTGTAAACACTAGTGCAATATATTAAATAATTCTCTATTTTGGAGAAATAATATACACAATTATTGATAATAGCCTCTTAATTAGAATCTATGAAACTTCTAATATTATCAAGAAGTATTAAATATTATTAGTGACCTCGCGAAATAAACTCCACAAAATTCGTGGATAATCTCTCGCGAAATTTAACACCACGAAATCCGTGAACAATCTCGCGACACAGCCACTAATTTGGCTGGCTTCAGTATTAGCGCTGTCATTTCACGGAATAACACGCCACCAAATCTGTGGGTGTGCATGAAACCGCTGATGAGGCTGATCTGAACTGAGCGGGGCTCGTGAGCTTGTTCGAGGCCTCGCCGCCGTCTTTGACTGCTGGCCTTTGTTTAAATCACACTGCACTAGTATATTTAATGAATCCACTGGTTAACTGGTTCATCCGGTACTAAGATGACCAAATGTGGGTTCAAAGGACCGAATAATCCGGTTCCGAAGGTCCAAATAATTCGGTTTCAAAGGACCAAATAATGTGGGAACCGACCTGTGAGATTTATATTTATTTAATTTATATGAATTTATTTAGAATTTATATTTACGTTAATTTATATACTTATATAGCAATTTGTATGATGATAAGTGGACTGTATTTCTGCAATAATCTCATAATCTCACAAATCGATCCTCTACACATTAGGGGGGGTTTATATTAATTAAATATATATATATGCAGCCAATCAAACTACAGTATTAACTACATACATTGAAGAGGTTCCTTATCTTATTTGTACAACAGGCCTTAGTCCATCAGATATAACCAGGATGTAGACACCACATTTTCCCTCTTTGAGGTAGCTTCCATCACCCTGGTAACTGATGCACAAAGCATGCTTCCTCGTCTTGACCTGTCAAAAGGGCGCTAGCTATGAAGCCAGAATCCTATTATATGACAGCTATATCAGAGAAAACACTGTACAAAGAACCATGAAGACCTGGCTTAATTACCTTTAGTATGAGGCTATCTCGTGCTCTAACCGGCCCACCCTATATCCACTGACATTAATGGTCATAAATGAAAGTTGAACGGGTTTCGGAAAGACACTTCCCTTGAAATTGATGACAGCGTGTTGATAATGGCAGATCACTACTCTGATCTTCCATAACACTTCGTCCAAGAGAATTAACAGGAGCCGAATTGCTCCCGTGAGCCTCTGGTCACAATACAAACAATGGCTGACCACTCCCCCACCCTCACGCTACTGGCCTACATTGTCCAGATGACAGTAAGTGATAGAAGGGTCACATTTACTCTACTTTAATTCTGATAATTAAGTTAATTTATATGAGATGTTTTTATGATGGTAAAGTCCAAAGACTAATGTATTTAAGAATAATTCTCAGCAGAATAGCTGGTGAATTTATAATAGTATGTGGTAGAGTAGGTAGGTCTGGGAGTAGATCCGTTACGGGATCTACTCCCAAGGTATAATTTAACTTTGCCTACTAATACCATTATTGAACTTATAAAATTGTGCATTAAAGATAATTATTTCAGCTTTAATGATTCATTTTATAAACAAACATTTGGCATGGCGATGGGTAATCCCCTCTCCCTAGTTTTGAGCAATCTGTACATGGAATGTTTCGAAACAAATATCCTTCCCAGGATTTTACCCTCAAATTTGCTTTGGTACAGGTACGTTGACGATATTTTGTGCCTGTGGCCAGTTAATCATGACGAAACTGATTTTCTCAATCAAATCAATTCGCTGGTTCCGTCAATTAAATTCACAATTGAGAACGAAGTGAATGGTGTTCTGCCTTTTTTAGACATCATGATTCATAGAATTGGTAGAAGTTTCAAATTCAAAGTGTATAGGAAACCTACCAATGTATGCTCGTATGTACATTTCTATTCAAATCATCATGTTCAGGTCAAGCGGGCAGTTTTTTCTGGTATGTTTCTCAGAGCACTGAGAGTTTGCAGTCCGGAATTTTTCGATGAAGAAATAGCAAATATATTTGAAATTGGGAAGAAGTTAAAATACCCAAAATCGATCTTGGATCTTGCGTTTGGTCAAGCAAAAAGGACTTTCTACAAACAGACTACTAAGTCGAAACCAGAACTGAAAAATTCGTTGGTATTACCATATTCTGAGGGTCTAGTAAATCTTGCCCCAGCCCTGAAGAACCTTAATATTAATCTAGTGTTCAAAAATGATAATACAGTTAAGTCCATGTTAATTAAGAACTCGCCCTCGTCTGTAGCAGGTTGTGTGTATTCCATCCCTTGTAATGAGTGTGCATGTGTTTACATCGGCCAGACAGGTAAATCTCTTTCCTCGCGTTTAAAACAGCATTCATATGCTACTCGTACAGCCCAGCAATCCAGTGCATTGTATTTACATTCCAGTTTATGTAATCATTCTATCGATTTCACAGGGGCAAAATGTATTGTTAAAAGTAAGGATTTTGTTAAACGAAACGTGATCGAGTCTGCTCTGATCAAACATTGTAACAACAGCCTTAATGTGAGCCCCGGTATGTACAAGTTGGATCCCTATTTAAGCCTCAATATAGCACGTCAAAACAATATAGCAATCATTTAACACGTATGGCACTTGGAGATATTAATAGGAGCTGCCTTGTATGGGCCGATAGGCCTTCTGCAGTTACCTTCTTTCTTATAATTCCTTTCCTCCACTTATTTTTGGTGGTCAGGTGATCTGCCCAGGCGGATATAAAGGTCTGATCAGCAATCTTATCTTCATTCTACTTTGCTCCGATGAAGGCGAATTAGCCGAAAACGCGTTAAGCATTTTCTATTTTTCAAATGTGGTTATTCTGCATATATATATATATATATATATATATATATATATATATATATATATATATATATATATATATATATATATTATTAAATATGACCGAAAAAGTAAGATTAATAATTCTAACACGAATTTTCTCAATCTTTCGTACATTACGCTTCACTGTTGGAGGTAAATCAAAAATCAATTCTCCAAAATTCATTTTTATTTCTAGTCTGACGCGACACGGGCGCGTTTCGTAAAACTTATTACATTTTCAAAGACTTTAGTTCACAAATACACAACTGATTAGAACTTACGTATCTCCGATTTTATATCTACATTTGAGTGAGGTGGGAGGGGTGATGTGGCATTAACACAAGACAGAACAAGAGGGGATATTAATAGGGTATTAAAAGTATCAACACAAGACAGAACACAAACAATAGGTATTGAATAGAAGTGTTTGTAGAAAGCCTATTGGTCCATATTTCTTGATGCTTCTATATTGGAGTGGAGTCTTGAGGTGGGTAGAATATAGTTGTGCAATAATTGGCTGTTGATTGCTGGTGTTGACTTCTTGATGTGTAGTGCCTCGCAAACGTCAAGCCGCCTGCTATCGCTGTATCTATCGATGATTTCTGTGTTGTTTACTAGGATTTCTCTGGCGATGGTTTGGTTGTGGGAAGAGATTATATGTTCCTTAATGGAGCCCTGTTGCTTATGCATCGTTAAACGCCTAGAAAGAGATGTTGTTGTCTTGCCTATATACTGGGTTTTTTCGAGCTTACAGTCCCCAAGTGGGCATTTGAAGGCATAGACGACGTTAGTCTCTTTTAAAGCGTTCTGTTTTGTGTCTGGAGAGTTTCTCCAGACACAAATAATAATAATAATAAGCCAGTTGTATCCTCTGATTTTTGTCTGTAGGGATAACGTTTCTATTAACAATATCTTTCAGGACCCTTTCCTCCGTTTTATGAGCTGTGGAAAAGAAGTTCCTGTAAAATAGTCTAATAGGGGGTATAGGTGTTGTGTTAGTTGTCTCTTCAGAGGTTGCATGGCTTTTCACTTTCCTTCTTATGATGTCTTCGATGAAACCATTGGAGAAGCCGTTATTGACTAGGACCTGCCTTACCCTACAGAGTTCTTCACTCTCCAATGGTTTCGTCGAAGACATCATAAGAAGGAAAGTGAAACGCCATGCAACCTCTGAAGAGACAACTAACACAACACCTATACCCCCTATTAGACTATTTTACAGGAACTTCTTTACCACAGCTCATAAAACGGAGGAAAGGGTCCTGAAAGATATTGTTAATAGAAACGTTATCCCTACAGACAAAAATCAGAGGATACAACTGACGATTTACTATAAAACCAGAAAAACGGCCAGCCTACTCATGAGAAACTCTCCAGACACAAAACAGAACGCTTTAAAAGAGACTAACGTCGTCTATGCCTTCAAATGCCCACTTGGGGACTGTAAGCTCCAAAAAACCCAGTGTATAGGCAAGACAACAACATCTCTTTCTAGGCGTTTAACGATGCATAAGCAACAGGGCTCCATTAAGGAACATATAATCTCTTCCCACAACCAAACCATCGCCAGAGAAATTCTAGTAAACAACACAGAAATCATCGATAGATACAGCGATAGCAGGCGGCTTGACGTTTGCGAGGCACTACACATCAAGAAGTCAACACCAGCAATCAACAGCCAATTATTGCACAACTATATTCTACCCACCTCAAGACTCCACTCCAATATAGAAGCATCAAGAAATATGGACCAATCGGCTTTCTACAAACACTTCTATTCAATACCCATTGTTTGTGTTCTGTCTTGTGTTGATACTTTTAATACCCTATTAATATCCCCTCTTGTTCTGTCTTGTGTTAATGCCACATCACCCCTCCCACCTCACTCAAATGTAGATATAAAATCGGAGATACGTAAGTTCTAATCAGTTGTGTATTTGTGAACTAAAGTCTTTGAAAATGTAATAAGTTTTACGAAACGCGCCCGTGTCGCGTCAGACTAGAAATAAAAATGAATTTTGGAGAATTGATTTTTGATTTACCTCCAACAGTGAAGCGTAATGTACGAAAGATTGAGAAAATTCGTGTTAGAATTATTAATCTTACTTTTTCGGTCATATTTAATAATATATGTCTACAGGAAAGACTGCTACCAAAATATACTAATATATATATATATATATATATATATATATATATATATATATATATATATATATTTATTTATTTATTGCTGCCGTTGTTAATCTTATAGTGTAAGCTTACTATGCTTCTAACTATTTTCTTAGCATCAGTATTAATTAAGAAGAGCAATCAAATTACCAAAATTTACTCTATTATGAATTAAAAATATATTAAGACTTGTTAAAATATATTGTGTCATTATTCTAATTTCATGATATATCTGCTTATTTCTTCTATTAAGACTTCAAAGACTGGCATATTGAGAGACATCGCTGACTTGGAGAAAAAACGGCATCTTCAGTACATCAACGTGATGGAGGTACCTGAGGTCTTAAACACCCTAGTAAGAAAGGAAAACTACGTCTTTATTACAAACACTTATTTAAAGAGATTGATGATTTCTCACAAAGAGGTATTTTATTTTTAGTTTCTGTAATCTGGTTCAAAGTTTTATTTTTCTTAGAGATAGTACAATAATTCATTAAATACTTCTGGAGAAAGTGACCATTAAATATCTTTTTTGATTAGAACATTTAAGTTAATTAACATGCCAAAAATACACCAGACATGCTGTATGTGGATATAATGCATGAAAAATATTAACAAAGTTAGGGAAGTGTGAATTATGATTTGAAATTTGAATGTAAATCTTCCTTAGTAGAAGTAATATATTATATATGAATATAATATTGAATTACCACTGTAAAATACTTTTATCTTACTATTATAACATTAATAGAAATATGTAGAGAAATATGATGACATATAAGATAGAATTCATCTATATCTCATACATTGCAATAAAGTTCTAATATAAGCTAATAAAATAATCATTGCCCATTCTTTGTGCAAGGAATTTCTTATACAAATATATTTAAAAAAAGAAACACTAAATTAAAACAAAGAATAATATCTTAATGTCATACACAATAATTATTTAATAGGTTTACGAAAATGCTAATAAGTTATATTATATAGTTAGGTTTGTATGTGTTTTATTTGTAGTAATGTAAAATTTTGCAATTTGCATGTATTTATGTCTTAAATCTATATAAATAAAAATGAAAATGTTCGTTCGTTCAAAATCGCTAATCTCCGAAAGTTCTTCACCGATTGCTTTGAAATTTTCACACAACGTTTCATTCACATCCGATCCGAATTTTATATGCATACTACCTAGATGTCACGTCTGTGATGGGAAAAACATGTTTTTTTGAAAAACTGTGTTTTTTCATGGGTTTTTCATTTGAGGGAAATCTTCGAAACCTCCTTATGGATTGCTTTGAAAAGTTGACATAACGTTGCATTCGAATAGGCACATGTTTTCATATACCTACTATATGCATGCCTCACTTGTGACAGGTAAAAACATGCTTTTTTTTGAAAAGTAGCACCATCTGTTGGACGTAAGAGCAAAACATGCTGTAATCTCTGAAAGTTCTCCACCAATTGCTTTGAAATTTTGACACAAACGTTCCATTCAAATACACGCATGTTTTTACATACCTAGTATATAGATGTCACACGTTTGACAGGTAAAAACATGCTTTTTTTGAAAAACAGCGCCATCTTTTGCACGTAGGAGCAACACATGCTTTACTAAATATATTACGATTCCATTTCAAAGTTTCTGATTTCATTGACAAATTAAATTTTCATAGATTACGATTTATTTTCGTTTTGATTTAATTATTTTATGACATTGTGTTGGAATTGAAGTGGGTCGTTAACCATACCATTCATTTTGTGAGTATAGTATATTTTGTATTTTTTCATTGTTATTCATTTCGTTTTTTTTAACTGTTTTTCTTACATTTCAGTGATGGGAACATCAGATCATTTCGGAATGCATCAGACGAGGGAGTGGGGAATGATGGGGAGGATCAGGGGACGGGAGTGGGGAGTGTTGGGGAGGACGAGGGGAGAAGGGAAGGGATAGTGGTGGGGAGGCCGAGGAGACGGGGAGGGGGTAATGGTCGGAAAGACAAGAGGATGGGGGAGTAGGGGATGTGGGGACGAGAGGATCAGGGAGTGGAGAATGGTGGGGAGGACAAGGGGACAGGGGAGAAGGAATGGTGGGGGAGGTCGAGGGGATGAGGAGGGTGAATGGTGGGGAGGACGAGGGGACAAGGGCGTGGGGAATGGTGGGGTGGACGAAGGGATGGTGAGGAGGACGTGGGGATGGGGGAGGGGGGAATGGTGGGGAGGATGAGGTGACTGTGGAATGGTTGGGAGGACGAGGGGAAGGGGGACGGGGAAATTGTGGGGACAGGGAAGGTTGCTGTGGGTCAGCAACACTCACGCGTTGCTGAGCCACAGCAACGCGTAGCCAGGTACTGCTAGTTATGAATAGATCTTTAGGAAATCTGATGTATTTAACAACAGTTAAAATAGCGTCAATAGTTTTGTGATATAAAATTTAGATTGATCATGTGTTTGAAAAACTTAGGTTAAGGTTAAAATTAATGTTTTCAAGTTAAAGAGGCAGTTCCTTCCACATACAAAAACTGAACGTTTCATTATATGAAGAGTGCAGTGGGTGTGATTGTCTGGATCTAAATTTAAGTAGTTTTCGCATTTTCTTTCCTGTTGATTTAGGTCTGTGTGAACTTTTGGTTTAGACGCTATTATACATGGAGTGAAATTCAACATTTATATAATAAGTAAAGTAGTAGGTTTTTGATCATTAGCAGATTCCAATTGGTTACGTCTGTTCAGGAATCATGTTTTTCGTATTTCTTTCTTGCCATACAGCAACATTTTGCAAACGTTAAAAATATGTGTTGGAAACCACTGGTAACTGAATGACAGAAAGTGAAGGCATGTGTCACTCTAATACACTAACCTCAGAGTTAAACAAGAAATATTTTCTTATATTTGTAACGAATTGTCCCAATTTTTTTTTATAATTATTGCCTGTGAGATTGTCAAGTAAGCCTTCTAGTTCAGCGGCTCGCAATTAAAACATTGAGAAACATTTAAACTTCACTATAGTTGTGGCTGTCTCGTTTTATTCCGTGGAATTTTCTCCCGCAATTCTAAATTATTAAACAAAATGTTTCGCTAATTTTACGGGAACGCCTGTTGGGTTGTAAATATTAATGATTTTTGTCTTCATTTCTAACGTGGTACTAATAATGTCATTGTTTTTTGAAATGACAAAACCTCGAGTCGTCTGTAATATTACTGTTTAAAATAATTTGAGTAATCTTGGGAGTAGAAAGCCTAAGATTTTATATATATGATAGGCAGATGGTACAAATTTCAGTAGCTGAAAGCGTCTGAAGGACACATATCATCTCTCTCCTCTAATATTCTGAGCTTAGTTTAGGTTTGATTCAGAGCATGATTCGTAGTTAAATGCTCTACTCACCGACAGAAAGACTTCTATTTTTATGTAATTGTGGTCAAGAACATTCGAAACATACATGCTGAATTTTATTGCAACTGTTAATGTTTTAAATGTAATCAATTTTAAACCTTTAATTTTTATATTTAAATTAAACATATTATTTGTAGTATTGTAAATAACTGAATATATTCACGTAGTCTCGTTCGGTATTTTGAAAATTAATTGCTCTTAAATTAAACTTATCTTAATTAAAAACCTCCTGTATACTGAAAACAAATGAATAAGTGGCATCATCTGCAGGGAGAGGAAGGGAAATTCCAATTGCATTAAAAAATAATGGTTAAACTGGTAATTATTCGTAGATTTTAAATCCTGGAAAACGTTTGTGTTTATGTAAAAAGAAGTTGTCACCCAGTTGGTTCACACAATTGTCCAGTTTGTTTTGGTATCTGCAGGTCAGTGTGACTTCTACTTTGCGAGGGAGGAATTTCTGCCGGTTATGTACTCCATAGTTTGCTCCAGGGGCCACCCTTTGGTGCCTGTCTTCAGCAAGAGGTATAATTTATTATAAATAAAAACTATATATCACAAGATTTTTATTGTGATAACACGAATATCCACAAAAATTAGGTGCAAGAATAATTAAACTTGTATAAAAATTTGTATTTAATTTCCATATTACCCATGTAGACATGCAAGTGTTATTTTACATATATCCATCTCCTTAAAACACCATATTGAATATAAATTCCTAAAACGAAAAACTAAATATATTTCGTATCTGGATATATTTTAATTTTCTATGTAATGTTTATGAAGAAATCATAAAATTTTGTCTAAATATCTTCTTAAATTTAAAAATATCAGAATCGTAAGGATAATTGAGGCCGGGCTCTACACTCAATGGGAAAAACAAGTTTTTAAGAATTTTTCCTTCTGTTCCAATCCACGGACCAAGGTTGCCCTCCAGACTTCACTTTCCATTGATTACATCACGGTAATGTGCACATAATAACGGCTATTTATTAATATTAGTTGGTATAATTTTCAACATTGTATTACAGCGAATGTTTGATTGTTTAGATATTTAACTAATTAGATTTACATAAATCAAAATAATATGTTTTCACGTCTCATGCAACTTTTTCAGGGCATGTTCGTTGTGCTGGTGTTCGGCCTCGCTCTGAGTCTCTTAGTCTTTGGAATGGAGCTCCTGTATAATCATGGAGCTCCTGTATAATTAGTGAGCTCCTGTATAATCTTGGAGATTCTGTATAGTCATGGAGGTTCTGTGTAATCCTGGAGCTCCTGTATAAACATGGAGCTCCTGTACAGTCATATACCCCATGAATTATACCACAACGTGACAGAAATTGTGTTAATAAAGGTTATATTCAAACTGGTATTGTCTAAAAAAAAAGAAAAATGCTTATAATTCCCATGAAATGTTTGCATCTGTGACAAGCACAGTTATATTTTAAAATCTTCGGATTTTCAAAGAAAAAGTGGGCGAATGGGAGATTTTTTGTTAACATAATATTCGATAACAACTCCATATGAATCAAAACATATATGTATTTATACCAATCTTTACGAAAATTACCACTAAAGATTTAGAAGTGTGATGCTTCTGAGATTAATGAATATATTATAAATCACTTTCACGAATCAGCCACCAAATGTAGTCTCCCAGCAGGATGATGTTATACTGTCATCAGCAGTGAAAATCCAGTATGCAGAGCACTCACACTTCGAGAACACTCAAACTCCCCTGGAATTTACCCACATGAGCATCATGCATATGGACTTTGAGGGACATCTGGCAGCAGAATGTTATTTAGTTCTTCACCAGAACTCAACAAACGCCACATAGTTTTCGATTTAGTAACTACCGACGAGGCTCCAAACCAAGGGAACAAAGCTGTTCCGAGCCACTTTCTCCTTCCTGGCATCTTTGCCTCAGACAGATTAGGATAGCATGTACTTAAAGGTACTTTATGGTGGTCAGAACGGTAGTTATGGCAGTTGTGGCATCAGCGCCTCACGGAGGTCCACTAGTGGACCTTACCTTATCTGGAATGTTCTGAAAAATTTATAAATTTCCAAATATAATTATCCTGGTCACCAAGGCAAAGTTCACTGGGAATAATGAACATTTTCTCTACTTTGGAGATATATCAATTAGGTAATAGTTGGCCATTGAGTTCCTGTATGACCGTAGAGATCATGTATGACAATGGAGCACTTGCATAAACTTCGAAATTCAGTATGAACTTATCACCTCGACAAGAATAATAATTACTGAAACATTTTCTCTTCTCATACCTGATCAAATTTCACTTGAATACTGATAACTTGGATAATTACCTGTTTTGTAAAATATTAGGTTAATGCATTATAAGTTTGTTCCATGTATATTCATGTAATTTGTTTAATGGAAAGAATAAAACATTAATATTTTTATGTAATATCCCTTTGTTTGCATAAATATCCTTGAATTAATTTCGTAGCTTTTATTAAACCATCTTGATATATTTATTCCAATTCCCAATGTCTTACATTCACACACACAGACACTCACATACAGTTATGATGACTAGGGCAAACTGAGGGAATAGTGGAACAAATTGCTACTTGAGTTTAACTGAAGTAATTGTAAATTAGAGAAAATATTTAAAAGGAGCAGTAGGTGGGATAAAGTGTGCAAATGGGAGATGCAGGATACCACAAAAACACTGATCCAAGTATGCAGAATAACCACATGTGAAAAAAAGAAAATGCTTAACGCGTTTTCGGCTAATTCGCCTTCATCAGAGCAAAGTAGAATGAAGATAAGAAAACATTGCTGAATAGACCTTTATATCCACCTGGGCAGACCACCTGGCCACCAAAAATAAGTGGAGGAAAGGAATTATAAGAAAGAAGGTAACTGCAGAAGGCCTATTAGCCCATACGAGGCAGCTGCTATTAATATCTCAAAGCGCCATACGTGTTAAATGATTGCTATATTGTTTTGACGTGCTATATTGAGGCTTAAATAGGGATCCAACTTGTACATACCGGGGGCTCACATTAAGGCTGTTGTTACAATGTTTGATCAGAGCAGACTCGATCACGTTTCGTTCAACAAAATCCTTACTTTTAACAATACATTTTGCCCCTGTGAAGTCGATAGAATGATTACATAAACTGGAATGTAAATACAATGCGCTGGAGTGCTGGGCTGTACGAAAAGCTTATGAATGCTGTTTTAAACGCGAGGAAAGAGAGTTACCTGTCTGGCCGATGTAAACACATGCACACTCATTACAAGGGATGAAATACACACATCCTGCTACAGACGAGAACGAGTTCTTAATTAACATGGACTTAACTGTATTATCATTTTTGAACACTAGATTAATATTAAGGTTCTTCAGGGCTGGGGCAAGATTTACTAGACCATCAGAATATGGTAATACCAACTAATTTTTCAGTTCTGGTTTAGACTTAGTAGTCTGTTTGTAGAAAGTCCTTTTTGCTTGACCAAACGCAAGATCCAAGACCGATTTTGGGTATTTTAACTTCTTCCCATATTCAAATATATTTGCTATTTCTTTATCGAAAAATTCCGGACTGCAAACTCTCAGTGCTCTGAGAAACAACCCAGAAAAAACTGCCCGCTTGACCTGAACATGATGATTTGAATAGAAATGTACATACGAGCACACATTGGTTGGTTTCCTATACACATTGAATTTGAAACTCCTACCAATTCTATGAATCATGATGTCTAAAAAAGGCAGAACACCATTCACTTCGTTCTCAATTGTGAATTTAATTGATGGAACCAGCGAATTAATTTGATTGAGAAAATCCGTTTCGTCATGGTTAACTGGCCACAGGCATAAAATATCGTCAACGTACCTATACCAAAGCAAATTTGAGGGTAAAATCCTGGGAGGAATATTTGTTTCAAAACATTCTGTACAGATTGCTCAAAACAGGGGAGAGGGGATTACCCATCGCCATGCCAAATGTTTGTTTATAAAATGAATCATTAAAGCTGAAATAATTATCTTTAATGCACAATTTTATAAGTTCAATAATGGTGTTAGTAGGTAAAGTTAAATTATACCTTGGGAGTAGATTCAGTAAAAATGACAACAGATCATCAACAGGAACCCTAGTGAACAGAGCCGTCACATCAAAACTCACAAGTTTAAAATCATA
Source organism: Procambarus clarkii (assembly GCF_040958095.1). Lineage (NCBI taxonomy): Eukaryota > Metazoa > Arthropoda > Malacostraca > Decapoda > Cambaridae > Procambarus > Procambarus clarkii. The sequence continues at coordinate 26,487,801 of NC_091177.1, forward strand.
ATTTAATTTCAAACAAGACAACTTGTTAACCAAGTCCAAGTTGTTTGTTATGTGTGAGTTGGAAACAGAACCTACTACTGGAGACAAGACTTGGACAAGCCATTTGGAAAGTCTATATGCCACAGATCCAACAGAACTAATGATATGTCTTGCAGGATTATTGGGTTTGTGTGTTTTAACAAGCCCATATATATATATATATATATATATATATATGGGAGAAAAGGGGAACGACTTAAAAACTTAGGAATCAACTCCTTATCGTTCTTGAGCACGGTTTTAAGAGTTTTGTTGAAATGAGCAATAACTCTTTCAATAGGGTCACTATTAGCAGATAAGTAAGTGTCCCTGTCCTCCAATAACTGGTTCATTTTTTGGACATAGTCTTCTTTGTCCATGATGACAGCAACATTGGATTTATCAGCTTTGGTGATATGTAGAGAGTTATCTTTTTTGAGGGTTTTGAACGCTTGCATAAACCTCTCTGGACAATTAAGCACAGTACCCTTAAGTAGAGACCCGTACACCATTCCCTTGCAAATATTGATGTGATCAGCTGAAACTCACTAGATTTCTCCGAATTGCAAAAACTTTTGGCAATATTTACATAATTCACATCTCTATTCGATATGGAGAAACTCAGACCGTAACCAAGAGCTGTCATCGTATCACTATCAAGTTGTTTACTAGAGAGATTAATAACGAAGTCAGTGTTCGCGTGTTTATTCCAATCACTTTGTTGAATGAGCCTATTTAATTTTGAATCAAGCTTTGTACTTACATTCCTGCAGGCAGATCTCATAGCGGTGTAACAATAATCCATCATCAGGCGATTCCATTCCAAAGATATAGGTTGAGAAAATGAATACTTACGGCTGTTCAACACCTTAAAACATTCCTTAAGCAAATCAATATTATACGCATAACGCATTAGAGGGAATGTTTAGATCCCCTCCAATACAGTTTCTGTGTGCTTTTCTCCTACCACCCCCTTCCTTTTTTATTTTTTGTGCTTTATTATGCATTTGATGGTTACAAGATATACATGGGTTGATACAAAAATAATAATGCAAAAAGGTGCTTAAAGGTTATGGATCTCTTGAAAAACACAACAATGGGAAACATTGATGAATGTCACAGACGGGTACGATCATTGTTGCAAGTCAAACACTTCTTCGAATTCCTCTGAAGTTGGGCTAGTGCCCAAGACGCAACAGGCATTTCCCCACTGAATCGCAACACTGAGGGACTGGAACAAGAAACTTTTTGCTCTCTGGTCTTTTGTAGCGCTGATCAATTTGTCCCCCAATTCCTTCAGGAACTTCAATGCACATTTTCCCCACGAACCGAGGGTCTCTGAGCCGATCGGAACAAAGCTGTAGCAGTGTGCTAGACCTCTGTATTTAATAATTTTCTGCGATTCCCTGAAAGAAGCAGCACCACCGCTTTCACGTGTGCTGTAGTGGAGGTAGGTACTGGCCAGTGTGGCAGCGCACGTGTAGTCCCATACCACTTGCTTACCATCCTTCCAAGGTAGCAAGGTGACCCCATCAGGGCGCTTCTGAGGGTCGTTAGGTCTGGATAAGTGTGGTTCTCTTTGTGCCGGGCAGCGGGCTGTGGCGAGGCTCCTCTTGATGATGTCGTTGACTTCTTCATGTCTTGCAATTTTACCCTGTGATTTACGACATACCAGACCAAGACGACCATATTGGTCTGCCATCGCAGTTCCGCAGATGCACCTATGTTCGGTGAGGATGGGGGCGGCAAGGCGAAGGGCAACTCCAATGCGGAGAGCGTCATGACTGAGGCGAGTTCCCAGGGCTGCATTGGGCACAGCAAATAAAAAATCCCCGGCGTGGGGTGCTGTTATATATATATATATATATATATATATATATATATATATATATATATATATATATATATATATATATATATATATATGTTATATATATGATATATATATATATGTTATATATATGATATATATATATGTTATATATATGATATATATATATATATATATGTTATAAATATGCGAATCATATTGCCAGGAGCCCAAGTGATCGCTCCCACCGACAGTTTGCTGCTAGGGGCACCTCTGGGCTCGAGCGATATTGAGGTAGTCCTCGAAGAAAAGCTGAACGACCTGAGGAGGATGGAGGGAGGAGGGAAGAATAGGGGCTTTGAACGCCCACGATGCTCTGTACCTTTTCACAAGGTGCCTGGCTTTGCCCAGACTGATCTATTTCCTAAGGTGTGCTCCCTCCTTCGACAGCCCAAAATTAACAGAATATGACACTCCTAAGGTCAATAAACGTGAAAGTGTTAAACCTCTCCCTGCAAGATGACCAATGGGACCAAGCAACGCTCCCAGTTAGACTCGGGGGGATAGGTATTCGCAAGGCGACACAGTTAGCATTGCCGGCATTCTTATCCTCAACCAGTGCAACAGGTGAATTAGTTAAGGAAATACTACCGGAACACCTAAGAGACTTCATTGGAATTCATGATCCCAAATTCGCGGAAGGAGCCGGTCAGTGGGACACTCTTGTCAACTCTCATCCTCGACCGACTTTTCCAAATGACTGCAAACAGTCCAAATGGGATAGCCCCATAGTGGAGAACATCGCCACATCATTGCTGGAGGCAGCTTCCAGGAAGGACAAAGCGCGTCTTCTAGCTGTGCAAGCTCCCCATGCCGGGGACGTCCTGTTGGCAGTCCCTAATTCCGCCTTGGGCACCCGCCTGGACCATCGGACCCTAAGTATTGGTGTTGCTCTACGCCTTGCCGCCCCTATCTCCACCGAGCACCGGTGTATTTGCGGCCATGCACGGGCAGACCACTACGGCAGCCATGGTCTCATCTGTCGTAAGACACAGGGAAAGATTGCCAGACATGAAGCAGTCAATGACATCATCAAGAGAAGTTTGGCTTCAGCTGGGTGCCCAGCACAAAGGGAACCTCAGTTGTGCAGGCCTGACAACAGCGAAAAACGCCCAGATGGAGTCACTCAGCAGCCGTGGAGGGAAGGTAAACAGGTCGTGTGGGACTACACGTGTGCATCCACATTGGCTGATACCTATCTACCTTACTGCGCAGCTGAGGGAGGCGGGGCGGCCACCTTCAGGGAGACCCAGAAAACTAACAAGTACAGGGACCTAGAACGTTGTTACAGGTTCGTGCCAATAGGCTTTGAGAATCTGGGCGCCTGGGGTAAATGTGCATTTAAGTTCCTGAAGGAGCTGCGCGAGGAACTCATTGGGAAGACTAGAGACCCAAGAGCGGCCAGTTTTATGTTCCAGCGCCTCAGTGTCGCTGTTCAGAGGGGAAATGCGTGCTGTATCTTGGGTACGCACCCGACCCCCAAGGAACTGGACGAGGTCTTCGAACACTGATTGGTATATTGTTATATTGTTATATAAGTGTGTGTTTTCTGTAAACTGTAGCATTGCAATAAAATCAAATAAAAAAAAAAAATAATAGGGGTGGTAGGAGATGAAAAGATTAAAGTATTCAGTGAGAATCCACAAGGTCTTCTCTGAACACTATTTATTTTCTTCTTCGAGGATGTGGGTCCCTTTAATTAAACCAGTGGTGGTACCCCTATATATATATATATATATATATATATATATATATATATATATATATATATATATATGCGAACAAGCCTGAATGGTCCCCAGGACAGGGAAAGATTGCCAGACATGAAGCAGTCAATGACATCATCAAGAGAAGTTTGGCTTCAGCTGGGTGCCCAGCACAAAGGGAACCTCAGTTGTGCAGGCCTGACAACAGCGAAAAACGCCCAGATGGAGTCACTCAGCAGCCGTGGAGGGAAGGTAAACAGGTCGTGTGGGACTACACGTGTGCATCCACCATTGGCTGATACCAATGTGAGTGGGGTGTGAGTTTTCAGTTATATATATATATATATATATATATATATATATATATATATATATATATATATATATATATATATATATATATATATATATATATGACCGAAAAAGTGAGATTAATAATTCTAACACGAATTTTCTCAATGTTTCTTATATTCCTTTTCACTGTTGATGGTAATTGAAATATCAATTCTCCAAAATTAATTTTTATTTCTAGTCTGTGAATTGATCGAAACTGTGCAAGCCAAGAAATCCGGACTCCACCTGCCAAAGATTATTGGGGAATATAAGGCTGGATACGCGTGTGGAAATGTCAAGACACATAAGCCTGGAAACCAACTTCAGCCAATCATTAGCCTGATACCCACACCCATGTACAGACTTGCGAAGCGACTCAACGGCTTGCTGACTCCTTATGTCCCTTGCACCTTCAGCATGAAGTCTCTAAGTGAATTTGTTGACTTACTGAGGGGAATACAGGCCACAGGGATAAGAGCCTCATTGGACGTAGAATCACTGTTTACCAATGTACCTGTGAATGAAACAATCGGGATGATAGCGGACAGAGTGTATCGTGATCCGGCCTGTACTCCTCTTAACATACCAGAAAATATTCTAAGGAAACTACTCCAAGCTTGTACTAAAGAGGCACCCTTCTTGAGCCCGGATGGGCACATGTATAAGCAAATAGATAGGGTCGCAATGGGTTCTCCCCTAGGTGTCCTGTTTGCGAACTTCTACATGGGTACCATAGAACAAAAGGTCTTAGTCGACATGAACTTGAAACCGGCCATATACTGCAGGTATGTTGACGACATTTTTACACAGGTACCTGATGTCAGACATCTGCAGGAGCTGAAGGAGGCATTTGAGCGGAATTCTGTGTTGCGTTTCACTTACGAGATGGAGAAAGATGGGAAGCTGCCCTTTCTAGATGTAACAGTCATGGAAATGAGCGGAGGTTTCCACACTGCAGTCTACACAAAGGAAACAAACATAGGAATGTGCCTCAATGCCAACAGTGACTACCCAGACAGGTACAAGAGGAGTGTCGTTAACGCTTATGTCGACCGTGCTCTCAGTCACAGCTCAGGATGGAAGCAAGTCGACGAAGAACTTTGTAGGGTAAGGCAGGTCCTAGTCAACAACGGCTTCTCCAATGGTTTCGTCGAAGACATCATAAGAAGGAAAGTGAAACGCCATGCAACCTCTGAAGAGACAACTAACACAACACCTATACCCCCTATTAGACTATTTTACAGGAACTTCTTTTCCACAGCTCATAAAATGGAGGAAAGGGTCCTGAAAGATATTGTCAATAGAAACGTTATCCCTACAGACAAAAATCAGAGGATACAACTGACGATTTACTATAAAACCAGAAAAACGGCCAGCCTACTCATGAGAAACTCTCCAGACACAAAGCAGAACGCTTTAAAAGAGACCAACGTCGTCTATGCCTTCAAATGCCCTCTTGGGGACTGTAAGCTCCAAAAAACCCAGTAGATAGGCAAGACAACAAGATCTCTTTCTAGGCGTTTAGCGATGCATAAGCAACAGGGCTCCATTAAGGAACATATAATCTCTTCCCACAACCAAACCATCGCCAGAGAAATCCTAGTAAACAACACAGAAATCATCGATAGATACAGCGATAGCAGGCGGCTTGACGTTTGCGAGGCACTACACATCAAGAAGTCAACACCAGCAATCAACAGCCAATTAATGCACAACTATATTCTACCCACCTCAAGACTCCGCTCCAATATAGAAGCATCAAGAAATATGGACCAATAGGCTTTCTACAATCACTTCCATTCAATACCCATTGTTTCGTGTTCTGTCTTATGTTTAGGAATTTAATACCCTATTAATACCACCTCACCCCATCCACCTCACTCAAATGTAGATATAAACAAATCGAAGATGTGTAAGTTCTATTCAGTTGTGTATGTGTAAACTAAAGTCTTTGAAAATGTAATAAGTTTTACGAAACGCGCTCAAGTGTCGCGGCAGACTAGAAATAAAAATGAATTTTGGAGAATTGATTTTTGAATTACCACCAACAGTGAAAAAGAAACGTACGAAAGATCGAGAAAATTCGTGTTAGAATTATTAATCTTACTTTTTCGGTCATATTTAATAATATATGTTTACAGGAAAGACTGCTACCAAAATATACCAATATATATATATATATATATATATATGTTGAATATGACCGCATATTCTGTATTTATTATTTTCTGGTTTAGGGCTTCTATCCCTCTAACTATTTTCTTAGCATCAGGGCTTAATTGAAATAGGAGAGAAAATGAAAATGCTAAGAAAATAGTTAGAGGGATAGAAGCCCTAAACCAGAAAATAATAAATACAGAATATGCGGTCATATTCAATGAAACATGTTTGAAAGAAAACCTGCTGCCAGTATACACCAATATATATATATATATATATATATATATATATATATATATATATATATATGTATATATATATATATATATATATATATATATATATATTATATATATATATATATTATATATATATATATTATATATATATAATATATATATATATATATATATATATATATATATATATATATATATATATATATATATATATATATATATACACATATGTCGTACCTAGTAGCCAGAACGCACTTCTTGGCCTACTATGCAATGCTCGATTTGCCTAATAGGCCAAGTGATTTTCTTTATTTTCAATAAATTGTTTCCAGTTAGTTTACTTGAATTACAATTATTATATTATATTGAGAAGATAAATTATTGACCTAGTTGTGTTAGTTTAGGTTAGGTTTAGATAGGTTAGGCTAGGTTAGGTAAGGTTGGTTAGGTTCGGTCATATATCTACGTTAGTTTTTACTCAAATTTCAACAAACTAACTTATAAAAAATGAAATGAACAGATTTATCATCTCATAAGAAAAAAAATTAGAGAAAATATATTAATTCAGGATAACTTGGCCTATTAGGCAAATCGGGTTTTGCGTAGTAGGTCGAGTACGACGTTCTGGGTACTAGGTACAACATATATATATATGTCGTACCTAGTAGCCAGAACGCACTTCTCGGCCTACTGTGCAAGGCCCGATTTGCCTAATAAGCCAAGTTATCCTGAATTAATATATTTTCTCTAATTTTTTTCTTATGAAATGATAAAGCTACCTATTTCATTATGTATGAGGTCAATTTTATTTATTGGAGTTAAAATTAACGTAGATATATGACCGAACCTAACCAACCCTACCTAACCTAACCTATCTTTGTAGGTTAGGTTAGGTAGCCGAAAAAGTTAGGTTAGAATCGGTTAGGTAGTCGAAAAACAATTAATTCATGAAAACTTGGCTTATTAGGCAAATTGGGCCTTGCATAGTAGGCTGAGAAGTGCGTCCTGGCTACTAGGTACGACACACACACATTTTATATATATATATATATATATATATATATATATATATATATATATATATATATATATATATATATATTAAGATGAATAGGAAAACCAGGGATATACTGAACATCTTGTTTCAGATTCTTTACTTTAAAATGCATAACGTTTCGAATACTTCTCGTATTCATCATCAGATCTAAAAGAAAAAACAGAAATCACAATCAAATAACTGGTAAACAAAGAACTCATACTGAATATAATTGCCTATCAAAGAAAGGAAAATGCTTAAAAAACAAAACACTTAAGCGCACTTAAAGTGATCAATACAAATAAAACTTATTAACTGTCACATATACTAAAGCTAATTTAAAAATCCATTACACTACAAGATGAATTTTATAACTACTAAAACAAACCATTCTATTAAACTTACATGAAGTGATCAGAAGTGAAACTTGATACCTAACATATAGATACTAAACACTATAACAAATATTTATATAATGACTACAAATCTACAAAAAATGTATGTAAAATACAAACAGAATAAACGACAATTATAAAGTACTAACCAAAATCTTATAAAAATCTCAAATATTAAATAAAATTAAATACCAAAAAATATATTATATATCCTAAATAAAAGATTATATTAATGTACAATGTCAAGACTTGAAATAAGTAAGAAAGGGCAAAGACATGGTAAACTAAACAAAATTATAAAAAAAAATAAACTACCAAAATGAACTATAAATCAAATTACAGGGCCTACTGTGCACTATACAGTGTACAATTGAACAGCTGAAAGGTTGCTATTTAACAGAGGCCGCAGCTCCTTTTTATATAAGGATTCCATTACTCTCAAATCTGACTGGCTATTCATACAAGTGTCCAGAATTTTAAAATCAGATTCCAGCAGAGAATGATCAAACTCATAACAATGGTTTCTAATCTCCGAAAATGCTGGTTTAGACAATGGTAATCCAGTCCTAAAAGATAATCCCCGGTGCTCAAGTATCCTAATCTTAAAGTTCCGAATGGAACTCCCGATATATCCAGCATTACAGCTGGAACAATTATACATATATACGACATTTGAGCACAAGGGGGTAGGCACTTTATCTTTAAATTTAAAATAAGAGCCTATGGTATTTGTGTTGACAAAAATAAATCTAAAGTCTACTTGAGGATAACACTGCTGCAACAGTCTCCTCAATATGACAATTTCTCAATATGACATTGGTCCTTAAATAACAAAAAAGTGTCATCTACATATCTCCTGTACAAGACTGGTTTAAAGGCCGAAGGACAATTATCAAGCCAATTTATTTCATGAAAACTCAAAAAAGCATTAGCCAGTGCAGGACCTTTAAGGAGACCCCATTGCTACTCCATCAATTTGTTTATAATATTTATTATTAAACATAAAGATGGAGTCTTTAACTGCTATTTCTAACAGCCGTCTGAATATCTCCTATGATAAAGGAGACCAATGGGGTCTCCTTTAGGTCCTGCACTGGCTAATGCTTTTTTGAGTTTTCATGAAATAAATTGGCTTGATAATTGTCCTTCGGCCTTTAAACCAGTCTTGTACAGGAGATATGTAGATGACACTTTTTTGTTATTTAAGGACCAATGTCATATTGAGAAATTTAGAGAGTATCTTAATGCACAACATAGTAATATACGTTTTACTGCAGATTTTGAAGTTGATAATTCATTGTCGTTTCTTGATGTAAAAGTGAATAACCTTAATGGGTTCAACACTAATGTTTTTAGGAAACCAACCTTTACTGGTTTAGGGTTAAATTTTAATTCTTTTGTTCCTGATATTTTTAAGAAAAATGCAATTAACACTACTGAATAGGGCCTTTGTTTTATGTTCTAATTGGAATAACTTTGATCAAGAAATTAATTTTCCTGTGAAATTTTTTTCAAATAATGGTTATCCTTTGCATATGGTTTATACCTTTATAAGGAATTTCTTAAATAAGAAGTTTCACCCATCGTGTAGGATTACTACAGTGGAAAGGGATCTTAAATATATTAAATTACCATTTTATGGCACTATTAGTTTTTCTGTAAGGAGTCGTTTGAGGAGACTGTTGCAGCATTGTTATCCTCAAGTAGACTTTAGATTTATTTTTGTCAACACAAATACCATAGGCTCTTATTTTTAATTTAAAGATAAAGTGCCTACCCCCTTGTGCTCAAATGTCGTATATATGTATAATTGTTCCAGCTGTAATGCTGGATATATCGGGAGTTCCATTCGGAACTTTAAGATTAGGATACTTGAGCACCGGGGATTATCTTTTAGGACTGGATTACCATTGTCTAAACCAGCATTTTCGGAGATTAGAAACCATTGTTATGAGTTTGATCATTCTCTGCTGGAATCTGAGTTTAAAATTCTGGACACTTGTATGAATGGCCAGTCAGATTTGAGAGTAATGGAATCCTTATATATAAAGGAGCTGCGGCCTCTGTTAAATAGCAACCTTTCAGCTGTTCAATTGTACACTGTATAGTGCACAGTAGGCCCTGTAATTTGATTTATAGTTCATTTTGGTAGTTTAATTTTATTATAATTTTGTTTAGTTTACCATGTCTTTGCCCTCTCTTACTTATTTCAAGTCTTGACATTGTACATTAATACAATCTTTTATTTAGGATATATAATACATTCTTTGGTATTTAATTTTATTTAATATTTGAGTTTTTATAAGATTTTGGTTAGTACTTTATAATTGTCGTTTATTCTGTTTGTATTTTACATACATTTTTTGTAGATTTGTAGTCATTATATAAATATTTTTTATAGTGTTTAGTATCTATGTGTTAGGTATCAAGTTTAACTTCTGATCACTTCACGTAAGTTTAATAGAATGGTTTGTTTTAGTAGTTATAAAATTCATCTTGTTGTTTAATGGATTTTTAAATTAGCTTTAATATATGTGACAGTTAATAAGTTTTATTTGTATTGATCACTTTAAATGCGCTTAAGTGTTTTGTTTTTTAAGCATTTTCCTTTCTTTGATAGGCAATTATATTCAGTATGAGTTCTTTGTTTACCAGTTATTTGATTGTGATTTCTGTTTTTTCTTTTAGATCTGATGATGAATACGAGAAGTATTCGAAACGTTATGCATTTTAAAGTAAAGAATATGAAACAAGATGTTCAGTATATCCCTGGTTTTCCTATTCATCTTAAAATTAAGATTCCCGAAGGGAACATCAATCATATATATATATATATATATATATATATATATATATATATATATATATATATATATATATATATATATATATATATATATATAATCACTTGAGAGTCTTTATGCCGCAAGGCAACGCCTCACCAATTAGCGAGTTGATTTACTTTCTTCAGTGAATGAACCTCTTTTTTTGCTGAACATTCATATAAATCAGAATAGCTATATCTTGTGTATATAATTCTTTAGTATAACTCATCATACATTTAATTGTTATATCCATTAATCCTAATTTATCAAATTAGTTTATTTTATTGCATATAATATTTTCTTTGCATATTGTCCATGCATTATACTTGTATTAAACAAATACTTTGTTGAGAGTATCCGAACAATTGATTATTGGCTGTTACAATATTTCTAGAGCTAGATTAAACTATGTACTTAGTTCAGTTTTGATAATGAACTGTACAAAGTGTTTACAGTTATAGAACTGTGTTAATTTTCATATCCCTACTTAAAATTACAAGCTAAATGTGGTGAAGTACCCGCAGGTATATTGTGGATCTGCTATCAATGACCTAGCTCATCTTTGAGGACCCTACCTGCTACAGACCATTACCAGTATCAAGGACACCAAGAATTTGGACTTACAACCCAAACGTAGGACCCTTGCCCTTAGATAAGAATTTGCATGTTTTGCTTTTGCATTTTAATGAATTATATTCAAAATTTTATTTTCAAGTCCTATGTAATTCTCTTCAACATAATTCCGATAATTTTTCCACAGTACACAGACCTCACTTTAAATATTTGAAACTTGCAGATGCCCTTTCTGGGACTAAACCTCCGCCCACGTGATGCAAAGCCGAGCGCAATACCATACAACAACCACACTACAAAAGTATAAGGGGAGTCTTTATGAACTCATTGAACCCCATTCCAGAGGGGGTTATGCATTTGAGTTATGTGGTCAACTATTGCATCTAGTCCAGGTTTCAGACATAGAACATAAAATATCAAATGATAAACCTCACAGGCTTCACTTTAAACACTTGATAGTTCTAAATGCCCTTGCTGGAACTACTGCCTCAACCCGTGTGATGCAAAGTGCTGTACCACCTGCAAATGCTTAGGAGAGTCCTTAAGAACTCATTCAATCCCAGGCCTGAGTGCACTCTGGTTATGTGGTCAACAATTTAATCTAGTCGAGGTTTAAGCGACAGAACTTGAAATATCAAATTATAAACCTGAATGGTACAGAAGCCAAACTTTATATACTTTAAAGTTTCAAATACCCGTGCAGGGACTAGAACACCCACCTTTGTGACGCAAAGCCGAGTGTTGTGCCACCATTTTACAAAAGCATAGGATTGTCTGTATGAACTCATTCAACCCCAAGCTTGAGTGCATTCAGGTTATGTGGTACACTATTTCATCTAGTCCAGGTTTAAGCCACAAAACATGAAATTTTAAATGATAAACGTAAATAGTACACCGTGCCCTACTATTTTCTTTCTTTCCTAGAAGCTTTCAATATTTCTAACTATTTTCTTAATATTGGGCTTAAGAAGAGCAATCAAGTTACACAATCTTAATGTTAAAGAAACTAAAGTAATTAATTGAAGTGTTAATTTTCTACAACGTTTCGTTCCACTCTGCAACGTCTTCTGGTAATGAATGAATACACATGGTGCAATTTTTTAGGTTAAGTATACATGTGGGAGAGGTGAAGGTGTATGGAGTGAGGCGTAGGTTCGAAGAAATATAGAGGCAATCAAATATAGCATAAAGAATTGGGGGGAAAGGGGGTCACTATAACTTTTTCCAGTTTAGTCTTATGCTTGACTAGATATGGACTCCATGCTGGAGCCGCATACTCCAGGATTAGTCTGACATATGTGGTATATAATGTTCTGAAAGATTCCTTGCACAAGTTTCTAAAGGCCGTTCTTATGTTAGCCAACCTGGCATATGCTGCTGATGTTATCCTCTTGATATTAGCTTCAGGGGACAGGTCTGGCGTGATATCAACTGCCATGTCTTTCTCTCTCTCTCTGACTCTTTAAGTGTCTCATCTCTCAAATGATACCATGTATCTGGTCTCCTGCTTCCTACCCCTATCTTCATTACATTACATTTGCTTGGGTTAAACTCTAACAGCCAAACTCTAACTCATGTTCGACCATTCCTGCAGCTTGTCCAGGTCTTCTTGAAGCCTCTAGCTGTCCTCCTCTGTCTTAATCCTTCTCATAATTTTGTCGTCGTCAGCAAACATTGCGAGGAATTAGTCTATACCCTCTGGGAGATCATTTACGTATATCAGAAACAGGATAGGTCCAAGCACAGAGCCCTGTGGGACTCCAGTGGTGACTTCACGCCATTCTGAGGTCTCACCCCTCACTGTAACTTTCTGCTTCCTATTGCTTAGGTGCTCCCTTATCCACTGGAGCGCCCAACCAGTTACTCCTGTCTGTTTCTCCAGCTTATGCATCAACCTTTTATGGGGTACTGTGTCAAAGGCTTTCCGACAGTCCAAAAAAATGCAGTCCGCCCATCCTTCTCTTTCTTGCTTAATCTTTGTCACCTGATCGTAGAATTCTATCACTCCTGTAAGGAAAGATTTCCCCTTCCTGAATCTATGTTGATGGGTTGTCACGAAGTCTCTTTTCTTCAGATGTGTTACTAGGTTTTTTCTCACAATCTTCTCCATCACCTTGCATGGTATACAAGTTAAGGACACTGGCCTGTAGTTCAGTGCCTCTTGTCTGTCACCCTTTTTGTATATTGGTACTACATTAGCAGTCTTCCATATTTCTGGTAGGTCTCCCATTTCCAGTGACCTACTATACACTACGGAGAGTGGCAAGCAAAGTGCTCCTGCACACTCTTTCAATACCCATGGTGAGATTCCGTCCGGCCCAACAGCTTTTCTCACATCCAGCTCCAATAGGTGCTTCTTGACCTCATCTCTTGTAATTTCGGACCTTTCCAAGGTCACCTGGCTTGCTGCCACCTCTTCTAGCGCCGTGACTTCTCCCGGTTTTATTGTAAAGACCTCCTGGAACCTTTTGTTGAGTTCTTCACACACCTCTTTGTCATTCTCTGTGTACCTGTCCTCGCCCACTCTAAGTTTCATCACCTGTTCCTTCACTGTTGTCTTCCTCCTGATGTGACTGTGTAGTAGCTTTGGTTCGGTCTTGGCTTTATTAGCTATATCATTTTCATACCTTTTCTCAGCTGCTCTTCTCACACTAACATACTCGTTCCTGGTTCTCTCATATCTCTCTCTACTTTCTGGTTTTCTGTTATTAATGAAGTTCCTCCATGCCCTTTTGTTCAGCTCCTTTGCTCTCATACATTCCCTATTAAACCACGGATTCTTCCTTTGCTTCTCTGTTTTTTCCTGTCGGGCTGGGACAAACCTGCTTATAGCCTCCTGACATTTTTGGGTGACATAGTCCATTATGTTTTGTATGGACTTGGTTCCGAGTTCTGTGTCCCAATGTATATCCCATAGGAATTTATTCATCTCCTCATAGTTTCCCTTTTGATACGCCAGCCCTTTGTTTCCCAGTTCTTTTTTGGGGGTGATAATTCCTAGTTAAACCATGTACTCAAAGCTCAATACACTATGATCACTCATTCCCAAGGGGAATGTGTGTGTGTGTGTGTGTGTGTGTGTGTGTGTGTGTGTGTGTGTGTGTGTGTGTGTGTGTGTGTGTGTGTGTATGTGTGTGTGTGTGTGTGTGTATGTGTGTGTGTGCGTATGTGTGTGCGTGCGTGTGTGCGTGCATGCGTGCGTGCGTGAGTGCGTGTGTGTGTGTACTCACCTATTTGTGCTTGCGGGGGTTGAGCTTTGGCTCTTTGGATCGTTACGAGTGGGTACTCCACTCGTAACGTCTCGCCAATCTGAGACCTCACCCCTCACACTGACTCGTTGTCTCCTGTTACTTAGGTACTCCTGTATCCAACGGAGTACCTTCCCTTTCACTCCAGCCTGCATCTCCAGTTTTTTCACTAGCCTCTTGTGTGGCACTGTGTCAAAGGCTTTCTGACAATCCAAAAATATGCAGTATGCCCACCCTTCTCTTTCTTGCCTTATTTTTGTTGCCTGGTCGTAGAATTCAAGTAACCCTGTGAGGCAGGACCTGCCATCCCTGAATCCATGTTGATGCTATGTTACGAAGTTCTTTCGCTCCAGGTGCTCCACTAGCTTTCTTCGCACAATCTTCTCCATCATCTTGCATGGTATGCAGGTTAGGGACACTGGTCTGTAATTCAGTGCCTCCTGTCTATCCCCTTTCTTGTATATCGGGACTACGTTAGCTGCTTTCCAAATTTCTGGCAGTTCCCCTGTTGCCAAAGATTTGTTATTCACTATGGAGAGTGATGGGCACAGTTCTTCTGCTCCTTCCTTTAGTATCCAAGGGGAGATTCCATCTGGGCCTATAGCCTTTGTCACATCCAATTCTAGTAAACACTTCCTTACTTCCCCGCTGGTAATCTCAAACTCTTCCAGTGGTTCCTGGTTAGCTATTCCCTCTCTTATCTCTGGGATTTCTCCTTGCTCTAAGGTGAAGACCTCTTGGAATTTCTTATTCAGTTCCTCACACACTTCCTTGTCGTTTGTAGTGAATTCTTCTGCCCCTATCCTTAATTTCATAACCTGCTCCTTTACTGTTGTTTTTTTTCCTGATGTGGCTATGCAGCAATTTAGGCTGAGTCTTTGCCTTGCTTGTTATGTCATTTTCGTATTGTCTTTCTGCCTCTCTTCTCATCCTAACATATTCATTCCTGGCATTCTGGTATCTTTCTCTGCTCTCCAGTGTCCTGTTATTCCTATAGTTTCTCCATGCCCTTTTACTTTGCTGCTTAGCTAGCCTACATCTCTGACTAAACCATGGGTTTCTCATCTTCATTTCACTGTTTTCCTTTTGAGCTGGGACAAACTTATTTGCTGCGTCCTTGCACTTTTGCGTGATGTAGTCCATTATATCTTGGGCCGTCTTTTCCCTGAGCACTGTTTCCCATGCTATATCTGTTAGACGTTTTCTTATCTCCTCATAGTTTCCCTTTCGGTATGCTAACCTTTTGGTTTCGGTATTCCTCCTCGAGTTCAATAACCCTTCTTCAAATAGGTACTCAAACACCAATACACTGTGGTCGCTCATTCCTACTGGGGCCTCAAAACCGATTTCTCTTATGTCAGAGTCGTTCAGGGTGAAGACCAGGTCGAGTCTCGCTGGTTCGTCATTTCCTCTCATCCTTGTGGGTTCTCTGACATGCTGGGTTAGGAGGTTTCTAGTCACCACCTCCGGTAGTTTGGCTCTCCACGTATCCCCGCCGCCATGCGGTTCCTTATTCTCCCAATCAATCCTTCCGTGATTGAAGTCCCCCATGATGAGCAGGTGGGATCTATTTCTACAGGCAGCAGAGGCTGCCCTCTCAATCATAGTGTTAACTGTCATGTTGTTATTTTCGTACTCTTGACTGGGTCTTCTGTCATTTGGTGGAGGGTTATATATTACTGCTACTACTATCCTTGGTCCTTCCATTGTTATGGTGCCTGCTATGTAGTCTCTGAAACCCTCACAGCCCGGGATAGCCATCTCCTTAAAACTCCACTCCTTTCTCATGAGTAGGGCCACTCCGCCTCCTCCCATACCTTCCCTCTCTTTTCTTATTACTGTGTACTCCTGGAGAAACACGGCATTCGTTATGATTCCAGAGAGTTTGGTTTCAGTGAGTCCGATTACACCTGGGTTCACTTCTTGTGCTCTTTCCCTTAGTTCACTTGCCTTGCTTGTGATCCCATCTATGTTCGAGTACATTACAGTGAAACTGACTCTCTTCTGCTTCTTCTCTGGGGGGGGGGGACCTGTGGGGTCTGGGGTGAGTGGGAGCTGGGAGGATCTGGTACCAGGAGACTGGTGGAGGAGGAAGGACCTGGGGGAGTGGGGAGGAGGGGGAGGGAAGGGGGGGGTTGGTGAGAGGGGGAGTGTTGGGGGTTAGTGAGAGGTGGAGGGTTGGGGGGGGTTGAGAGGGGAAGGGTTGAGGGGGGTGAGAGGAGGAGGTTTGGGGGGATGGGGGAGAAGGGGGGGTTTGGGGGGGCAGTAAAGGGAGAAGGGCTTGGGGGGCGAGGGGGAAAAGGGAAGGCTGAAGAGGGTGAGGAAGAGGGGAGGGTTTTGGGGAGTGGTGGAGAGGGGAAGGCTTAGGTGGGGTGGGGGAGAGTGGGGGGCTTAGGGGGCGGGGGAAAACGGAGGGCTTGTGGATGGGAGAGACGGGAGGGCAGGTGGTAGAGGGGAGGGCTTGGGGGATGGGGGAGAAGGGAGGTCCTGGGGGGAGGAGGGGGGGTGAGTGGGAGGAGGGGGGGTGGTTGGGGGGAGGGTGCCTTAGGTGGGTACTTAGTGGGGAGCTAACAGGGGTTGGGGCAGGTAGGGTGTCTGTTGGGTAGAATTTGGGGGTGGTGCTGCACTCCCTGTGCCAAGTGCACTGTTTGAGGAGGATTCCCCACTCCCCTCTGGGATTGTAGGGATCGGGGTTGTGGCTCCCTGATTCCTTTCTCTCTCCCTGCGCTGCTTCCTTGTGTCTGCTGCCTACTTTCTCTCTTTCCATGTCATATCCCTCTGCAGGAATACTTTTTTGAATTTCTCTACATTTGCTAGACAGCACTTCCTTTCTAACAGTTCCTCTTTCGTGATTTCGCTCTTGAATACCACCTTTATCATTCGGTCTCTGTCCTTGTTGTACTTTCCAAGCCTAAAAAACCTTTTCAACATTTTGTTCAGTTCCCTCCATCCTTATCTCTTTATGGATCTCTTTAACTATGTTTTTGTCCTTGTCTCTCCGCTCCTTTGGTCTGGTCCCTGTTTGCTCTTTAATGCCTGCTACTACTACTGCTCTTTTTCTCTCTATCAGCTGGCTAGTACATCTAGCTGCTTCCTGAGAGGAGGCCACTTCCATGGCAACTTCCTTAACTGCAGACCTAGCTTCAGGGCTCATTTTAAGCATTTCAGCAAATGAGAGCTGAGGTGTGGAGGCATTGTGGAAGCAGTGTGTGTGTGTGTGTGTGTGTGTGTGTGTGTGTGTGTGTGTGTGTGTGTGTGTGAGAGAGAGAGAGAGAGAAACGAGTCTATACCCTCTGGGAGATCATTTACATATATCAGAAACAGCATAGGTCCAAGGACTGAACCCTGCAGGACTCCATTTGTAACGTCTCGCCAATCTGAGACCTTACCCATCACATTGATTCGTTGTCTCCTGTTGTTTAGGTACTCTTTTATCCAATGGAGTACCTTCCCTTTCACTCCAGCCTGCATCTTCAGCTTTTTCACTAGCCTTTTGTGTGGTACTGTATCAAAGGCTTTCTGGCAATCCAAAAATATGCAATCTGCCCACCCTTCTCTCTTGCCTGATATTTGCTGCCTGGTCGTAGAATTCAAGTAACCCTGTGAGGCAGGACTTGCCATCCCTGAACCCATGTTGATGCTGTGTTACAAAGTTCTTTCGGTCCAGATGTTCCACTAGATTTCTTCGCACAATCTTCTCCATCAGCTTGCATGGTATGCAGGTTAGGGACACTGCCCTGTATTTCAGTGCCTCCTGTCTATCCCCTTTCTTGTATATTGGGACTACATTAGCTGCTTTCCAAATTTTTGGCAGTTCCTCTGTTGCCAGTGATTTGTTATACACTATGGAGAGTGGCAGGCACAGTTCTTCTGCTCCGTCCTTTAGTATCCAAGGGGAGATTCCATCTGGGCCTATAGCCTTTGTCACATCCAAATCTAGTATATACTTCCTTACTTCCTCACTGGTAATCTCAAACTCTTCCAGTGGTTCCTGGTTAACTATTCCCTCTCTCATCTATTGAATTTCTCCTTGCTCTAAGGTGAAGACCTCCTGGAATTTCTTATTCAGTTCCTCACACACTTCCTTGTCGTTTGTAGTGAATCCTTCTGCCCCTATCTTTATTTTCATAACCTGCTCCTTTACTGTTGTTTTTCTCTTGATGTAGCTGTGCAGCAATTTAGGATGAGTGTTTGCCTTGCTCAAGATGTCATTTTCGTATTGTCTTTCTGCCTCTCTTCTCATCCTAACATATTCATTCCTGGCATTCTGGTATCTTTCTCTGCTCTCCAGTGTCCTGTTATTCATATAGTTTCTCCACGCGCTTTTACTTTGCTGCTTAGCTAGCCTACATCTCTGATTAAACCATGGGTTTCTCATCTTCATTTCACTGTTTTCCTTTTGGACTGGGACAAACTTTTTTGCTGCTTCCTTGCACTTCTGCGTGATGTAGTCCATCATGTCTTGGGCCATCTTTCCCCTGAGATCTGGTTCCCATGCTATATCTGTTAGAAATTTTCTTATATCCTCATAATTTCCCTTTCGGAATGCCAGCCTTTTGTTTTCAGTACCCCTCCTTGAGTTCAATAACCCTTCTTCAATCAGGTACATAAAACGCCAGTACACTGTGAATGCTCATTCCTACTGGGGTCTCAAAACCGATTTCTCTTATGTCGGAGTCGTTCAGAGTGAAGACTAGGTCGAGTCTCGCTGGTTCGTCATTTCCTCTCATCTTTTTGGGTTCTCTGAAATGCTGGGTTAAAAAGTTTCTAGTCTCCACCTCCAATAGTTTGGTTCTCCACGTATCCTCGCCTCCATGAGGTTCCTTTTTCTCCCAGTCAATCATTCTGTGATTGAAGTCTCTCATGATGAGCAGATGGGATCTATTTCTACTGGCAGCAGAGGCTGCCTTCTCAATTATAGTGTTAACTGCCATGTTCTTGTTGTCATACTCTTGACTGGGTCTGTTGTCATTTGGTGGAGGGTTATATATTACTGCTACTACTATTCTTGGTCCTCCCATAGTCATGGTGCCTGCTATGTAGTCTCTGAAACTCTCACAGCCTGGGATAGCCATCTCCTTGAAACTTCATTCCTTTCTCATTCGTAGGGCCACTCCGCCTCCTCCCCTACCTTCCCTACCTTTCCTTTCTTTCCTTATTACTGTGTTCTCCTGGGGAAACACGGCATTCGTTATGATTCCTGAGAGCTTTGTTTCAGTGAGTCCGATTACATCTTGGTTCACTTCTTGTGCTCTTTCCTTTAGTTCACTTGCCTTGCTAGTGATCCAATCCATGCTTGTTTGCCCCCACTTGCTTGTGGGGGGGAAAGGGAAGGCTGAGGTGGGTGAGGAAGCGAGGAGAATTTAAGGGAGTGTAATGATATAGGGGAATGGTGGAGAGGGGTAGGCTTAGGTGGGGAGGAAGAGAGAGGGGGGTGGCTTAGTGGGGTGGGGAAGAACAGAGGGCTTGGGGGTGGGAGAGATGGGAGGGCATTTGGGAGAAGGGAGGGCTTGGGGGATGGGGGAGATGGGAGGTCCTGTGGAGAGGGGTGAGTGGGAGTAGGAGGGTGGGTGGTAGGAGGGTGCCCTAGGTAGGTACTTAGTGGGGGCTGTCAGGGGATGGGGCAGGTAGGGTGTCTGTTGGGTAGAATGTGGGGGGTGGTGCTCCACTCCCTGTGGCTGTTGCAATGTTTGAGGAGGGTCTCCCACTCCCCTCTGGAATTGTAGATTTCGGGGTTGTGGTTCTCTGATTCCTTTCTCTCTCCCTGCGCTCCTTCCTCATGTCTGCTGCCCGCCTTCTCTCTTCCCTTGTTATATCCTTCGGCAGGAATACTTTTTTGAACTTCTGTACATTTGCTAGACCGCTCTTCCTTGCTACCAATTCCTCTTTAGTGTTTTCGCTCATGAATACCACCTTCATCATTCAGTTTCTGTCCTTGTTGTACTTTCCAACCCTGAAAACCTTTTGAACATCTTGGTCAGTTCCCTCCATCCTTACTTCTTTAAGGATCTCGGTAACTATGTTTTTGTCCTTGTCTCACCACTCCCTTGGGGTGGTCCCTGTTTGCTCCTGAATGCCTGCTACTACTACTAGTACTGCTCTCTTTCTCTCTATCAGCCAGTTAGTACATTTAGCTGCTTCCTGAGAGGAAGCCACTTTCATGACAACTTCCCTTACTGTAGGCCAAGCTTCAAGGTTCTTTTTAAGCAACTCTGCAAATGAGGCTCGTATTGTAAGATTCCCCTCAATAGAAAAATTACCATCACCATGCTGGATGGTTTGTGCCTGGTGCTGGGTAGGATTTTCTTTCAAGCTTTTTATTTCATCCTTTGCTGCCTTCGGCTCATCCTGCAGGTTGGATACTGTCTCCTTCATAAACCTCAGTCCTTCCCAGAATTCACTCCACAGAGAGTGAGAGAGAGAGAGAGAGAGAGAGAGAGAGAGAGAGAGAGAGAGAGAGAGAGAGAGAGAGAGAGAGAGAGAGAGAGAGAGAGAGGGAGAGAGAGGGAGGGAGGGGGAGGGAGGGAGAGGGAGGGAGGGAGGGAGAGGGAGGGAGGGAGGGAGAGGGAGGGAGGGAGGGAGAGGGAGAGAGAGAGAGAGAGAGAGAGAGAGAGAGAGAGAGAGAGAGAGGGAGAGGGAGAGAGAGAGAGAGAGAGGGAGGGAGAGAGGGAGGGAGAGAGGGAGGGAGAGAGAGAGGGAGAGAGAGAGGGAGGGAGAGAGAGAGGGAGAGAGAGAGGGAGGGAGAGAGAGGGAGAGAGAGAGGGAGAGAGAGAGGGAGAGAGAGTGGGACAGAGAGTGGGACAGAGAGTGGGACAGAGAGTGGGACAGAGAGTGGGACAGAGAGTGGGACAGAGAGTGGGACAGAGAGAGAGAGAGTGGGAGAGTGGGAGAGTGGGAGAGAGAGAGAGAGAGAGAGAGAGAGAGAGAGAGAGAGAGAGAGAGAGAGAGAGAGAGAGAGAGAGAGAGAGAGAGAGAGAGAGAGAGATACCTCACAGATTTAAAGTAAGTTAAAATAACCTCCCAGATTTAATTATTAGAGTGGATTAGAGTGGGAGGGTGTGGGTCTTATGGTTGGGAGGCTGTTTTATTATTATTATTATTATTATTATTTTCAACCACAGACGTGGCCACACATTTACAATGCTAACCATCATATATACATTTTCTTCAGTCCTCCATGGACAGGGTTAGAGAAGTGTTAAACATATAGTTCAAGGGTTTATTGAATACTCAACCACAGAAGGTGATTCGGTGCTTTTAAAATGCTAAGCTAACCTACATACGTAAATACATAGATACACAGATTTACGTATGCCCTACATAAAGTGTTTGATGTGTCTTTTACATAGTGTCATTAATGTACATTCACAAAGGCGAAATGTAATTCTGATCAGCTTCCATATATACTTTATACCCATACATATACATGCACACACACATATACATACATATATACACACACATGCATTCACATACATTTGTCTCATTTACTCTGACAGGGTGAGATAGCTGATAAAGAAACTAGTGTGCAATTAAGCACTTAATCACTGAAGGTGATGAAGGTGCTTTTACAAGCTCAGGTTATATAGTTACATCATATATATACATTGTATAATTGATATATTACATGGTCAATCTTGGATACAAGTCCAATATATCATCAAATGTTCCAGTACTCATATAGTAATTACAGAGTTCAGCATACCTTAGCCTAGGAGGGCGAATGTCAGTCAGTATGGGACATTCTACAATATAATGTTCAAGAGAGTGCATGTTTACATTGTGTATTCTCTTTGTCACTGCTAATGAAGAGAGGTTGAAGAACCATATCAATTTCTACCACTGGTTTTCTGCAGGCTGTCTTTGCAAGCATATCAACAGTGTCATGCCTTGAGATGCCAACATGTGATGGTATCCATAGGAATTTAATCTCAAATCTGTTTTCTTTAGCAGCTAAAACATTCATTCGAATATCACTGACTATTTTCTGGGTGTCACTACTATGTGCGTTCAATGCCAGGAGTCCACTCTGCGAGTCACAGTATATAAGTCCACTGCCTGTTTCTTTAAAAAATTCAGTGGCAAGGTATATGCCTGCAAGTTCGGTTTGAGTTGTACTTGCCCAGTCATTGACGCGCTTCATTGCTGTATGTATGAGAGAAGATTGTTCAAATATGTTACATGCACATCCGGTACATCGTCCACCTTCTTCTACAGAGCCGTCGGTATAGCACTGATACACATCGTTACCCATACTCTGAGTACTTTCAATGATGCTTTTCAGTGTTAACTGTTTTAATAATGTAGTGTACACACTATCTTTCTTGGGCGCATTTACAAAATCAACTGATAGATCCCAGTTATCCAATGGCGTAATTGGCTTATTAATCATTAGTTGACTTGGGTACATATTTAATATTTTGATGGAGTTGGCTACCTTGTAGAACCAATATACATAATCAGATTTCGTTCTTCTTCTATAGACCTCAGGTGAGTGCAGCATATTACAAAGTTTAGCTTGAAACTTCATGTGTTGTCTAGATCTACTCAATGCCTTCACGCCGAAAACTGTGTTAATAGACAAAATTCTCTCACTTATGGTAGGTAATTTTAACTCTGCTCTCATATTAACTATTCTCGTAGACTTTGGAGCCCCAAGGATGAGACGCATAGCTTCATTTTGCAAGGTTTCAAGAGATTTCAGCTCTTTGTCAGTATACAGTGTGAGATGTAGAGCATTGTCGTCAATCACAGAGCATATAAATGATACATAAAACATTCTAGCAAGTCTCACGTTAAGTCCATGATTGACACCAACAAGTTGGGAGGCTGTGTGTGTACTGTTGGTGCTATGGTGGGAGGGGTTGGGGGATGAAGGAAAGGAGGGGGGGGGGGGGTGAGTTGTCTAGGTGTAGGGCCTAGTGTATTTTTCACACTTTGGTGCCACAAACTAGTTCCCACATGAGGTGAATATTTCCCTTGGGGTTCGTTTTCGTTTGTTACTTATATCCAAGACTATTAAACTATTAAAGTGCAATAACGCTGTACACCATTTGATTGACTGACTTTTTGAGAGGCCTTACCTTACCGCCAATTCAAAACATCCCACAAGTACTGTTGATAGTTTTGTTTACTCCAACGTAGGCCTGCTGGTCTTCATCCACGCCGATGCCAGGCGTAGGTCTCTTTAACTTGTCACTAAATATCACCAGTAATCTGCTTCCTGTTCCCCTTAGCACCGATATAATTTTAATGCTATACGTCTTAGAATCACTTCTTCATTATCCTGTATATAGTCATAATTCGCTTGTCGCTTTCCCTCCCTGATAATTCCTTTTCCCTTCTTCACTATCCTATTCACTATTTGTTATGATCTTCACTATCACATCTAGTTGTACACACTTTGACCAAGCAGTGGCGCATGTGCTTGTCCTGGCACTGATGTCGTATGCCTGATCTTGTCTAATTTGCACTATCGGACACAATCCATAAATTTGCTAGTTTCTAATTGGTGTGTTGCTCTTTGTATTATCACTAAACATCGAATTTCCCGTGTATCTCTCTGATGTCCCGAAATATGAAGCCTTATTGATGAGCGCGGCGCGACGTGTGCACATCCCACGACCCTCGAGATCAGACCAGTTTGTGTACTCACCTAATTGTACTTGCGGGGTTGAGTTCTGGCTCTTTGGTCCCGCCTCTCAACCGTCAATCAACAGGTGTACAGGTTCCTGAGCATACTGGGCTCTATCATATATACACTTGAAAATGTGTATGGAATCAGCCTCCACCACATCACTTCCTAATGCATTCCATTTGTCAACTACTCTGACACTAAAAAGTTCTTTCTAATATCTCTGTGGCTCATTTGGGCACTCAGTTTCCACCTGTGTCCCCTAGTGCGTGTGCCCCTTGTGTTAAATAGCCTGTCTTTATCTACCCTATCAATTCCTTTGAGAATCTTGTATGTGGTGATCATGTCCCCCTTAACTCTTCTGTCTTCCAGCGACGTGAGGTTAAATTCCCGTAATCTCTCCTCGTGGCTCATACTTCTCAGCTCGGGTACTAGTCTGGTGGCAAATCTTTGAACCTTTTCCAGTTTGGTCTTATGCTTGACTAGATATGGACTCCATGCAGGGGCTGCATACTCCAGGATTGGTCTGACATATGTGGTATACAATGTTCTGAATGATTCCTTACACAAGTTTCTAAATGCCGCTCTTATTTTGGCCAATCTGGCATATGCTACTTAGCCCCCGTGGTGTAATGGTTAAGACGCTCGCCTTGCGTTCCTTGAGCGCTTTGTCCTGGGTTCGTATCCTGGCCGAGGAGGATTTACTGGGCGCAAATCCTTAACTGTAGCCTGTGTTTAACTCAACAGTAAAATAGGTACTTGGTTGTTAAATGATTCTTCGCGGGGGTCGTATTCCAGGGAATATAGGATTAAGGACTTGCCCGAATCTCTATGCAACTAGTGGCTGTACAAGAATGTAGGAACTCTTGTATATATCATTAACAAAAGAAAATGTTATCCTCTTGATATAGGCTGCAGGGGACAGGTCTGGCACCCTAGGCACTTCCCAGCATACGCCTTAAACCACTGAACCATGGCTCCAATCAACTAGCTAATTGGTTCATAATGTTGATGCGATTTTCTTTAGCAGTATTATTATTATTATTACTATTATTATTATTATTATTATTATTATTATTATTATTATTATTATTATTATTATTGTTACCAATAATTGCTTACCATTTTTATCAATAATAATTTTTGGTTAGTTAAAAATTTGTATTTTTTGTTATTACAAAAAAAGGTTATGCATATTTTTGCAGAAAACAATGTGTATACACATTGCTCCTTGTATTATTACTCCTTCAAAATTCTTGCTCCTTACTCCTTCAAAATACATTGTACTGCTCCAAAAAGAGAATCGTGTTATCATAGGTTGAATTTTAGTCTAAAAAAAAAGAACAAAGGTAAATTGAACTTGTTCTGGGATTATTTTTAACTCAAACCATTCGTAGGGTTAAATTAATTTACTTAAAGCAGGAATTTTATTTATTAACATCTAACAACATGGGAAACAGAAATGTCAGTCCATGATGAGCGCATCATAGGGGAAGATGAGCATCAAGCCACTACACACTACCTAAATATTCAAGCATTCACAGAATATCCGATGATTTGTATATTCGAGCTATTAGATACCTGTGACCCATCGCTCAACTCACAAGAGATTTGGTCTGGGTTTGGGTTCTGGCTAGGGAGGATTGAGTTAGTAAAAAAAAAGTCTCCATGATTACATTGTAGCACCATAGGCCACAAATGGAGTTCCATGATCATAATAATGCTACAGGATCATGCTGGTGCTTACTGATCATGCTGAATCTCCAGTACAATACACGATATCACTTATAACACTGGATCTCTATGAATATTAATGCACTCGCTTATCATACTAAAGCTATAGAATCATTCAGAGACATAATACACATACTAGAACTTCAAAATCATAGAGGAGCTCACTGATTATATTGGAGTTCTAGAACCACTCACAAGCTCACTGAGCTCTCTGAATGTCCAGCCTAATACACAAGCTCACTGATCTTACTGTAGTGTCTGAACACAAAGCTTACTGATCTTACTGTAGTGTCTGAACACAAAGCTTACTGATCTTACTGTTGTGTCTGAACACAAAGCTTACTGATCTTACTGTTGTGTCTGAACACAAAGCTTACTGATCTTACTGTTGTGTTTAAACACAAAGCTTACTGATCTTACTGTTGTGTCTGAACACAAAGTTCACTGATCTTACTGTAGTGCCTGAACACAAAGCTTACTGATCTTACTGTTGTGTCTGAACACAAAACTCACTCATCACACTAGACCTCCAGAACCATTGTAGAGCTCACTAGCAATATTAGAGTCCTAGAATCGTACAGGAGATACAGGGCCACACTGAATCTCCATAATAAAACAGGACTTCACGATTCTACTGGAGTTATAAAATTATAAAGAAGCCTACTAAATATACCGGAGATACAGAATAATGGAGGAGCCTACTGTTTATACTGGAGCTCCATGCTCAAGACGAACAACCCTACAGTCAGGCCACACAACAGCACAGCGAACATTCCCTGAAAGAGAAGTTCAACCAAATGAGTATGCAGCTTCCTCTATATCGATTTCTTTGTTTTAGATACTTTTTCAAAATGTTTTTGTTTATCAAGGTAAATATATTTTAAGGTTATATTTTAAATATTAATAAAGATACTTATATTACCCATATGTTGTTTACTGAAAGTGAAGCCTTGACAGCAAACTTCGTTGGTTGATTGGCACATGAAGAAATATTTGGGTTCTCAAGGTTCGTTCCATGTATATATATTCCAGTCTCTATTAACCTCATTATACTGTGAGGAAAATATATCAAAGTCAGTTAATTTCAGTATGCAGTAATGGAGGTTCCTCAATATTTGACATTTCTGACTAAATAATTGGTCTTATATATTAGAAAAGCCATCATCAAGAAGATATTTCGGGAGTGGAGCACGATAATGTTCTATTTCTGAAGTGAGGGTTTTAACCAGTCATGAGGGTCTGATGTATGATGAATGTTGTTGTTTGGGTCTTGAGGGTCTGATGAATGTTGTGTTACCTCTACCTATAATTTATCCTAAGTCATTTAGTTAACTCAACCCAGACAGTATCTAAAAGCACAGTGGAGGACATAGGAACGGAAAATAACTAGAAAACTCAGTAACTTATTTACATGATATTTGGAATTAAAAGATCGGGACAGTCAAGTTACACTTAATCCATAACTCCTCAGTATCCTACAGCAATAGTATCTTTATTCCACCACCTGCGGGACTGAGCAACAAAGCGGAAACAGCTAAAGTTGCCAAAAAATGACGGGTAGTAATGCAATTAATAAAAGTGAAGAAATAAAAGTGATAAAAGGATAATATTACTGAGATATCAGCACCGAATAATCAAGAAATAATATATAACTTTAACTGTAAACAAGTTGTCCACTACTAACGGCAAGTGAGTTGTGAGTTAACAATGAATAGGGGTTGGCTGCAACCGGTGAATACTTCAGTGTTCCCGAACATCAACACTCTGCTCTTGCGCTGGACAACTCCACACTCTTGAATATCTAGTTATGGTCGGCCAACTCTCATGTGACGGCGGCCATCCACGACCAGGTTCACGTGACATCACCTCCGCCCAGCCTCGCTAAAAACCGGCGATGTCGTTGATCGTGACATCACTAGGAAAACGAGCCACATAGTAGTTTAGGTGGTTCAGAGGATAATTTTCATTGAGAAAATGGGCGTGTGTATCCAGCAAGAACGTGCAGGGTGGACTATCGTATCCCTGATAGTCCGTATCAGTTAAATGCAGTCCCAGTGGAGCAATGATAGTACACTCTCCCCGGGCTTCGTGACCGCTTTGGCGTGGGTTCGTATCCTGGCCGGGGAGCATTGACTTAGGCGCCAATCCCTAACTGTTCGCCTCTGTTCCCTCAGTAGTAAATGGGTACCTGGTTGTTAAACGATTTGGCGGGTCGTGTTCCAGCGACAATTTAGATAGCCCGAAACACTATGCGTGTTAACGGTTTCAGGAATGTAATAACTGTGCTATATGGACATATTGAAGCTGTATGTTATATGTTGGGATATATTAAAGCTGTGTTTCAGATGTAGGGAGAAATTCACGCAGCATGTTATATGATTGTACATTTCGAAGCTGTATGTTATATGTCGGGACATGTTGAAGATGTATATTATAAGTTGGGTAATGTCGAAGCTGTATTTTATATGTTGAGACAAGTTGAAGCTGTATTTTTGTTGAAGCTGTATGTGTCTACATTTCGAAGCTGTGTGTTATATGATTCTTAGAAAACAAACTGTCAAGAGCGAGAATTAGAACCCCTCCTGAACATAGACAGTTCCGTAGGAGTACTCGAGTTAGAACTGATAAACTTATCAAAGGAACTAATGAGGTAAATGCCACAGCGTATGTCGTGGCTAGATAAAGCTCTTCGTTATACACCGGGACAGGTTTAAGCTCTCCGTTCTACACTGGGATAAGTTTTAGCTACTTTTTTCTATACCGGGACAAGTTTATGCTCGGCGTTCCACACCGAGACAAGTTTAAGCTGTTTGCTCAACACAAGGACATTTTTAAGCGGTTTGTTTTACACCGGAAAAAGCTTAAGCTGTTTGTTCTACACCGGGAAAAGTTTCGGCTGTTTGCTCTACACTGGCACAGGTTTAAGCGGTTTGTTCAACACCACGACGAGTTTAAGCTGTTTGTTCCACACCGGGACAAGTTTAAGTTGTTTCTTCAAAACTTGGACAAGGTTAATCTGTTTGTTCTACACCGGGACAAGTTTAAGCTGTTTGTTCTACACCGGAACAAGTTTAAGCTGTTTGTTCTACACCGGGACAAGTTTAAGCTGTTTGTTCTACACCGGGACAAGTTTAATCTGTTTGTTCTACACTGGGACAAGTTTAAGCTGTTTGTTCTACCCTGGGACAAGTTTAATTTTAAGCTGTTTGTTCTACACCGGGACACTTTTAAGCTGTTTGTTCTGAAACGGGACAAGTTTAAGCTGTTTGTTCTATAACAGGACAAGTTTAAGCTGTTTGTTCTACACCGGGTCAAGTATAATATGTTTGTTCTTCGCCGGGAGCAGTTAAAGTTTTTTTTTCTTCACCGGGACAAGTTTAAGCTGTATTTTTTGTTTTCGGAAATGTTGGATCTGTAGATCATATTTCGTGACTGTTTGTTGGTGTCTGCAATTGTTTGGAAAAAGCTGAAGACAATAGTTGTATTGTAAGAGTAGTTTAAGCTGAATGAAATGTTTCAAGTCAATTTGAATCAGTATGGTATAATTTTCTTCAGGTTGAACGTATGTGGTATATTTTGGGACTAGCTGAAGTTTTTCGTTTTATCTTGAAGAAGTTGTATGTTTCGCTATACGTATTTAATGAAGAGGTACATATATTTTTTCTGGAAAGTTTAAACTATGTTATATTTCGTGATATATGGAGATTTGGTGTTATGCTTCGGTAAAAGGGAAGGATGAATGTTAAATTTGGAAACCAGAGGAAACATAAATTTATATTGCATATACAAGTTTCATTTAAAACGTCTAAACAACTGATGTAAAATGGTATGAGCCTAAACTTTGTTCCAATTGAAGACAGTGTTGAATATATTATCATTCTCACTAAACACACACAGGCTTACGTGTTGCTGAAGGCGGCCGCTAGTGGATGGCCTCTAGAAAGCCCTAAAGCATAAATTAGCGGCAGAAACTCCTCCCGTCCCACGTAAAAGTCACATCGTCCTGCAAAAACACTAAAAATGTATTTTCGGAACGTTTTTTATTTGTAACTGAAATCGTAGGATATACTAAATTTTGTGGCTACTGTGACTACGTCTATCATTTCCTGTCACCGTTGTACCTCACTCCCATTGTATCTCATCGTTGTTCCTCATTATCATTGTATCTCACCACTGTACTTCACTATCTTTGTATCTCAACGTTGTCCTCACTATCATTGTATCCCACTATTCACAGAGGTCAAAGGGGTCTACATGTGTCTCTCATGGATAATGTCTTATACCAAGATATAAGGGGTTATGAAATATTATTTACAAAATTATTTTAAAGACAGAATATAGTTAAATT
The DNA here is from genome assembly GCF_040958095.1 of Procambarus clarkii. NCBI lineage: Eukaryota > Metazoa > Arthropoda > Malacostraca > Decapoda > Cambaridae > Procambarus > Procambarus clarkii. The sequence continues at coordinate 26,517,920 of NC_091177.1, forward strand.
CATGTGTGGTCAGTGATCCTTACAAGACACATTCGAAAGGCACTTAACTGTTCTGACGTGTATATTTCCATTAGGTAACATGTAATACTAAATAAATATTACATATTAATAGTACCGAATCATTAATATCATTTTAATAAGTACGTAATATTTAGGTGGTAATGATAATTTATATCTATATGAAAGCATGTCTGCCTGTTTGTCCAAAGAAGGAAGCCAAATGCTTGGGGCTAACTTAAATCAACTTTCAAATATGACACATATGGGGTAGTGTAGTGGCAGAGGCTAGTCGGGGGTCACAGACAGTGCCACCATTTAAGAAATGTCAGCTCTTTAGGGAGAGAGGGGGTGGATAGGAGGGAAGTAGGGAAAAGGGGAATGTTAGGGGAGGGTAAAGGAAAAGGAAAGAGATGGTAAGATGATGCTTTGAAGGAGAGGTGAGAGATATCGAAGGGAAGAGGGAAAGAAAGAATTGAGCAGTGGGGGAAAAGTGGAGAGGTGAGAGGGGTGCTAGAAGAGAAAAAGGAAAAAGGGTAGGTGCGGGAAGGAGAGAAATGAGAAGGGGACAGGGAGAATGTTAAGGAATTGTGGGGGGAGAGAAAGATGAAGAAGAGGAGATGAGGTTGAGGAGAGGAGATGGGGAAATAAAGGAAGAGAGGTAAGAGACGGTGGAAATTAGGAGAGAAGGGAAGAGCAAGTGGAAAGGAAGGTGAGAGACCCGAGCACAGCCGGATATCCCCTCTACTTTTTCATAATAATACCATATTTTGTATTAGTAATACCTTATACTGTATTTATAATACCATATATTGTATTAATAATACCATATACTGTATTAATAATACCTTAAGATATATTAATAATACCATTTACTTTAAATTAATATTATTATTATTATTATAGAAGTATTATTAATATTCCATAATAATGAGAACTGTATTAATCATACAGTATTAAACTATCTTATCAAAATGCTGTATTATTGTACCATAATAATAAAACTGCATAAATAACTACTAATAATACTGTATTAATTTTCTAGCATTATTATTTCTGTATTTATATTACTGTATTAATATTAACATGTAGTAATACTAATACTGTGTTAATAATAACATGTAATAATATAGTATTCAACTAGTTGTGCTTGTGGGGGTTGAGCTCTGCTTTTTCGGGCCGTCTTTCAACTGTCAATCAATCAACTGTTACTAACTACTATATAACTAACTTTCCCCCACACGCAAACACACACACATCCAGGAAGCAGCCCATAACAGCTGTTTAACTCCCAGGTGCCTATTTACTGTTAGGTAACAGAGCATCAGGGTGAAAGAAACTCTGCCCATTTTGTTTCTCGCCGGCGCCGGGAATCGAACCCCGGTCCAAAGGATTACGTGTACAGCGTGCTGTCCTCTCAGCCACCAGTGCCCGTGATAGTGTTAGTACTACTATGTAATAATATAGTGTTAGTAATACCGTGTAAAAATACATTATTAATACTGTGTAATAATACATATTAATAATACTGTGCAATAATATGAATAAATAATACTATGTAATAATGACTCTTTAAAAACACGATGTCAATAACACCTTGTTAACGCCCTCTCGGAAAGTCTCACCTTTTTGTGAGAAATCTTCAGCTAACATTAATTTAGCGAGAATGTCTTCTAAAATTATGACGTGATGACCCTCCCTGACGAGCGAATTGAGGCTCTTCTCGTAGTCTGCGATCGGGATGTATTTCAAACGATTTTTTCGGTGTAAGGCAGCGATATCACGCAATATGCCAGTTTCTGCAGTCTTAAATAAATAATATATATTTGTTTGTTAGGTTTTGTTGACGATTAATAATTATACACCATATAATTATTTTTGATCTTATATATATAATTCTACATTTCAAATCTTTAGAGGTTTGCCCAACATAGAACCTATTACAGTCTTTACAAGGTATTTTTACAAGGTAAAGACTGTAATAGGTTTTATGTTGAGCAAATATCTCAAGATTTGAAATGTAGAATTTCGCAACAATTTTGCGAAATTGAATTTTCGAATTACTAGATAAACCTAATTTTATTTATATTCAGGATTATTCAAACTTATATCAATTTCTTAAAATACACTTATACTTAAAGAGTGAAAAACTATATAAAGTTAGTCACTTATTTACCATCAAGTAAATTGCTTTTGCCGAGCCTGTCTGCAGGAGCAAAGTTACATATTGGTCGTCGAGGATGTCCTGGAGGGACTGGATGGGCTGAGCACTGTATCTCACGGCCAGGAGAGACATGAGGTTGCCGGCGTAGCTCTGCGTCAACACCACCGTCACCAACATCCATGCAGCCAACACCACTCGCTCCCACCACCACTTTCTCCGCACCGAGATTCCTGTTAAATTATCATTACAGTGTGATGGAAGTTTATTTGCATCTAATCAGTTAAACGCGGAAACGGAGAAAGATATAAATCCACCAGATTATAGCAATACGTTATCAATAGGGATTCATCTAATATTTAATAGACTCGCGTGACAAAAAGAATCATGAAGAGATATCAGAAAATGATTATGAGAATGAGGTGTTGTGAACAATTACTAAATTGCAAGATGGAGTTAGTAGTGGAAAATTTCCATCATACTAATATGTATATAAATAAAAAAAAATTATATTAATATATTTGGTAGCAGTCTTTCTTGTAAACATATGTTGTTGAATATGACTGTAAAAGTAAGATTAAAAATTCTAACACGATTTTTTTCATTATTTCTTATGTTTTTCTTCACTGCCGGTGGTAATGAAAATATAAATTCTCCAAAATTCATTTTTTTTTATTAATGGTCTGACGCTTAGAAGCGTTTCGTAAGAGCTTCATACATTCTCAAAGACTTCTTTACACTTAACACTACACTTGTGAAGTACATTTATGATACACTCGATGCACTGTGTATAAAACATTTGAATTAACCCTCGCTTTTTATTGGTTTGGGTGAGGTAGGTATGGAAGTAACTGCAGAAGGCCTACTGGCCCATACGGTGCATTGAAGTGGGTAGAATATAGTTGTGCATTAATTGGCTTTAATTTTAATTGCTCGATGGTGCCCATGTAGAAGTTCTACATAGACTTGAAGTTGAACTCCATGAACTAGAAGTTCTACATAGGCACCATCGATTAGAGGGTCTTAGTTGACATGGACTTGAGACCCGCCATATACTGCAGGTATGTTGACGACATTTTTACACAGGTACCTGATGCCAGATGTCTGCAGCAGCTGAAGGAGGCATTTGAGCGAAATTCTGTTTTGAGATTCATGTACGAGATGGAGAATAATGGGAAGCTGCCCTTTCTGGATATAACAGTCACGGAAAGGAGCGGAGGCTTCCATACTGCAGTCTACACCAAGGAAACAAACATAGGAATGTTCCTCAATGCCAATAGTGACTGCCCAGACAGGTACAAGAGGAGTGTTGTCAATGCTTACGTCGACCGTGCTCTCAGCCACAGCTCATGATGGAAAGAAGTCGTTGAAGAACTCTGTAGGGTAAGGCAAGTCCATGTCAACAACGGCTTCTCTAACGCTTTCGTTGAAGACATCATAAAAAGAAAGGTGAAACGCCTTGCAACCTCTGAAGAGTCAACCAACACAACACTTGTACCCCCTCTTAGACTATTTTACAGGAAATTCTTTTCGACGGCTCATAAAACGGAGAAAAGAGTCCTGAAAGATATTGTTGATAGGAACGTCATCCCTACAGACAAAAATCAGAAAATACAATTGATAATATATTATAAAACCAAAAAAAACGGCCAATATGTTCATGAAAAACTCCCCAGACACCAAGCAGAACGCTCTGAAGGAGACCAACGTCGTCTATGCCTTTAAATGCCTACTTGGGGACTGTAAGCCCCAAAGAACTCAGTATATAGGCAAGACAACAACGTCTCTTTCCAGGCGACTAACAATGCATAAGCAACAGGGCACCTTCAAGGAAGATATAATCTCTTCTCACAACCACACCATCACCAGAGAAATCCTAACAAGCAACACAGAAATCATCGATAGGTACAGCGATAGCAGGCGGCTCGACATCAGCGTGGCACTACACATCAATCGACTGTATCATAAATATAGTTCATAAGTGTAGTGTTAAGTGTAAACAAGTCTTTGAGAATGTAAGAAGCCCTTACGAACCGTTTCTGAGCGTCAGACCATTAATAAAAAAAATTATTTTGGAGAATTGATATTTTCATTACCACCGACAGTGAAGAAAAACATAAGAAATATTGAAAAAAATCGTGTTAGAATTATTAATCTTACTTTTTCGGTCATATTCAACAACATATAAATAAAAATGTACATGTTCGTGTCTTCAAAATCGCTAATCTCTGAAGTTCTTCACCGATTGCTTTGAAATTTGTACACAACGTTCCATTCACATACGAGCGTGTTTTTATATACCTACTGTAAAGATGTCACATCTGTGACTGATGTTTTTCATGTCAGGGGAATCTCCAAAACGTCTTTACCAATTGGTTTGAAATTTTGACACAACACTGCCTTCTAATAAGCGCATGTTATTATATACATTCCACACCTGTGACAGGCAAAAACATGTTTCATTTGAAAAACAGCCCCCATCTGTTGGGCGTAAGAGCAACACACACTGTAATCTCTGAAAGTTCTTCACCGATTGCTTTGAAATTTTGGCACAACGCTCCATTCAAATATACGCGTGTTTTTATATACCTACTATATAGATGCCACACCTGTGACAGGTAGAAACATGCTTTATTTTTTAAAAACAGTGGTATCAGTTGCACGTAAATGCAAAACACGCTATACCAAATATGTTACAATTCCTTTTCAGTGTTCCGATTGCATTAATAAATTGAATTTTCATAGATTTCAATTTATTTATATTTTTATTTAATTACTTTGTGTGACATTGCATTGGAATTGAGCTGTGTTGTTTACCATACCGTTCATTTGTTGAGTATAGTTTATTTTGATTTCATTGTTATTCATTTCGTTTATTTTAACTGTTCTTATTTTTCAGTGATGGGAACATCAGACCATTTGGGAACGCATCAGACGAGGGAGTTGGGAATGGTGGGGAGGACGAGGGGGTGGGAGTGGGGGATGGTGGGGAGGACGAGGGGATGGGGGAGTGAGGGATGGTGGGGACGAGGGGACAGGGGAGTAGAGAATGGTTGGGAAGACAAGGGGACATGGGATTTTGGGATGGTGGGGAGGATGAAAGGATGGGGGAGAGGGGAATGGTTTGAAGGATGAGTGAATGGCGTAGTGGGGGACGGAGGGGATAATGAGGGGATGGGGGGTGGGGAGGAAGAGGGTACGGGGGAAGTGGGGAATGGTTGGGAGGACGAAGGGACGGGAGAAAGGGGAGTGAATTGTGGGGAGGATGGTAGTACAGAGAAGGGTTGCTGTGACACAGCAATGCGCATGCATTGCTGAGCCACAGCAATGTGTGGCCGGGTATAGCTAGTATATTAATACATTAACTGGTGTACTTACATGTCTACTAGCTGCATTATAGAGTCTACATCAAACATCTGTTATTTACACCACTAGAGCCACGTAGGCTAGAGACCTCAGGTGGTATGATAGTCTATATTTAGATACAAAGGCCTCCCAAGAAGCTGCTTGGTCAATAGAATATGATTTTACAGGACGACATTCATGATATAATCTAAGAATTAATCATATAATTATACTTAATCATCCCTAAATATTTATTATATTAATCCTACAATCTAACTTTATCTCAATTTAATCGTCTATAACAGGAAAAAAATCCTTAAAAGATATGTGCCAGTATCCCCCTCAACAGGGTAGCTGTAGGGAAGATGACAGGACACCCCACACTTGGAGCAGTCAGTCACACACTCAGCCCACAGTGGAGACTTGCTGTTGTATTCACCTAGTTGGAAACTCACTGTGTGGTCTCCTAATGGTGTAATAGACTGTGAAACCAGCTACAACCACAAACTTAATTATCCTATATCAAACATATATCAGTGTGTATCATATGCTTATCTACAATGTGTAGAACATTGACTAGAGTGTGAATATTTTTTAAAGCACTCTTGATCCTATCTGCTAATCGATGAACAGTGTAAACAAACATACCATGCTGTGACGATACCTTATCATAACTAACGCAACTGCAATATTCACAGTCCCTGCAAAGCAGAATTATCATCTACACTTCAAAATATCCTGCCTGCTCTCTAGAAGAGGGAACAATTGTCCGACAACGGACAGACCAGGCATCAGTCTTCAGTTTGGATAAGTTAACTGTGCACTTTTCTTATTGATAAATGAATATATAAACATGATATTAACAATCCATTATTAATAAATATAAGGTCGTTATAAAGTGAGGAAAACCCAATAAAATAGTAAGTGACTATAACTTTCCAGTCATAATAATCTGTAAATCATATTCATATAAATTAAATCAAATAAATAATTATCTCAATCTATTAATCATCAGTAAATGGTAAATTATCTATAATTATAAATCTTCATATAACCTTGACAAAGGCGAACAATAATTATCAATATTAATCAATTAATCACTAACATAGTTATCATTCAAGTAATAATATTATTTTCCAGTTAACTAATTCATCTTCACCAATATCAAGCTGATGAAGCTAGTGGCATATAACTAGTAACTATCACAGTTACACTTACTTAAGCTAATCATAGTAATTTAAAATAACTATTAATGCACTAAGCTTGAGATGTTTAACAAAATCAGAAGATATTTACTTCAACGTATATAATACAATGTGACTGCCGTGTCACGTGTATAGAATTAACAAGACATATTTGCATATTTTTAAAACTTAATATGTCCTGTCTGAGGGCTGGATTCAGTATAAATTAACAAAATAAACTAAAACATAATTTATTTTAAAGAAAATAAAGTTTAAACGCATCTCCTTCCAGATATCAGATAAAATTTATGAGAGCATAAATGTTTCCGGTCAGCAGTGAGGAGTCAGACATGGGTGGGGGGGGGGGGTAGAAACAGCCTAAGCTACTCTATCCCTTTGAGATGTATTTTTTTTCTTGTCTCAATAAACATACTTGAACTTGAACTTGAACTTGATTCAGGCATTTGTTTTGCCCGGACGAGACATGGTTGGTTTACTGTTGGACCTTCGCCGATTGCCCATTAGCGAGTTTCCTATGTTACCATTGACCTCCGACCTCGTCTACAAAGGGAAGTACCCCCTTTCTGTATCTATTAGTCTAACAATTTGGCCATTCAGTAAGACAATTATAAATAATGGTAAGAAGTACGAAGAACTGCCCCACGGGGTGAGTGCTAGGCTCTCAAAAGTCAAATATTGAAAATATTATTTAACAGAGCTCCATATCTCTACAGGGTTTTAATTGTGATCTGTTGTCAGATTGAGATCCAAACTATGGGAACAAGGAGTTTGCCATTATCCAGCAAAGTAACTGATCATTCCCATGACGACGCCATCAGCACGTTGTTGACAAGTAGAGGAACAGGGCCCTTGCGACTTATACGTGTCTAAGCTAGAATTTCAGCTGCTGGAACAGCTAAGCTGTTATGTTGTTTAACATATTGATAGGTCAAATAAATTTTATTCAATTTAAATAATGCAGTTTTCAACTTAACTAAAAAATTTATTTTAGTTTATTTATAAATATAAAAAAGGCCAATGTGAGGAATGAGTTGTGTGTAGCTGTAAAATACAGTCTACTGCTTTAAAATGTAATAAACATAATTTACTTAAAAAATAATTATTTAATATTTATAATTAATTAAATAGGAATAAATTAAATAAAGCATTGCTCCAATAAGTTAATCCCACAAAATCCTTCAAAAGTTTATATTTTCAAAGAGTCAATAAAAGATAAGCTGTTCCAAAGAGAATTATTGGCACCCTTTTCATTGAACATTCGGTCAAATAATTAGATTTCTTTTCAAAAGAGTTGACATTGAGTTATAAATATACCTCATTTTGAAAATTTCATATTCACGATATTAAACAATTTTGTAACACACATGATCCAAAGCGCTTTACCGAAAAATGTGTTCAAGAGCATACTATTATAGTCTTGTGGGTTGGTGGTGTTGTGTTGTTCCTCCTTTGCAGACAACCCAACCCACAACTCGGTAGAGTGCTTATACCTCGCTTGGAGATCACACTAGGCGCTTCTGGCTCTTGGAGAGGGGCTCAACGTCACACATTTAGGGGATGCGGCTCCAACACTTAGCCTCGTTGTCACGTGCACACACCCACTCGAGCCGCTGTGACTCCCCACTCTCTCCTTATGTGATATGATCTCCTCAATCCCCTTTAACTTACTAATCTTCCATCCTACCCTGTCCACAGCGGTGGTTCTTGGTTCTTTCTCTCTCTCTCTCTCTTTACTACTTCCTGGGAAGCCTCACTAGGACAAGGGCAAACACCAGCAAATTGGAATACATATACTGGACAAAGCACATACACAATACATGCACACATATAATAATAATGAATCCTATACTCTATACTATTACAATGAGGTTGCACTCCAACACCATCAGAACTCTATCATCAGCTTATCAAGTGGTACCCTATCTCCTGGTTCACCACCTGATACTATCAACCTCCTCAAGTAGATCAAGTCTACATACACTGTTGCACCATCAGCAAGAGAATATATATATGTATCTATAAATGTGTACAAATAAAATCAGCACGTGAATGCAATAACATATATCAGTATAAATGTTCCTTGATACACAACAATGATCAATCGATCACTCTATCAGTCCTAGAACACATACATTTGTAGGTAATCCAGCCTACGCCTGTAACTCTAAACTTCAGTATTCAGTATAAAACACTCCTTGACATAAGAATGCAAACAATCACTCACTTCTCACTGCGTCTTGCACGCTAATGACAACCAAACACTATCAACTCCCTACAAGTAATCCACCAGAACTTCCCTTCCACCTCTGGAAGTTCACTACCCTAATATCTTCAGGTTCTTCCGGGCTTCACTACCAGGATTCTCTGCAGCTCCTCCAGGCTGCTATCATGAAGTTTCCTTGAGCAACTACTGTGCTTCACCCTTCTGCTAGGGTCCTCCACAGCTCTCTTGGCTGCTACACCATGAAGTTCCCTCGAGCAACTATGGTGCTTCACCATCTCTACAGAAGCACGTGACACTCCTCTTCACTGCTTCTTCTCACAGCTCGAGGTCCTCTGCTCCACTACCTTGGAGTCTCATCAATTACTTCATCTGTGCTGGCTTCGAAGTTCTCAGCAACTTCTTCCTCAAAGACAAACCTGCAACCCATCGACACTCCAATAAAATGTTTCCCCTTTAACACATAAACAAAAATAATCACACAATATGTTTGCCTCAAACCTCTATCTGTCCTCTACATACAGTGAGAGTGGACTCCCCCATTGGGCGGGTCCATGCTCCACATCGCCTGGTGGGCCTCACTCCGCCTCACTCACTCCGGGAGGAGCCTCCGCCGTCGGGAGCTTTCAGTCACCTGCCAGCGCTCAGAGGGGACGGACGTCACTCCGTGTTCCTCCCTCTCCACTCTCTTATTTTAGGCTTTCTGCCTCACCAAACCAAGTCTAACTTATCAATAAACATTGCTACTGTCGCTGGGCACACGACCAACTACAAGCAATCACTATGCTCCTCCCTCTGACGAAGCTTGGTCAGGGTGCTGCCACGGCCCACGATAACGCCTCTGGGCGGTTTAATACTCTACTCTTCGACCAGGACTTGAGACCACACCTCCCCAGCTCGATTCCACAGCTGGTACGTCTGCACACTTCTCTTCTCTTCGAGATATATCACTAGGGGTTCCTTTCTGACGGAAGCTCAACGGAGTGCGGCTTTCCCCCTGCGATGTCTGGCCTCAAGTGAGGTCAAAGCCCTCCAGAAACGAGCCTCACGCCTCCAGCAAAATGTCCACATCTCCTAGCCAGTCATTTATCTGTTTTCTTCTTCACTGCCCATAATCTTAAATTGTTCATCATATCCAAGCAACTATTTTACATATGGGTTATCACCTCAATATTTGCTAGACCTTCTAGTTAGGTCAGGCTTGCTGAATAACTCTCAAGGAGGGAGACTCGTTTCTCCTGCAGGCTGAGATCATAACAATACATACTGCTTTATTTAATCGAACAGTTGATGACACTAAAATATTCATATCTAACTTTTTATTTGTATCAGAGTGTTACAGTATGTGAAAAGTTATCCTCAAGCAATCAGTTTGGTTAGGAACAGCCATCTTTCTCAATATATCAGGTACAGGGATTCTATTCACATTAAATTCCAACACTAGTTTCAAAGGGGTTTTCTGATATATTTCCTCACAAATTCAATATATATATTTCGTTAATATTTTCATTCTGTATCACATACTATTTGAAGACAAATCTAGCTCATGAAGATGTAATATTTTATTTTTTAATAAAAAATAAATAAATAAATAAATAAATAATTCATGGTATGATTAATTATCCTTACTGAATTTAATAAACTCAGTAAAGAAGTATTTATTGAAAACAATAATGTTAAATCTATTTTCTATGTTCAGTATTAAAGTGTATCATGTGTAAATTTGACATATATGTGCTGTTCATGTATTAATACAGTAGAGAAGCCTTCGTATGTGGGTGTAAATTATTTCATATTGAGTGTAATACAATATTTAATTGTTATTTTCAACATAAGAAACAAAAATTAAGTAAATATAAATTATGTACTGAGAGTCTTGAAAAAATACAACATATGAGAGAGAGATAAAGGCATATATACAATAGTTGGTCACTCGAGGTGAAGGTTGGCAGAAACACATAGCCTAAGGGTTAATAGTGACTGCATCAGGCTGCAGTATGTATGTGTGACACTGATAATGTCCCATTATTACTATACTCTGTAAACCAAGGAATTACTTACACAGTCCATATTATGATTGTAATTGTTGAAATGCTGAAGTACTCCAAACCTGTTTAATGCATACAAAACTGAGCCTAGCTTACGAAAATATGTTCCAATTATAGATGATATTCTTATAGTGATATACTGCCTACCTTTCTGTAAAATCACCTGAATGAAGGTGAAAGAAATATCCATCCATTTTCTTGGAGTCTTAAACGCCAAGAATGAAGAGAGAAGACGAAGAGTGAAAGGCAGCAGCAGGAGCGTGGAGACGATGCCCAGCCACGCCGCTGGCGCCAGGGGCTGCAGGAAGCCCCAGGGATCAACTGCCACCCTTCCACGACCCCCAACAATCCTACCATACTCTATCGAGATCGGCCACGTGAAGTCCATGACTTCTGCACGAGAGGAGCTGATTCCGAAGGGACCAAGACCGACGTCCACCTCCTGCATGAACGTGTTCACAAACTGTGAATTTTTGTCTGTGTTTGCCTTAATAATGTTATTGGAAGTGGTGATATACAGATACCTATTGAACACAGTGCAAATCATGTCTCTTATTTCCAAGCCCCTATGAACTGTGATGTTTTAATTGTACTTAGTGATACACTTCATGAAACATTTGACAAACAACAATCAGGTTCTTCCTAAATTTTCTTTCAATCACTTTTTTTACTACAAGTCTACCATAGGAACCGTGTTTTTACTATGAACTGATCCCCTCAGCTCTACTCTGAGATGGCTGGAGTGTTCCAGAGTGCTCGATTTAAACTTACACAGCAGTTATGGCTCAGTAACTAAAAATTTGTTTATACCATTTTTAATAATATATTATCTGTTATAATTCTGCTACATGCCCGGTCCTCTTTCACATTTGATTACACTGTAAATGTAACATCCTGCAAACACACAATGTAACTGTCCCTATTTTCACCTATTTTTTATTTTGATATATACAAAAACCAAAGTGCAAAAACAGGGAACAAATGCAAAACAACATAAAAACAAACCAATGGGCGTATACGCGAAACAAAGCAAACACTATGAAACAGACATAAAATACGTACAAAAGGTCACAGCATGGGACAGAGAATGCATACAACACAAATAAAGGACATAAAGAAACTTACAAAAACGGACAAGAAAAAATACACAAAAATTACAACAAACGTACGGAAAACCAACCACCCCTAGAACAAAAAAGCGGAGTAAAGTAAAACACAATCACTGGCAGTCCGACTCCGTACACAGAGGAGCAGAACCGGACACAAATGAGGACAGTAAATCCAAAAATCATACAAGAACATAAATAACATAAAATACATACAAAGAATAAAGCCATTACAAGTACAAAATTATAAACACACACACACATGCGACAAACACACGGAACAGCAACATACACAACCATACCACCCCACACCACATCCGCACACAACCACAGCACAAACACCTACACCGAATAAAGGCAAAGCACAAAACAAATCGCAAAGGACACCCACCAGTGCACGCTGGCACTGGGAAACCAACACGCATAACACAGACAGAAACCAACCACACTCATACTTCACTCATACTTCTCCGGGTACTCCCGAGCCGGAAATCGTAAGCAGTAAGCATCCCAAACAAGTTGATCAGTTTCAAGAAGCGGACGTCCAGGAGGCGCAGTAGACCGAGGCATAAAATCCGGCACGCCAATGATGAAACACCGCACCCGCGGTACCCAGATGGTAGAAGGGCACCAGGGAACAAGACTCACCTTGTCATCAGACTCAACACACAAAGGTTTACCAGATCCGTCGGCCATCTCACCGGACGGGAGGACGATAGGGAAGGGTTTCCCCCTAGGAAGCCGGTCACAAGGCCTCACCTTCGGAAGAACACCAGGCTGCAGAGCGGGCCGCATATCGAGCCGCCCACTAGGGCGCGCACTTCGTTCTACGCCGGGCATCGCACAGAGCCCCGAGGAGGGCGGCACCGCAGGCGCCCCAGAGTCCCCACCAATCGGAACAGGAGCAGAGACCCCCAGTCGCACATCCTTCGACAACACCACTACGAGGTCGCGATCACCAGGGGCAACTGTCCACTGAGGAGAGCCACAAGCAAGGGGCACAGTGTCAGGCACCACAAGAGGCAACACAGCGTCGTCCACAGCATCATCATCCATCGCATCACGCTCCTCTGCCTCGTACGGCGAAATGACGCATCCAGAGCCGAACGATGGCACTTAGAAATAGGCCGCTGATCGTCGGAACTGTCACCCCTGCAAGCGGTGCCCCAGAAGAACCATCGGCAGGCGGCCCCAAAGCCGGATTTGGAGAAGGAAGAGACACAGCAGGCGGAAGGGATTCCTCCAGCACACGGGAGGAATCCAGCGAAGGCGACAGAACCGGCAGAAGAGAAGAGGCACACGCCAACGAGGAAACTGTCAGAGGCGACGAGGCAGAGGGCGTGGGCAGAGTCACACGCACCACCACCCCGACAGCCCCAGGAAGCACATGTTCTTCAGTAGGAGATGCAGGTGCCGCCCCTACAGCTCCATCCAAGGTCATCACGGAAGCAACCGGATGCGGATGCACCTCCGCAACCACCGAACTGCGAAGGTCCGAAGCCGGTGCCCCAAGGTCCTCAGAGCACACCGGTGGGGCAGACAGATCAGGCCCAGATGGAGCGACAGTCAGAACCACCGCAGGAACCACACCAGGTACCCGCACAGAGCGAGGATCCGCCGGGGAATCCCCACGCACAGACAAGCGGTTAAAGTCATCCTCCAGGAAAACTGAAGGAGCCTCAGCATGAGGAGCGTCGCAACCGGCCGCTACGTGGCCTTCAGCACCACACCTGAAACACATGCGTGTTTGACATTGATAAAAGGTCCGCATAGAGAGCCCTCGAAACGAAACCCTGGATAGTATAGGGCTCATGAGCCGCATGACGAGCGTGCGTGTACCCAGCCGGACCCCCTTCAGCCGTCCCGCATTCAAAATGTTGAACCGGTGCTTCACCAGCGTACCAAACCGCTTAAACAAGGACATGAGGTACGCCTCGGAGAAGGTCACTGGCATGCTGTGAACACTCACAAATGACTAGGGCCCCCAGGGATCCGAGATCTCCACAGACACAACCGAAGCCGGAAGATGAAGCGAGCGTGCATCCCATCGAGCCACAAACTCGTGGTAAACATGTGAAGTGGCAAACGATACCGCAACACGGGTAGGCGACAACTTCTCGAGTCCCAGGAGATCGGAGACGTCGACACGGAGCACGTCCAAGAGAGCAATTTCCACACTGGGCCAGTCCACAGCAGCAGAAAAATCCATACACACAGCGAATGCGGCTGGTGGTATCACCAGCCTCGGCAATACCGCCAGGCGGAGCCCCGATCAGCGGGTGCCCCACACCTCCCACAGCAAACCACCACTCAGCAACGCCAAACGACGACTGACAGCTCAAGTCCGACGTCTGCACCCTCTGGCGGCGCCAGAGCAACTCCTTATTTTCACCTTGTTACAACTTGTAATAAAGTTTTTAAATCTTGTTAAACGTTTTTATGACGTATTAGAACGTTGTTACAACTTGCTATATTGGTTGTTACAACTAGTTAGGAGATGTTAAAACTTGTTCGAAAGTAGTAGCAACGTTCAAGTTTCGTTGCATGTTTCGTGGGCACTGACTGAGCTATAATGTCCTCAAGCAACCCGTTCTCGCAAATTTAATAAGTCAATATTGACTTATTAAATATGTGCATAGGTGACATACTTAACATAATAGTTTCCCTTGAAAAGCTTCATAGAAAACACTAACCTTACCTAACCTACTTAGTATGTTAAGATAAGCATCTTGTTGCTTCGTAATTACAATTATTACCTAACCTATAATAGGTATAGGTTAAGTAATAATTGTAATTACGAAGCAATAAGATGCTTATCTTAAGATACTAACAAGGTTAGGTAAGGTCGGTGTTTTCTATGAATCTTTTTAAGGGTATCTATTATGTTTAGTATATCACCTATGCACGTAGTTAATAAGTCAATATTGACTTTACGAATTTGCGAGAACGGGTTGCCTCAAGGCATATTAAACCACTACAAAGCACCACAACTAGAGTTGACTGGAGGCAATGTATAAATAACTTGCTAACAGCCCTTGAAGTGTTTCAGTATTAAGTTTTCTATTCTGCAGGCAGAATATAAATACAACGGTGCTATTATAAGGGTCCAGGGGACCTTTATAGTAGCTGATATGAAATCTCGACTAACACAAAACATTTAAAAGATTAATTCTATGACATGGGGCAATCGTCAACGTCGATCATCATCAATTCATCATCGTTGATTGTCGTTGAATTCATAATGATGATTCGAATCAATACTAACTTTACAGCTGTTAATTATGTAATTATATCTTTTGAAGATCAACAGGGCATTCACAAATTAGAAAATCTATATAAATAAAAATGGAACTGTTCGTTTGATTAAAATCGCTAATCTCCGAAAGTTCTTCACCGATTGATTTGAAATTTTCACACAACGTTCCATTCGCATCCGAACGGGTTTTTATATACATGCTATATGGATATCACATTTATGACCGGACAAAAACTTTTTTTAACTGTGTTTTTCATATATCTTTCATGCGAGGGAAATCTTCAAAACCTCTCTACCGATTGCTTTGAAATTTTGACACAGCATTGCAATTCAATAAGCGCGAGTTTTTATGTATGTACTATATACATGCTTGACCTGTGACCAGAAAAACAATGCATTTCCTGAAAACATTGCCATCTGTTGGATGTAAGAGCAACACATGCTGTAATCTCCAAAAGTTCTTCACCGATTGCTTTGAAATTTTAACACAACGTGTTATTCGTATACACGCGTGTTTTTATATACCTACTATTTAGATGCCACACCGGTGACAGGTAAAATCATGTTTTTTTTTTTAGAAACAGTGCCATCTGTTGCACTTAATGGCAATAAATGCCATACTAAATATCTTACAATTTCATTTTAATGTTTCTGATTGCATTAATAAATTGAATTTTCTTAGATTTCCATTTATTTTCGTTTTGATTTCAGTATTTTGTGTGACATTGCGTTGAAATTGAGCTATGTTGTTTACCATACCATTCATTTCGTAAGTATAAGTATAGACACCACACCTGTGACAGGTAAACACATTTTTTTTTAAAGAAACAGCGCCATCTGTTGCTTGTAAGAGCAACACATGCTATACTAAATGTTATGTTTCCGTTTCAATGTTTCCGATTTCATTGATAAATTGAATTTTCATAGATTTAAATATATTTATATTTTGATTTAATTATTTTGTGTGACATTACATAGGAATTGAGCTATGTTTTTTACCATATCATTCATTTTGGGAGTATAGTTTATTTTTTATTTTTTCATTGTTTTTCATTTTGCTTTTATAACTGTTTTCTTATATTTCAGTGATGGGAACATCAGATCATTTGATGTTCTCAATTTTCTGATGGGAACATCAGATCATTTACGAATGCATTGGACAAGGGAGTGGGGAGGATGAGGGAAAGGGATTTGGGGATGGTGGGGAGGACGAGGTGATGGGGGAGTTGGGGATGGTGAGGACGAGGGGACAGGGAAAAGGAGAGTGGTGGGGAGTAAAAGGGAACAGGGGAGTGGGGGATGGTGGGGAGGACTAGGGGATGGGCGGGGTGTGGGGAATGGTTGGGAGGACGAGGGGATGCTGGAGTGGGGGATAGTGGGGAGGACTAGGGGATGGGCGGAGTGTGGGGAATGGTTGGGAGGACGAGGGGGATGCTGGAGTGGGGGATGTTGGGGAGCACAAAAGGACAGGGGGCAGGGGAATGGTGGGGAGAACTGGGAGACTTGGAAAGGTTGCTGAGCCACAGCACCGCATGGCTGAGTACAGCTAGAATGTATATATAAATCATCTATGAATAAAAATAAGTTAATTATTGCTAACTAAATTTTTCTGAACAAAAGTATCTTAAATTTGTTAGTGATACTTTTCAGCGAATACTGACTTTATGTAATGGCTTGAGTGAAGGTATGACGTATGTGCATTGGTTTTTATTATAGCTTTCCATTTAGTCCTCCACTATTTGGGAATAGATAATGAGGTCCTGCACTATTTGAATACCTGTCCATAGGGTACTGCGCGGATTTTATACAGGTTTGTGGAATACAACGCTGACCTAGGCTATGGTTGTGGAGCGGTATTAAGATGGTTTTTAAAGAACTGTAACAAATTTACGCTACACATTTGCTTCATCTCTCTACATCTTAGTGGTTACATCACCAAAAAATATTTTAGAAAATCGAGGCGATTAAGGGAATTGCCTCCAAGATAATTTCTGTTTCATTCTTCAGCAATTACTCAGTTAAACCGTTTTACAAGAAAGCTCTACTACGCTCATTAACATTTATCCTGAATAGAGCCTAGTTTTTTAATTTAAAGTTTGGCTGGGCACACCTTGTAGAGCTTAGATCCTTTCTACGGTATACCAAGTCCAACCCACTGCCCTGTTCAACTCATCTTCTTCTCCAACATTCCCGTCCCACCTCACTCCACTATGTCCATCCCACCTCCTTATCCACTATGTCCAGCCCACTTCCGTGTCCACTGTCCAGCCCACCTCATTGTTCATTATGTCCAGCCCACCTCCCTGTCCACTATGTCAAGTCAACCTCCCTGTTCACTATGTGCAGTCAACCTCCCTGTCCACTATGTCCAGCCCACTTCTGTATTCACTATGTCCAGGCCAGTTCCTTGTCCACTATCTCCAGCCCACCTCTTTGTCCACTATGTCCAGCCCACCTCCTTGTCCACTATGTCCAGTCAACCTCCCTGTCCACTATGTCCACCAAACCATCCTGTACACACAATGTCTAGCCCACTTTCCTGTCCACTATGTCCAGCCCACCATCCTGTACACAAAGTGTTCAGCCCACTTCCCTGTGTAACCCACCTCTCTGTCCACCATGCCAATCATACCGTTCCAGGACCCGTTTGCCTGCTTTGATCCCCATAGCCCGTCTGGAGGCCTCGTGAGCGAATATCTTGCAAAAGAGAAAGACATACAGTGGTTTTTATTATTACTAAAGCTTTTGTAGAGGCAAAAATCCAGAATATGCAAACATTCTTAATGGAAAACAACATTTATTTTAGATGACAATAGTAATTCTGAACCATGTTTCTTCACACATAACTATTAAATTCCTTCTTACAGTCATTCACTTAAGAAATATAATACAAGGACTTACGTGAAATTTGTAGTTTCTGAGAGTATCTTGAGAACAAATGTTGCCGGGTTAAGGAATGTAAAACTCTTACCCCCCGGGGCACGAGGATCATCAAAGACTACTGTTGTTTGCTTCTGGAATGGCTGCGCAACAACAATCAAATGTGGTCTATATGCGAGTCTGGCAAGAACAGGTTTCTTACAGTGATCATTGATAATATAAAATAAATTTGTGACAGATCACAGTATCCTACCAAAAAACAGTGTACACATTGAACTCGTTAGATTAGAAAATTTCTATACATACAGTTCATGCCTCTTGCTAATCACTGGTTAAAACCGAAACTGTTTTCTTTATTTCATAAAACATTTTTCATGTAACAATCATAACAGTAAAGGTGACTAGAAAAATGTGAGCAATGGTTGTGGAAAATGAAATCCCCAATTATAGTTTTGGCCTCAAGTATTATTCATTTTTGGTTACTCAAAATAACGTATATTGAATAAAATATTCAGATATTGAATAAAATATTCTGATATTGAATAAAATATTCTGATTCTGAATAAAATATTCTGATATTAAATAAAATAATCTGATATTGAATAAAAATTTTCTGATATTGAATAAAATATTTTAATATTGAATTAAATATTCTAATATTGAATAAAATATTCTGATATTGAATAAAATGTTCTGATACTGAATAAAATATTATGATATTGAATAAAATATTTTTATATTGAACCAAATATTCTGATATTGAGTAAAATATTCTGATTTTGAATAAAATATTCTGATGTTGAGATAAATATGCCAAACCAAAACTGACATTGAAGATAATAACAAATTAAATAATTAGACAGGAAGTTACCATAACCGGAAAACACTTAGAAACACATGAAACACTAAATGAAGTTTCTAAATTGATGAAAGCCACAGTTTCTAATATGATGGAGCTCCCTACACCCCGTTTTACCCTCCCATGAACAGTAAAGAAATCTCAGATAATTAACTGATATTATGGCTGATCTTGCTCAGTATGAGGATGATATTCAAGTCAGGTTAAATCCTTATGGGAAATTAATTGCTCAGATTAAGGCAACAACCCCAACTTCCCGTAACAATACTCAACCAGAAGTTAAATTGACTTCAGATAGTTAACCCACATTTTATGGAACGGAGGATGAAAGTTGGGACAACTTTTGGAATAAATTTATTGACTCTGTGGATTCTAAACCCACAATTCCTAAAACCAATAAATTCACTTACCTACAGGGTCAACTTAAGGGTGAAGCTGAAATGTGATAGCAAATTTATCCCTAAATAGCGACAGCTATGATCTCGCAGTCCAGCTTCTTAGGGATAATTATGCTACCACAGAACTGTCACACATTTAGCGCAATTTTTTTTAACTTATCCCCAACTAATGAAACCACTGACTCACTCCAAACTTTCGGAATTGGAGCTTGAGTCATTACTTAAAGCACTCAGCCTTAAGGTAGATATAAATAGTGGAGAGTGGTTAACTAAAGTTACCATACAAATCAAATTACCCACTGAGACACTGGATAGGTTGTTAAGCAAATCTTCCCTGACAATCCAGGAAATTACAAAAGGTTTACGCTCTATTGTAGAAAAACAATGAACGAATACAGATGGTAAACCAACCACTAAACCTTTATTAACCATCCATATCAAGCAATCAAATGGTACTTTAAGTAATCCAATAAAATCTATCTCTAAAAGCGACCTCACCAAATTATTGGGAAGTACCTTGTTTCCGGTTCTACTATGTTATAACTACTATTTGGCTATTTAATACTTTAATGATGATCTGGTTATGAGTTAAGAAATTAATCCCGGAACGGGTGGAATTGTGACGGCTTGAAACATTAGCAGCACATTAACTGCTTTATCACTCTAGACACAGAGTGATAAAAAATCCATGCATTCATGGATTCATGCCATGAATGTATGGCCAAGGAGGAGACCGAGTTTACTAGATGTATCTATTGCTTGTTAACCAGGCTGCATTCTACAAAAACAGCTAAGCTGCTTTAATTCATGTCCAAGTAATTCAATTGGCCAGGATTCGAATTACTGACTTGGTGGATCATGGTGGGCTCCTGGTGTGCTCTCAGCCATGGTCGGTGGCTGGCTTCTGCTCTGTCACGGGGAGCACTGGATGACTTTTGTATTTTAGCTAGGGGTCGAGTTTTGGGTTTTGCTACCCAGTGTTTTCTGTGTGAGGCATGGCCGGTACTTGTCACCCTGAGGGACATACCCGTATTATTAACAATTCTTGAAATTGTAGAATAACCAGTAGTAATAATTTTATGTCAGTTATGATTCGGTAGAACACATATTGAAATAACCTCCAGGTATGCGAAGGAGGCTACAAAGAGGAATGAAATTGAAATCATACAGTCCACTTTAAAAAAAAATCATTTACTACCAAATTATATATAACTCATTTAATAAATGTTAACTCGGTAAATAACTAAGATCCCACAAGTAAAGTTCCCCCACAACATAAGTGTGTAACCAAAAACTCTGTTCACAAGAATATGCAATAAGAAAAGTGAATAAAAAGCTTAAGTGAGTCGAACATAACTCAGCCTCATTCCCATAAGTCATACTTCCTAATATTTGGAAGAAAACCATCTTTTGCCTCGATGTTCTCCACACTACTAATGGCGCTCGATGGAACAGGAAGAGGGTTCCTGTCCAGGAGTATGGGAAACCTTGTAACTCAAGAGGTAGTAGTAGTTGCTGTAAACTTGGTACATATCTTCTGTGGTATATCTGTTACTCATTTACTCATTATATAACCACCTGTGGTACTGCTGGAAGCTGTATTACATAATATATAACAGCTCTGTATACCCAAAATAACAGGTAAAAAAGGCTAATTGAAGCAGAGTGAAGTAGTTTGCTGGTTAACCAAGTTACTTGCAAATTATAATAATTATAATTCATTGTGTCGGGGAACAGGCAGCCAGAGTATATTCATACACGTTTGGTTTATATCGAGGTCCCCCACAAGGTCGAATTACTGACCCTGCCCAGGATGCAAACTCCACAACAAGCTAGTCCTAAGCACCTATTTACTAGTTGGTGAACAAGTCCATTAGGTAATAGGAAATGCGCCCAAACATATCTGTTCCGGCCTCGATTCGAACCCGAAATTCTCGATTGTTAGCCAAGAATCAACCCCGACTGTACTACTGGGACCTTTATGTTGTAGAGGACGTCAAATGAATATAAATCCGAAACATAGTTCAGGACTAGAGTAAACTCTCGGTATATATTCCCTGAGAGATGAAGAACACCTCTCGGTGTACATATTTCCTGCCTGTCAGATGTATTATTGTTACGGCTGCAATAAACAGATCCCAGATTCATTTTCCGTTATTCCTTTTGTATTTACATTGATTTTGTTAAAAATCAACTGCTGATCACAATTCCATTTTTTTTTCATTCAGAATTCAGTTTCAACATTAAACAACTGATAACTTGTAACTAAGTTTTTCACCATCGAGTGATGACGGCTTGACTGTTAATTATTCGTCCTGTTTAAAAGACCACATAGACCATTTTAAATTGATTTCATGTCGTCTGAATATTTATATATATTCCAATTTTCTATTGTCTATAAGCTTCTAAATATAGCTTCTAAATCTTCTCTAAATCATTTATATAACTGGTAAATAGGATAAGTCCTTTACAAGAGCCTGGGGACACAGCTTCACCATATACAACGCATTCCAGCTCGGAATGTATTTCATTCATGCTAACTCTTGATTCTTTTTAAAATTACCAAGCCCTAATTCAACTTAGGATAACCCCATTCCTCTCTTTCATATCACCATTCAATATTTTCGTGTAGTAAAATAAAAAATCCTTTTTTGAAACTGTTTTTCTTAATGAAAAACAATGGTCTTCGAAATTAACGATTCAAGCAGTTTTCTTACAATAGATAAGAGAAATGAGCTGTCAGGAGATGAATTCTCCAGCTCCCTTGTGCACTGAATGGGTGCGCAATCTGAGTGCACAGTCCCTGTGCACAGGTGCGTGTGCACCATAGAACCAGATTGCGAATTACAACTTTCTCATAGCCGTGTGAGGAGTCTTTAGGAAGCCCTCGACGAGTACTCGTCATTCATGCTATTGTGATTGCTGTATCAGGTCTGTGGGAAAAGTTAGAGCAGAGAGTTGATTTCTGTTGATTTTCTGGACCACTTCAAGTGTAGTGAGGCGGGTTTGGGGGTTAACGGTTCTAGGTAGACCCCCCTGTTCACGCGATTCCCTGGTGAAAAGGGGCATAGTGTCGTCTTGGCGGAGCGTGAGTGGCTAAGGCTCCAGGCCTCCTGAGATGCTTAGCCGTGATTGGTGGAAGGAGCCGAGGGTACCCCATGAGCACCTAGGGCCCTCTTTTGGCACCAAGATGATTCATTACAGTGGACGTTGCTAGAGGAAGACGTAATTTCTCGCGCTAGGCCAAGCACCCGAAATACCGCCTGCAACGACACAAAAACCATTCTCGATCGTCGTGCCTTCATCCTGGGACCATGGGATGAAAGAATCCGGTATCCAGGAAGAGAGGAATCGGTGATATTCGGATAGCACACCGGGTAGCGCACAGGGCCCCACACCAGTTTGCACACCAGGTCCCACGTTGGACGCCACACATAGCCCCACACGGGGCACCATCAAACGCGCCATGTCCCTCACCACCTGGAACAGGAGCAGAGGCCCCCCCCGGCGCACATCTTTCGTCAATACCATCAAATGGCCACGGTCACCAGGGGCAGCCACCCACGGCGAGGAGCCACCAGCAGGAGGCGCAAGACCCAACCCAGGAGGCAGCACTGGGCCACCCACATCGTCGCATTCATCAGCCCATGCATGGGGAGGCGACCTATCCCTATCCTGGCGAGAACGCTTAGGGACAGGCCGCTGATCGTCGGAGCTGTCACCCCCTACAGGTGTGACCCGAGAAGACCCTTCGGCCGGCTTCCCCACAACCGAGGTAGCACGACCGCACAGAAAATCAGCCTCAACGACGCCGGGATGAGGCTACCACCCACCGGAACCGGAGAATCCACAGGCGCGACTGGTGGAAGAGAAGGGACCCGCACAGCCGAAGGAGCCCGCGACGACGATGACACGGCCAAAGGAGAAGAGGCCCGCACAGGCGAAGAATCTCGCGGAAGCGTAGAGGATGACCGCAGGGGCGGGACCGCACACACCACCACCTCGTCACGAGCACCACCACACGTACCCATCGGCCCACCAGCCGATGATCCCAGGACCACCACTAGGCCAGCAGGCCTGGTGGTGGTGGTTTCCCCGCCAGCTGGCGGCGGCGAAACCTCCCCACCCACTCCAATACCAGTCGACACATCCTGCACCACCAACGGAGGGAAGTCCTCTTCTCTAAATAAATTAACAGTAGCAGCCGGCACCCCAGTACAAACAGCTGCCTGTGCCCCTTCAAGGCCACAACGAAAACATTGTCGAGGCTGTCCTGCGTAGAACGCCTGCATAGTGTAGCCCATCAAGGTTACCGTGGAGGGAACAAGAGACTTGAACTGCAGGCCGAGAGTTCGGGTCCCACACGAGATCCCACGCCACCTGCCCGAAGAGACAGAGTTCATCCAGATGGAAACTGCAGTCCCAAAACGGCCAAAGTGCTGTCGAAGCAAGGCCTCCATAAATCCAAATGGCACACCATACAGGGCTACATACGTTAATGAGCGGCACCGGTCAGAAATAGTGAATGTACCACCGTCCCCAGGGAGAGGAAGAGAGCGCCCATCGTAACGGGCCACGAAGTCCGTATAGACAGCAGTGGAGTTAAACTTCACAAGTGCCCGATGGTTGGTCAGCAGTTGGAGCCCATACACATCGGCATCACGAACACGAAGCATATCCAACAGGACAATCTCAAGGGCCAGGTACGACGCACGTCCAGAAAACTCCAGACCCACGGTCTCAGAGCGGCGAATAGGGGGGAGGGGGTTCCCCATGGCGCCGACGCAACAACAACACCCTCCCACACGGAATGCCTAGCAACGACTGGTGAGCGCTTGGCCAACACGTCTAGACCCCACTGGCGGCCAGGCCAGCAATCCAGCTGTGAATTATTATTGTTATAATTTACTCGGGGAAGTGTTTTGCAGGTGCCGTTGGCAGAAAAGGTTGTACCGTGTTGTAACGTGGTGTGTAAACTGTAGACAGTTGTGTCCTTGATGTAATGCGTTGTGTAAATGTGATGGATTCCTTGAGAATTAAAGTCATTAACGTCAATGGGGACCATGATTGCGTAGAGAGGGCATTGATGTGTTGTTGATCATCGTTGTGAATAACGTAAATTGGTGTAATTGCAACAGGCACAGTGAGTTCACACAGTGGAGGAATTGTCGATAGGGCGACTAACGTAGAGTTAACGGATTAACGAGCTGTCTTTAATTAAGTGATTGATTAACGTAAAGGGGTTGACTGTCCTGTGCTGGTCGAAGTCAATTAAGCTGTCATAATTCATTGGACTGATCGTATCTGTCTACGGACAGGGGGATTAAGCACTAGTAAGCGGAATAAGGGAATTAGCAGATTAGGTGAATTCACACGGTGTTGATGTTTTATTTATACAGGGGTGTTGTCTAGCCTTGTGTAAGTAGAGTAGTAGAACCCTCGTTAACGTAATCTTGCCGTAATACTGGAAGAGACCTGTCAGTTGGGTGACAGCAGTGTCTATCAATACTCGTCTGAAATAGCAGGCTGTTGGAGTGACAGTAATTAATTGGGAATTACTCACCGAATGCTTGACGTCTCAAGTGTGATGTAATTAATGGGCTTACGATTTATTGTTGCCATTTGAGTGTCGTTGAGACACGAGTGTGTAAACGTAAATTGAATTGATGCTGACCGCTATGTACGGTCGATTAACGTAAACTCAATTAGTGTAACTTTTATTGTTGTTTGTGTCTTTAGAGACCAGTGTTAACGTAAGATTTTATAGAGGGTGTCATCCGTGCTGGGATAACCCGCCTTGTTACTTGGTACCTCAAGGGCGGCATTTGGCTCCGCAGCAGCGGGAGTTTCTCTTTCGTATGCTGCACGAGTCCTTGCCGTCGAATGATTGTTTGAGTATGCTTGGGTTGCGTTCTTCCGCGACGTGTGCACATTGTGGATTGGTTGAGACGAAGTTACATGTGTTTTATTTTTGTGAGAGGGTACAGGGTTTAATTGCTTGATTGCTGTGTTCTGTGGGCCCGGGTTTTGGAGGGATGTTTTACAGTTCCTGTTTCTTTCATTTCCTCAGGGCTCCGGGTGGCTTCGGAACACCCTGAGTGTCTTGATTGCGGATTATGTGTTTTGCGTGTGGGTTGGGCGTTTGGAGGGCTACGGGGTTCCCCGGATTCTGGGTTTCCTGCGGGGCCTTTGCGTTTCACATGGTGGTGGTTGCTGCGTGCTTTTCTGGTGAGGTTTGCTGATTGGTTCACTGACGTGTATGTTCAGGGTGATGCTTTGGGGTTGGTGGGGAGTCGGGGGTTTGATTAGTGTTTTGGTGTGGTGTCGATGGATTTGGGGGGAGGGCTTGTTGGGTCATTTGGGCGTTTGGGTTGTGTGTATTCCCCCTGCCCCCTGAGGGCTTCCTCAGCGGTGAGTTGTGTGTGTTTGCCTGCGCTGTGCTTTTGTGTTGCTCCTTGCGTGTGTGTCCTTGTTGTTTGGGTTTGTGTGTGTTTTGTGTTCCTTTGCTGGATCCTGCATGTTCCGATGTTTTTTTTTGTGTGCTTGGCTGTGGTTCTGGACCTTGTTTCCCAGTTCCCGTGCGTTCTGGTGTTTCATCCTGTTTGTGTGTGTGGGCGTTTTGTTGCGTCCGACTCCTGTGTGCGCAGGTCCTTGTGTTGTGGTGTGTATGCGTGTGTATCTTTTCATTTGTTCCACCGGTTCCTGCGTGGTGCTATGCTCCTGTTTGTGTGGGCTTATGCCTTGTGTGTGTGGCCCTTTTGGGTACTTTTATCTGTCATGCTTCATGTATTATTTTCCCTTGTGTTATTTTAATTTTTTTTTTGTGCCACTGGCTTATTATGTGTAGCTGCTCTGTGTTTGCCTTTGTGTTCTCTGTGTTACTCATGTGGATCTTGTGTTATGCATGATTGGATTTCTTTTTTATGTTGTATTCTTGTGCAAAAAAAAAGTGTCTTCATGCTCTTGCATTTGTTTCTGTATAATGCTTGTTGTCTTAAGAGTTCTTTGGGTTATTTACTATGTACTTTGTCAGGCTTTGTATATTTTTTATTGTGTATATTGTACTTTTATAAATAATAATAATAATAATAATAATAAAAGCTTGGTACCTCGCTGGGAGGGTGGCGAGAGCCATTCAAGTTTTTTTTATTATAGTATTTGCTCACTGTGAGGGCCGTGACATATATTGATTGCAAGCTTGCATCACAAGTGGGCACCACTCTGTTCAGTTAGTGTCATTATTCAGTCAGCGACAACGGGAAGGATCCCGTGGGTCCATCAGGCTGTTGAACAGCTGTTCTTAAATGTGCCACTGGGGTAGACAGTAAAGTAACGTAAACTCGTTGCTGTAGTAGTTCTAGTTTTATTGAATAAATTTGTTATTATTCTAGAAACGGTCGTTTAGTTCAATCCCGCCACATTATTGTCCCACTTTTCATGTTCTGCAACGCCTTGCATGCCTATGTGTAAATTAAGTCTGTTCCTAAAAGTTAGAGTCCAATTCATAGCACCACACTTCAATGAAATTCGGAGTTCCCGTCGGCTACCCTTTATTAGTTTTTACCTGGAGGAGCCAACGACTTAAGTGGACAAGTTTCACCTGTGTGGTGAAGCCTGGCGGTTTACTCCCGCTTTTCCTATTGGTCTCATGCTTTAAGTTAAATATCTGTTGTAAGCAGTTCTTTCTGTTTGAAGTCTGCATCTCATGCGAGGTAGTTACATTAACGGAACATCAAAAGGAAATAGTTCTTTTGATCAAGTAAAAGTCAAAGAAAAAAATCTTACATGGGCGATAGTCCGATGCAAGTGATCTATCTCTCCAAATAAGTTTGTAAGTCTGACCTCACACAATGTTTCCTTCACCTTGTAGCAACCTTCTAGTGCCAAGACGAACTTTTTGTAACATAAAACAATATAGTCAGGAATGTTTACTCCTCCACTAGGTGGACATTGAATTTATCTAAATATAATAATTATGTTACAACACATTTGCTAACAATGAGTGTTTTTTTTAAGTACCCACTTGGAGAACTTGTCGGGGAAGAGCGGGAGGCTGGAGGTGAGAGCGAGGCCTTGGTGGGGCGTCCAGGAGGCCACCTTCAGCGCCTGGGCGCCCCGGGGACTGTACGGAAGGTGTAGGTATACTCCACACCTGTGTGATGGTAATCAGAACACATCAAATGTTGTATGTTGAGTTGAGTTATTGTTGAGTCGAATGAAGTGTAGTTGATTATCACAACAGGCAGTACAGGAGACACATTCATGGGCTGCTTTATTATTTAAAACAAATATCGATAACAAATTTATTACTGTCGAGATTCCTGGTAATCTTCAACGACGAGCATCACAGCGTTCATCTTGGAGTAGGTCCTGCTGAGGTCAGGATTATTGACCAAGGAAGCGTTGGTGACAGCGAGGAGCCTGGTTGCTGGACCCACCAAGCGGCCCTTGAGGGACCACTGGGCGAAGGCGGCGAGGAAGGCGAGGTCGTCGCTCACCACCACCACCGTCACGCACCACGACACCTGCCGCAGCTGTTGACGGGAAAAAGTTTTAGAATACATTTATTCAAAAGGAAAATTAAGGCCAAAGTTCATTAAATTTGAAAACGAAATAAAATTATCTTGACTTTATATGAATTTACACAAACTATTTTACTACATTAAAAATATGGAATTTTGTGAAGAACCCATAAGAAATATTTATTAAGAGAAAGCCATTTGAGCAATACAGCAGGATTGAACCAGCATGATAGGTCATCCCACTTTCTCACCTTTTCTCATGGATCATGATATGCAACAAATTATATAACCTGGGGCCAGATTCACGAAGCATTTACGCAAGTACTTAGTTTACGTTCTTTCAATCGACGTGGCAGCTACATTGGGATTGAGGAAGACATTTAAGAATGATGATATTCTAAGAACACCGCCTCAAGCTACGACACCTCCAGACCAGTCATAGCTTTACATAAACTCTATATAACTAGTTAGTCTATACCACACAAACCCAATCCGTTCTCGCACTTGCTTATAATCAATATCTTGTTTATGAATAAGTGCATATGTGACATACTAATTTATTGTGAATATTTGAGTTTACCTTGAAATGCTGATTAGAAAACCACAACCTAACCTAACCTTCTTAGTATGTTATGATATATCAATTAGTACTGAACTTTTACCTATAATGATATTACAGTTTTATAAAAATAATAAAAAAAAAACAAAATATTTAAATAAATTGTAAAGTAGCTCAGGATATTGTCAAATTTTGTATAAAACGTCTATTTTTTAATAAAACAGAATAAAAGTTAGTGCCTTGAAAAAAATATGGCCTGGAATATGTCACATATGTACTTATTTATAAGCGAAATAGTGACTATAAGCAATAAGTCATATATGTGCTGTCTTGTGCTGGAGCAGGTTGCAACAACCTGAGGATCGAAATTTAATAAATAAACAAACATTTCTGCTGGTAAATCCCACCAAGAAGATGTCCTTCATATTAGCTATATATGCATTTGCTGCTTGTAACTTGTAACAAATATTGATTTTTTTATGAAATTATAATTGGATTTAGCAGTGCAAGATGTTATCCCAGTAGTTATTAAGTAAATAAACGCTGGTGAACTCTAAATATGAGAGTAAGTGATGATCCTGGATAAGACAAACATACTTGAAGCATTTACTATCACCTAAAGCCTCTGTTCACCTAGCAGTAAGTATAGATACCCAGGAGTTAGTCAGCTTGTTGTGAGGCTGCATCCTGTGAAAGGGGGGGAGGGAACCTCGATAGAGGCCTAATATGTATGTAATAAATAATAATAATTCATTGTCTCGGGGACAGGCAGCCGGAGTGTATATATATGCATGATAGGCTTATATTGAGATCCCCCCTCCAAAGGGTCGAATTACTGAACCTCCTAAGGATGCATCTCTACAACAAGCTGACTAAATTTTCAGTACCCACTGTTATGATCCCAGGTAGCCGAAAAACGAGTCTCCCCTTTGAGAATTATTCTATCAAGCCTGACCTGACTAGGAGGTCGGAAATACAAACATGAAGATTCATATGTAAAAATAACTGGGTAAATTTTACACGGAGTTTAAGATTATAGGCAGTGCATAAGGAAACAGATAAATGACTGGTTAGGAGATGTGGATAATTTGCTGGAGGCGTGAGGCTCGCTTCTGGAGGGCTTTGACCTCACTTGAGGCCAGACATCGCAGGGGAAAAGCCGCGCTCCGTTGAGCTCCTGTCAGAAAGGAACCCAGGGTGATATATCTCCAAGAGAAGAGAAGTATGCAGACGTGCCAGCTGTAGAATCGAGCTGGGAACGTTGTGGTCTCAAGTCCTGGTCGACGAGGAGAGTATTAAGCCGCCCAGAGACATTTTCGTGGGCTGTGGAAGCGCCCTGACCAGGCTCCGTCAGAGGGAGGAGCGCCCTCGACTAGACAATCTGTGGTTTGTCATTGGGGAAGAAGTTGCTGAGAACTTCGAAGCCAGCACAAAAGGAGTAGTTGATGAGACTCCAAGGTAGTGGATCAGAGGACCTCGAGCTGTGAGGAGAAGCAGTGAAGAGGGGTGTCATGTGCTTCTGTAGAGGTGGTGAAGCACCATAGTTGCTCGAGGGAACTTCATAGTGTAGCAGCCAAGAGATCTGTGGAGGAACCTAGCAGAAGGTTGAAGCACTGTAGTTGTGAAAAGAAACTTCATGGTAGCAGCCTGGAGGAGCTGAAGAGGATACTGGTAGTTAAGCCCGGAAGAACCTAAAGATATCAGGGTAGTGAACTTCCAGATGTGGAAGGGAAGTTCTGGTGGATTACTTGTAGGGAGTTGATAGTGTTTGTTTGTCATTAGCGTGCAAGACGCAGTAAGAGGTGAGAGATTGTTTGCATTCTTATGTCAAGGATTGTTTTATACTGAAGTTTAGAGTTACAATCGTAGGCTGGATTACCTACAGATGTATGTGTTCTAGGACTGATAGAGTGATCGATTGATCATTGTTGTGTATCAAGGAACATTTATACTGATATATGTTATTGCATTCACATGCTGATTTTCTTTGTACACATTTATATATATAGCATAGACATAGACGACGTTGGTCTCTTTTGTCTTGTGTCTCCAGACACAAAGCAGAACGCTTTAAAAGAGACCAACGTCGTCTATGCCTTCAAATGCCCTCTTGGGGACTGTAAGCCTCAAAAAACCCAGTATATAGGTAAGACACAACATCTCTTTCCAGGCGTTTAACGATGCATAAGCAACACGGCTCCATTAAGGAACATATAATCTCTTCCCACAAACAAACCATCACCAGAGAAATCCTAGCAAACAACAAAGAAATCATCGATAGATACAGCGATAGCAGACGGCTGGACGTCTGCGAGGCACTACACATCAAGAAGTCAACACCAGCAATCAACAGCCAATTAATGCGCAACTATATTCTACCCACTTCAAGACTCCGCTCCAATATAGAAGCATCAAGAAATATGGACCAATAGGCTTTCTACAATTACTTCCATTCAATACCATTTGTTTCGTGTTCTGTCTTGTGTTTGAATTTAATACCCATTCAATACCCATTGTTTCGTGTTCTGTCTTGTGTTGGAATTTAATACCCATTGAATACCCATTGTTGAAAGTTCGTTTTTCACCTCATCCACCTCACCCAAATGTAGATATAAACCTCGAAGATGTGTAAAGCTCTATTCAGTTTCAGTCGTGTGTTTGTAAACTAAAGTCTTTGAAAATGTAATAAGTTTTACGAAACGCGCTCAAGTGTCGCGTCAGACTAGAAATAAAAATGAATTTTGGAGAATTGATCTTTGAATTACCATCAACAGTGAAAAGAAATGTAAGAAAGATAGAGAAAATTCGTGTTAGAATTATTAATCTTACTTTTTCGATCATATTTAATAATATATGTCTACAGGAAAGACTGCTTCCAATATATATATATATATATATATATATATATATATATATATATATATATATATATATATATATATATATATATATATATATATATATATATATATATACATATATATATATATATATATATATATATATATATATATATATATATATATATATATATATATATATATATATTCTCTTGCTGATAGTGCAATGTTGTAGTATAAGACTTGATCAACTTTAGGAGGTTGATAGTATCAGGTGGTGAATCAGAAGATAGGATACCACTTGGTAAACTGATAATAGAGTTCTGATGGTGTTGGAGAGCAACCTGATTGTAATAGTATAGAGTATAGGATTCATTATTATTATATGTGTGTATGTATTGTGTATGTGCTTTGTCCAGTATATGTATTTCAATTTGCTGGTGTTTGCCCTTGTCCTAGTGAGGTTTCCCATTAAATAGTACAGAAGAAGAGAGAGAGAGAGAGAGAAAGAACCAAGAACCACTGCTGTGGACAGGGTAGAAGGTAATACTAATGAGTCAAAGGGGGATTGAGGAGATCATATCACCTAAGGAGAGAGTGGGGAGTTACAGCGGCTTGAGTGGGTGTGTGCACGTGACAATGAGGCTAAGTGTTGGAGCAGCATCCCCTAAACGTGTGACGTTGAGCCCCTCTCCAAGAGCCAGAAGTGCCTAGTGTGGTCTCCTAGTGAGGTATAAGCGCACTACCGAGTTGTGGGTTGGGTTGTCCGTAAAGGGGGAACGACGACAACAACACCAACCAACACACAAAACTATAATACCACTTACTGCTGAGTGAAGAAACCCATTATGTAAAAGGAAATGATCCCAATCATTTCTCGCCCGCCCAGGATACGAACTCGGAATTCTCGATAGTGAATGAAGAACGAACCCAACTATACTACCGGGACCTTCAAATATACACTCTGAATTCCTATCCCATGACACAAATAATTATTATTTTAATTATTATTTCAAACTTTGTCAGCAGAAGTAGGAAGGTCCTTTCTTGGTTTGCAATGCAAACTAAATCCATTGTAATAGTCATGTTTTTAATTAAAAATATCACAGCACAAGAGTATATTATTTTATTAATTAATAAATATATATATAAACTAATAAACTACTAAACATGATAAATAAGTCAATAAGCAAGATGTATTTTTGTAACACTATTTTAACTAGCATATTAACTAGCTTCACCCACAATGTCAAGCTACCTAACTTAGCTCATCCCAACCCATCCCAGCTAAACCTAACCCAACCCCAACCTAACCCAAGTAATGTGAGAGTGACCTACCCACATCGACAGTAATGTGAGAGTGACCTACCCACGTCAGCAGTAATGTGAGAGTGACCTACCCACATCAACAGTAATGTGAGAGTGACCTACCCACGTCAGCAGTAATGTGAGAGTGACCTACCCACGTCAGCAGTAATGTGAGAGTGACCTACCCACATCAGCAGTAATGTGAGAGTGACCTACCCACGTCAACAGTAATGTGAGAGTGACCTACCCACGTCACCAGTAATGTGAGAGTGACCTACCCACGCCAACGGTAATGTGAGAGTGACCTACCCACATCAACAGTAATGTGAGAGTGACCTACCCACATCAACAGTAATGTGAGAGTGACTTACCCACGTCAGCATTAATGTGAGAGTGACCTACCCACATCAACAGTAATGTGAGAGTGACCTACCCACATCAACAGTAATGTGAGAGTGACCTACCCACATCAACAGTAATGTGAGAGTGACCTACCCACATCGACAGTAATGTGAGAGTGACCTACCCACGTCAGCAGTAATGTGAGAGTGACCTACCCACATCAACAGTAATGTGAGAGTGACCTACCCACGCCAACGGTAATGTGAGAGTGACCTACCCACGTCAGCAGTAATGTGAGAGTGACCTACCCACATCAACAGTAATGTGAGAGTGACCTACCCACGCAAAGAGTAATGTGAGAGTGACCTACCCACATCAACAGTAATGTGAGAGTGACCTACCCACGTCAGCAGTAATGTGAGAGTGACATACCCACAACAACAGTAATGTGAGAGTGACCTACCCACATCAACAGTAATGTGAGAGTGACCTACCTACATCAGCAGCAATGTGAGAGTGACCTACCCACATCAACAGTAATGTGAGAGTGACCTACCCACGTCAGCAGTAATGTGAGAGTGACCTACCCACGTCAACAGTATTGTGAGAGTGACCTACCCACGTCAACAGTAATGTGAGAGTGACCTACCCACGTCAACAGTAATGTGAGAGTGACCTACCTACATCAGCAGCAATGTGAGAGTGACCTACCCACATCAGCAGCAATGTGAGAGTGACCTACCCACATCAGCAGTAATGTGAGAGTGACCTACCCACATCAACAGTAATGTGAGAGTGACCTACCCACGTCAGCAGTAATGTGAGAGTGACCTACCTACATCAGCAGCAATGTGAGAGTGACCTACCCACATCAGCAGTAATGTGAGAGTGACCTACCCACGTCAACAGTAATGTGAGAGTGACCTACCCATGTCAGCAGTAATGTGAGAGTGACCTACCCACGTCAACAGTAATGTGAGAGTGACCTACCCACGTCAACAGTAATGTGAGAGTGACCTACCCACGTCAACAGTAATTTGAGAGTGACCTACCCACGTCAGCAGTAATGTGAGAGTGACCTACCCACGTCAACAGTAATGTGAGAGTGACCTACCCGCCGAGCCTGGTCGACCACGTGGGGGAGCTGTGTCAGTGTCACGTTAGCGTCCTGGCCGTCCGCTGCCACCTCCCATACTGACACACTCCAAGAAGTCCAAAGATCAACTTGCTATAAGATAAAATCTAATTAAAGTATTATAGTTTTTTAATTTGTTACAATTAATTTTCTTTGAATTCGGTAATGTATGTATTATGCCTGTAATTTACTTTATTCACAAAGGCTGACTAAATAAGACATTTCCTGCCAACATGTCACGCCTCTCAATGAATTCTATCATTCCTTGTGATGATGTGCTGAAATTTACACATATGTATCTATATAATTGTAAATATGCCCATATATATATATATATATATATATATATATATATATATATATATATATATATATATATATATATATATATATATATATATATATATGCGAACAAGCCTGAATGGTCCCCAGGACTATATGCGAATGAAAACTCACACCCCAGAAGTGACTCGAACCCATACTCCCAGAAGCAACGCAACTGGTAACTACAGGGCGCCTTAATCCGCTTGACCATCACGGCCGTCAAAAGGAAGTGATATCCGAGGCTATTTGAGCCACTTCCCCGACGGCAACTCGGATGGTAATCTTGGGCATAGCATTTCACCAAATCACCTCATTCTTTGGGGCACACGTGAGGAACACAAATGCGAACAAGCCTGAATGGTCCCCAGGACTATATGCGAATGAAAACTCACACCCCAGAAGTGACTCGAACCCATACTCCCAGAAGCAACGCAACTGGTAACTACAGGGCGCCTTAATCCGCTTGACC
Source organism: Procambarus clarkii (assembly GCF_040958095.1). Lineage (NCBI taxonomy): Eukaryota > Metazoa > Arthropoda > Malacostraca > Decapoda > Cambaridae > Procambarus > Procambarus clarkii. The sequence continues at coordinate 26,552,895 of NC_091177.1, forward strand.
ATCACGGCCGTCAAAAGGAAGTGATAGCCGAGGCTATTTGAGCCACTTCCCCGACGGCAACTCGGATGGTAATCTTGGGCATAGCATTTCACCAAATCACCTCATTCTTTGGGGCACACGTGAGGAACACAAATGCGAACAAGCCTGAATGGTCGCCAGGACTATATGCGAATGAAAACTCACACCCCAGAAGTGACTCGAACCCATACTCCCAGAAGCAACGCAACTGGTAACTACAGGGCGCCTTAATCCGCTTGACCATCACGGCCGTCAAAAGGAAGTGATAGCCGAGGCTATTTGAGCCACTTCCCCGACGGCAACTCGGATGGTAATCTTGGGCATAGCATTTCACCAAATCACCTCATTCTTTGGGGCACACGTGAGGAACACAAATGCGAACAAGCCTGAATGGTCGCCAGGACTATATGCGAATGAAAACTCACACCCCAGAAGTGACAAGCCTGAATGGTCCCCAGGACTATATGCGAATGAAAACTCACACCCCAGAAGTGACTCGAACCCATACTCCCAGAAGCAACGCAACTGGTAACTACAGGGTGCCTTAATCCGCTTGACCATCACGGCCGTCAAAAGGAAGTGATAGCCGAGGCTATTTGAGCCACTTCCCCGACGGCAACTCGGATGGTAATCTAGGGCATAGCATTTCACCAAATCACCTCATTCTTTGGGGCACACGTGAGGAACACAAATGCGAACAAGCCTGAATGGTCCCCAGGACTATATGCGAATGAAAACTCACACCCCAGAAGTGACTCGAACCCATACTCCCAGAAGCAACGCAACTGGTAACTACAGGGCGCCTTAATCCGCTTGACCATCACGGCCGTCAAAAGGAAGTGATAGCCGAGGCTATTTGAGCCACTTCCCCGACGGCAACTCGGATGGTAATCTTGGGCATAGCATTTCACCAAATCACCTCATTCTTTGGGGCACACGTGAGGAACACAAATGCGAACAAGCCTGAATGGTCCCCAGGACTATATGCGAATGAAAACTCACACCCCAGAAGTGACTCGAACCCATACTCCCAGAAGCAACGCAACTGGT
>NC_091177.1:26558962-26601462 GCF_040958095.1 Procambarus clarkii
ACAGAGGGGAAATGCGCACTGCATCCAGGGTTCCTGCCCGCCATCTGAGGAGCTGGAGGAACTCGAGAACCTATGATAACCATCTTTGTAACCTATATGTAACTCCTTTTTTGTAACAAAGTTCAAATAAAGCAAATATATATGTGTACATACAAAAGAATGGGGGTAGTAGGAGAAGATAATATTAGTGTTCAGTGAGAAACCACAAGGTCTCCTCTGAATACTTTTTATTTTCTTCTCCGAGGCTATGGGTCCCACATTCGCACCAGAGGTGGTACCCTCAAAAACTTTTATATATATAAATATATATATATATATATATATATATATATATATATATATATATATATATATATATATATATATATTTATATATATATATATATATATATATATATATATATATATATATATATATATATAAATATATATATATATATATATATATATATATATATATATATATATATATATATATATATATATATATATATATATATATATATATATATATATATATATATATATATATATATATATATATATATATATATGCTTGTTCGCATTTGTGTTCCTCACGTGTGCCCCAAAGAATGAGGTGATTTGGTAAAATGCTATGCCCAAGATTACTATCCGAGTGCCGGCGGTGGGGTGGTTCAAATAGCTTAGGCTATCACCTCATTATGTCCGGTCGTGATGGTCAAGTGGATTAAGGCGTCTTGTACATACCAGTTGTGTTGCTTCTGGGAGTATGGGTTCGAGTCACTTCTGTGGTGTGAGTTTTCAGTTGCATATTGTCCTGGGGACCATTCAGGCTTGTTCGCATTTGTGTTCCTCACATGTGCCCCAAAGAATGAGGTGATTTGGTAAAATGCTATGCCCAAGATTACTATCCGAGTGCCGGCGGTGGGGTGGTTCAAATAGCTTAGGCTATCACCTCATTATGTCCGGTCGTGATGGTCAAGTGGATTAAGGCGTCTTGTACATACCAGTTGTGTTGCTTCTGGGAGTATGGGTTCGAGTCACTTCTGGGGTGTGAGTTTTCAGTTGCATATTGTCCTGGGGACCATTCAGGCTTGTTCGCATATATATATATATATATATATATATATATATATATATATATATATATATATAGCTCCCCATGCAGGTGACTTCCTATTAGTAATCCCAATATCAGCAACCGGCACCACGTCTCACACCGCAGGCCCTCCGAATTTCCATGGCTTTCCACCTCGCTGCTCCAATCCACACCAAATACAGGTGTATTTGAGGAGAGGCAGAGGCCGACAGGTACGGACGGTATGGCCTCTCTGCCAACGGACAAGAGGATTGCATGCAAGACACGGCGAGGTTAACTACATCATTAACAGAAGCTTTTCTACAGCCGGTTGTCCAGCAGAGAGAGAGAGAGCCCCATTACCGAATGTCCCGCAACTCTGATGAGCGTGTCGGTCGCCCGATGGAATCACGATAAACCGCTGGAAGAATGGTAGACAGTTGGTGTGGGACTACACTTGCGTTTCAACTTTATTCAATTCCCATGTTGACTTCAGTGCTACACAAGCAGGAGGAGCTGCCAATCACCAAGAGGCAGTGAAGTCACGTAAATACAGAGGCCTTAGGCACCACTACAATTTTGTCCCCATTGCATCAGAGACACTTGGTGCCTGGGGTAAAAGTGCTGCTAGCTTTTTGGATGAGTTGGGGTCTAAGCTAATCGAAACAACTAGAGACCCTAGAGCGGCCAGTTTTCTCTTTCAGCGCCTTAGTGTGGCAATCCAGAGAGGAAATACTCACTGCATCCATGGTTCCTGCCCGCCATCTGAGGAGCTGGAGGAGCTATACAACTTGTGACAAGTAGCCTTGTACCCTGCATGTAACCAATGTTGTAACTTTTTTTGTGTAATTGACGATTTACCATAAAACCAAAAACACGGCCAACCTACTCATGAGAAACTCTCCAGACACAAAGCAGAATGCTTTAAAAGAGACCAACGTCGTCTATGCCTTCAAATGCCCACTTGGGGACGGTAAGCCTCAAAGAACTCAGTATATAGGCAAGGCAACAACATCTCTTTCTGGGCGATTAACGATGCATATTGTGACGGTGTTCCCCCCCCCCCTTATATTTCTCCCACGCTTGCAGTAAGAGTCATGTCCACTTTACCCGAGCGTTCTCTACGTCGCAGGCATGAGTTTGGTATATGTGGGGGAATGTAGTGTTCTCGGAGTGCCGAGAAATTTATCAAAGAAGAGTATTTTGGCCTGTGGTTTAGGCCCTTTAGGAAGCCAATATGGCGCTGGCTCTTCTGTTTTGCCGCCAAAACTATGTGACGTCAGTGACACCGGATTGGTCACCGACAGCGATGTGGCACAGGGAGCCAATGAAAACCTCCCGTGGCGAATATGACGTCATGAAGGAAGGGGGGTCCGGTCATCGCGCCGCGCTGGCGCCATCAGTCTAAGACAGCACGTCAAGGAGGTCGGACGTGCGCTGGGGGGTCCTGTCAGTTGGACAGTTTACCCCGTCTCCGGAGGTCTTACGCATCACCCGTGGTCTGCCATCACCTGTGGGGTCTTCCTTCGTTCATGTGTTGGACCAGAGAAGGAATTGACAGAATATTGAGCAACAAGTGCTCCAGGAACAGGTGTTGTGCAAGAGTGGAGTCTAGGCAGCGACGTATGCGACGGCTGATAGCTCCACAGTGATGACGTAGTGGATGGACCAATCCTCTGGAGGGAATCAGTCTGACACGACACGTCAAGGTGGTTGGACGTGCGAAGATGGGTCCTGTCAGTTTGACAGTTGTTTCCCGCTCCCGTGGATTTTACGCGTCACCCGAAGTCTGCCAGTACTCTGTGAGGTCTTCCTTCGTTCATGTGTTGGACCAGAGAGGGAATCGATGGGATATTGAGCAACAAGTGCTCCAGGACAGGTACTGTGCAAGAAGAAATAAAGTCTAGGCAGTGACGTATGCCACGTCTGAGGCAGTTCACCCGTTTGTGACGGTGTAGTGGCTGGACCAAGCCACCGGGAAGCAGTGGAAGAAGAAAACTATTCGGGAATCCGAACGACTGCAGCCGAGACGTAGGCAGGCAGCCGTAGCTGGGAGAAGTCGACGGCCGGGAGACCGACTTCAACCCTACAAGAAGTCGAGGAGGAGCACGGACCTGCAGTGAAAAGGCATGGAGACGACGCGCTTACGGTGGGACGTTGATTGAGTTCCTGGAGGACACGACAGTGTGTGTGTGGGGGCGTTCCCTACACGAGGCAGGAGCCAGGACCAGGAGCTACAACTCAACTCTCATCGGAGGATAGGTGGAAGTAGGTGATTCTAGTTTCCCTCACAATTCCCCTTTAGTCAGCTATATTATTTAGCCTGAGTATTTTGTATGTCGTGAGCAAGGCTCACCTATGTAACAGTAAGGCACAAGTGTGCAGTGGGACTATAAAGAGTACTCACGATATTTATGATTATTATTGGTGTGTGCAGGCACCCGGAGTAATTGTTGAATTTACTGTGTTGATAATGTCTTTAATGAGACTTTAATATGATCATTTAGCGAGAGAATATATATATATAAATATGCCAGTGTTTGGAGTTGGGCTATGTGCCCAGTAACTATGTTATTACCATTATTGATGTCTGACTCATCCATATATATATATATGTCTATGCTCGTGTATTGAATAATCATTCATGTGTGCAGTGATTAATTGTGTTATCGCCCACGGAAGGAATTACTGAGAACTCCAGTGATATATACTTGCATACGTGATCATTAAATGAAGGGCAGCGTGATATACCATGATAGTGAGGTATTGTGTCCAGTTATATAGAAATGTTTAATTGAGCTCAAGACCAGTGCAGCGAAGTGTTGACGTGCTATTGTCTCAAATATTGTGTGTTCGAACGTCTAGTGATCTTTGAGAACTTAAAGAAACTGGCGCGTCACGCCACAAGCAAACGGATAAAATAACATTCGCGTGGTGGTAGTCGCCCAGCTGATTTTGACATTGACGTGAGGGGGAGCGTTGCCGGCTTGGCGAGTTCATGATTATATGCGTGGGAACGAGCGGCTTCTACCTGAAACAGCTGTTTGCTTATTGATATAATCTTGTGATGTCTTTGAATGAGTTTTAAGTAAAATACAAAGTACATTGGTGTTTATATCATCCCCTCCATATTTCTTGTGGCTATATAATACCTGACAGCAGATCGTGATAGAAGTAAATACCGGCCTGATATCAGATCTATTGAGTGTGTCCTTGCCACTGTTACCGCAATTCAACAAAACCACTGACGTGTTACTGGACACCGAAAACACCAGTTGGCGACCTTGTGGTTAGTACCAGAGCCCTATGTTGGGGCGGGCATACAACAGTTAAGAGAACAAGTTGTGTTCCCACTCCTTCTCGATCAGAGGCCGGTTGGGATTGACTGGGATACTCTCCTGGCATACAGTGGCGCTGCGAGGATAGAGTGAAGACCCGCAGGCCTACGGTGAGTGACCATGAGTGTACTGTTGCTCACCGAGTAACCTCGACTCGCCCTGTAGTTACCAGTTGCATTGCTCCTGGGAGTATGGGTTCGAGTCACTTCTGGGGTGTGAGTTTTCATTCGCATATAGTCCTGGGGACCATTCAGGCTTGTTTGCATTTGTGTTCCTCACGTGTGCCCCAAAGAATGAGGTGATTTGGTGAAATGCTATGCCCAAGATTACAATCCGAGTTGCCGTCGGGGAAGTGGCTCAAATAGCCTCGGCTATCACTTCCTTTTGACGGCCGTGATGGTCAAGTGGATTACGGCGCCCTGTAGTTACCAGTTGTGTTGCTCCTGGGAGTATGGATTCGAGTCACTTCTGGGGTGTGAGTTTTCATTCGCATATAGTCCTGGGGACCATTCAAGCTTGTTTGCATTTGTGTTCCTCACGTGTGCCCCAAAGAATGAGGTGATTTGGTGAAATGCTATGCCCAAGATTACCATCCGAGTTGCCGTCGGGAAGTGGCTCAAATAACCTCGGCTATCACTTCCTTTTGACGGCCGTGATGGTCAAGTGGATTAAGGCGCCCTGTAGTTACCAGTTGCGTTGCTCCTGGGAGTATGGATTCGAGTCACTTCTGGGGTGTGAGTTTTCATTCGCATATAGTCCTGGGGACCATTCAGGCTTGTTTGCATTTGTGTTCCTCACGTGTGCCCCAAAGAATGAGGTGATTTGGTGAAATGCTATGCCCAAGATTACCATCCGAGTTGCCGTCGGGGAAGTGGCTCAAATAGCCTCGGCTATCACTTCCTTTTGACGGCCGTGATGGTCAAGTGGATTAAGGCGCCCTGTAGTTACCAGTTGCGTTGCTCCTGGGAGTATGGGTTCGAGTCACTTCTGGGGTGTGAGTTTTCATTCGCATATAGTCCTGGGGACCATTCAGGCTTGTTTGCATTTGTGTTCCTCACGTGTGCCCCAAAGAATGAGGTGATTTGGTGAAATGCTATGCCCAAGATTACCATCCGAGTTGCCGTCGGGGAAGTGGCTCAAATAGCCTCGGCTATCACTTCCTTTTGACGGCCATGATGGTCAAGTGGATTAAGGCGCCCTGTAGTTAACAGTTGCGTTGCTCCTGGGAGTATGGGTTCGAGTCACTTCTGGGGTGTGAGTTTTCATTCATATATATATATAAATATATATATATATATATATATATATATATATATATATATATATATATATATATATATATATATATATATATATATATATATATATATATATATATATATATATATATATATATATATATGTCGTACCTAGTAGCCAGAACGCACTTCTCGGCCTACTATGCAAGGCTTCATTTGCCTAATAAGCCAAGTTTTCCTGAATTATTATATTTTCTCAATTTTTTTTCTTATGAGATGATAAAGCTACGTATTTCATTATGTATGAGGTCAATATTTTTTTATTGGAGTTAAAATTAACGTAGATATATGACCAAACCTAACAACCCTACCTAACCTAACCTAACCTATCTTTTTAGGTTAGGTTAGGTTAGGTAGCCGAAAAAGTTAGGTTAGGTTTGGTTAGGTAGGTTAGGTAGTCGAAAAACAATTAATTCATGAAAACTTGGCTTATTAGGCAAATCGAGCCTTGCATAGTAGGCAGAGAAGTGCGTTCTGGCTATTAGGTACGACATATATATATATATATATATATATATATATATATATATATATATATATATATATATATATATATATATATATATATATAACTTTAGAACACTTTCCCACCAGGAGACTCGAACCCTAGCCAGCACAGAAGCCTTCCAGCAACTGGCATAACAGGTACGCCTTAACCCTCTGCACCACCGCTCAGACCCTTAAAAGAGATGGTAATTTCGGACTATTTAAATACCCCAAAGATCAACACCTCCCAAGAGCACCAGAGCAAGTGAGGGGTCATTTAGACATTAATTTCATCAAGTCCCTGTTAATATGGGAAGACAACTGTCTTCCCATATTAACAGGGACTTGATGAAATTAATGTCTAAATGACCCCTCACTTGCTCTGGTGCTCTTGGGAGGTGTTGATCTTTGGGGTATTTAAATAGTCCGAAATTACCATCTCTTTTAAGGGTCTGAGCGGTGGTGCAGAGGGTTAAGGCGTACCTGTTATGCCAGTTGCTGGAAGGCTTCTGTGCTGGCTAGGGTTCGAGTCTCCTGGTGGGAAAGTGTTCTAAAGTTGTATACTTAACTCTCGTGTTTAGGAGAGTTGTGCCATATATATATATATATATATATATATATATATATATATATATATATATGTCGTACCTAGTAGCCAGAACTCACTTCTCAGCCTACTATGCAAGGCCCGATTTGCCTAATAAGCCAAGTTTTCATGAATTAATGTTTTTTCGTCTACCTAACCTACCTAACCTAACCTAACCTAGCTTTTTTTGGCTACCTAACCTAACCTTACCTATATATATAGGTTAGGTTAGGTTAGGTAGGGTTGGTTAGGTTCGGTCATATATCTACGTTAATTTTAACTCCAATAAAAAAAAATTATCCTCATACATAGTGAAAAGGGTAGCTTTATCATTTCATAAGAAAAAAATTATAGTAAATAAATTAATTCAGGAAAACTTGGCTTATTAGGCAAATCGGGCCTTGTATAGTAGGCTGAGAAGTGAGTTCTGGCTACTAGGTACGACATATATATATATATATATATATATATATATATATATATGTCATACCTAATAGCCAGAATGCACTTCTCAGCCTACTATGCAAGGCCCGATTTGCCTAATAAGCCAAGTTTTCATGAATTAATTGTTTTTCGACTACCTAACCTAACCTAACCTAACTTCTTCGGCTACCTAACCTAACCTAACCTATAAAGATAGGTTAGGTTATGTTAGGTTAGGTAGGGTTGGTTAGGTTCGGTCATATATCTACGTTAATTTTAACTCCAATAAAAAAAATTGACCTCATACACAATGAAATGGGTAGCTTTATCATTTCATAAGAAAAAAATAGAGAAAATATATTAATTCAGGAAAACTTGGCTTATTAGGCAAATCGGGCCTTGCATAGTAGGCTGAGAAGTGCGTTCTGGCTACTAGGTTCGACATATATGTATATATATATATATATATATATATATATATATATATATATATGTCGTACCTAGTAGCCAGAACTCACTTCTCAGCCTACTATTCAAGGCCCGATTTGCCTAATAAGCCAAGTTTTCCTGAATTAATATATTTACTATAATTTTTTTCTTATGAAATGATAAAGCAACCCTTTTCTCTATGTATGAGGTCAATTTTTTTTTATTGGAGTTAAAATTAACGTAGATATATGACCGAACCTAACCAACCCTACCTAACCTAACCTAACCTGTATTTATAGGTAAGGTTAGGTTAGGTAGCCAAAAAAAGCTAGGTTAGGTTAGGTTAGGTAGGTTAGGTAGACGAAAAAACATTAATTCATGAAAACTTGGCTTATTAGGCAAATCGGGCCTTGAATAGTAGGCTGAGAAGTGCGTTCTGGCTATTAGGTACGACATATATATATATATATATATATATATATATATATATATATATATGTCGTACCTAGTAGCCAGAACGCCCTTCTCAGCCTACTATGCAAGGCCCGATTTGCCTAATAAGCCAAGTTTTCATGAATTAATTGTTTTTCGGCAACCTAACCTACCTAACCTAACCTAACCTAACTTTTTCGGCTACCTAACCTAACCTAACCTATAAAGATAGGTTAGGTTAGGTTAGGTAGGGTTGGTTAGGTTCGGTCATATATCTACGTTAATTTTAACTCCAATAAAAAAAAATTGACCTCATACATAATGAAATGGGTAGCTTTATCATTTCATAAGAAAAAAATTAGAGAAAATATATTAATTCAGGAAAACTTGGCTTATTAGGCAAATCGGGCCTTGCATAGTAGGCCGAGAAGTGCGTTCTGGCTACTAGGTACGACATATATATATATATATATATATATATATATATATATATATATATATATATATATATATATATATATGTCGTACCTAGTAGCCAGAACGCACTTCTGAGCCTACTATGCAAGGCCCGATTTGCTTAATAAGCCAAGTTTTCCTGAATTAATATATTTTCTCTAATTTTTTTCTTATGAAATGATAAAGCTACCCATTTCATTATGTATGATGTTAATTTTATTTTATTGGAGTTAAAATTAACGTAGATATATGACCGAACCTAACCAATCCTACCTAACCTAACCTAACCTATCTCTATTGGTTAGGTTAGGTTAGGTAGCCGAAAAAGGTAGGTTAGGTTAGGTTAGGTAGGTTAGGTTGTCGAAAAACAATTAATTCATGAAAACTTGGCTTATTAGGCAAATCGGGCCTTGAATAGTAGGCTGAGAAGTGCGTTCTGGCTACTAGGTACGACATATATATATATATATATATATATATATATATACCTTCAATACTTTGCCTAGTATGCGAAGTCCCTTTTGCCAAAAATTGAGAGTGATTTGCGTTTATTTCAACAAATTTTTGAAATTTGTTTTTTTGGATTAACATTAATACGTAATATTAACGCATGAGTTGCTGACTTATTATGTCATATTTCTATGTTAGTTTTTATTTAAATTAAAACAAATAAATCATATAAAATATAATCGAAAAGGTTTATCATTCCATTAGAGCTGGTTTGCAAAGGTGCTCATAAAGTGCCACACAAACTCGAGGAACAACCACCACTCATAAGGCAATTGTTGCTGGAGGTGACTCGGTACAGTAGTAGCGACTAATGGGCAATCCGTGGCCTTTCAGGTGTTCTGAGTGTGGTTTAGTGTAAATAGGACTATCCTCATGAGCCAGAGAACTGTCTGAAGTTTTATTTTTCAAAATTATGTTAAATTTAGAGATGAGTGGGAACTGTGGATAACGTTCTTTCACTCCGTCAAACAATGTGATCGGAACCATCATTTAAAATCTTGACCGTAATTGAACAATGTGACGTTATGTGGGTAACATGCCGACACTGAAAACAATAAACTGTTACCAAAACCTGACCAGAAGCAGTGTTGAGGGTTGAGGCGCCGTCCGTGAAGAACATGACGGAACAGTGAAGCTGAGACTCACCTTAGTCACAGTGCTGAGGGTTGAGGCGCCGTCCGTGAAGAACATGACGGAACAGTGAGGCTGAGACTCACCTTAGTCACAGTGCTGAGGGTAGAGGCGCCGTCCGTGAAGAACATGACGGAACAGTGAGGCTGAGACTCACCTTAGTCACAGTGCTGAGGGTTGAGGCGCCGTCCGTGAAGAACATGACGGAACAGTGAGGCTGAGACTCACCTTAGTCACAGTGCTGAGGGTTGAGGCGCCCTCCGTGAAGAACATGACGGAACAGTGAGGCTGAGACAGTGTTGCCAACACAGCTTCCACACCACCACTCAAGAGTGTTACTGTATTACGAAACAATTAGAAATATATTTATATAACAAAGTTTCTTAGTTATTTATAGATATATAGACAATAGCAGATCTATCATATATCTCAAAAGTTAAAACAATTTTTGCTATAATTGATATATATACAGTTAAGATATAAATTATACACGTATTAATATTAATTGAGTTCTTGAGCAAATTCGAAAATACAAAGTAAATATACAGACATATAAGCAGAAGTAAACAGTAAGCCAAAACTGAGACACACTTAAACATGAGTAAACAGTTAGCCAAGACTGAGAAGCACGTAAACAGAAAGCCAAGACTGAGAAGCACGTAAACAGGAGTAAACAGTTAGCCAAAAATGCAAGATACATAAACAGTTAGCCAAGACTGAGAAGCACGTAAACAGAAGTAAACAGTTAGCCAAGACTGAGAAGCACGTAAACAGGAGTAAACAGTTAGCCAAGACTGAGAAGCACGTAAACAGGAGTAAACAGTTAGCCAAGACTGAGAAGCACGTAAACGGAAATAAACAGTTAGCCAAGACTGAGAAGCACGTAAACAGGAGTAAACAGTTAGCCAAGACTGAGAAACACATAAACGGAAATAAACAGTTAGCCAAGACTGAGAAGCACGTAAACAGGAGTAAACAGTTAGCCAAGACTGAGAAGCACGCAAACGGAAGTAAACAGTTAGCCAAGACTGAGAAGCACGTAAATGGAAGTAAACAGTTAGCCAAGACTGAAAAGCACGTAAACAGGAGTAAACAGTGAGCCAAGACTGAGAAGCACGTAAACGGAAGTAAACAGTTAGCCAGGACTGAGAAGCACATAAACAGGAGTAAACAGTTAGCCAAGACTGAGAAGCACGTAAACAGGAGTAAGCAGTGAGCCAAGACTGAGAAGCACGTAAACGGAAGTAAACAGTTAGCCAAGACTGAGAAGCACGTAAACGGAAGTAAACAGTTAGCCAAGACTGAGAAGCACGTAAATAGGAGTAAACAGTGAGCCAAGACTGAAAAGCACGTAAACGGAAGTAAACAGTGAGCAAAGACAGAAGCGTTTATATACCAAGAGGAGGTGAGAGCTCTGCTGCGGTGAGAGACAGAACACCAGCCGCCAGGAACTGCAGCAACATGTGTAAGTGTGTCATCTAGGGCTTGCGAGGCGATGTTGTGACTCAGCCTCAAGTGTTGATGGGGCTGGCTCCTGCTGCCTCCTGGGCCTGCGAGGCGGTGTTGTGCCTCAGCCTCTAGTGTTGATGGGGCTGGCTCCTGCTGCCTCCTGGGCCTGCGAGGCGGTGTTGTGCCTCAGCCTCTAGTGTTGATGGGGCTGGCTCCTGCTGCCTCCTGGGCCTGCGAGGCGGTGTTGTGACTCAGCCTCAAGTGTTGATGGGGCTGGCTCCTGCTGCCTCCTGGGCCTGCGGGGCGGTGTTGTGACTCAGCCTCTAGTGTTGATGGGGCTGGCTCCTGTTGCCTCCTGGGCCTGCGGGGCGGTGTTGTGACTGAGCCTCAAGTGTTGATGGGGCTGGCTCCTGCTGCCTCCTGGGCCTGCGAGGCGGTGTTGTGACTCAGCCTCTAGTGTTGATGGGGCTGGCTCCTGCTGCCTCCTGGGCCTGCGAGGCGGTGTTGTGACTCAGCCTCTAGTGTTGATGGGGCTGGCTCCTGCTGCCTCCTGGGCCTGCAGGGCGGTGTTGTGACTCAGCCTCAAGTGTTGATGGGGCTGGCTCCTGCTGCCTCCTGGGCCTGCGGGGCGGTGTTGTGACTCAGCCTCAAGTGTTGATGGGGCTGGCTCCTGCTGCCTCCTGGGCCTGCAGGGCGGTGTTGTGACTCAGCCTCAAGTGTTGATGGGGCTGGCTCCTGCTGCCTCCTGGGCCTGCAGGGCGGTGTTGTGACTCAGCCTCAAGTGTTGATGGGGCTGGCTCCTGCTGCCTCCTGGGCCTGCGGGGCGGTGTTGTGACTCAGCCTCAAGTGTTGATGGGGCTGGCTCCTGCTGCCTCCTGGGCCTGCAGGGCGGTGTTGTGACTCAGCCTCAAGTGTTGATGGGGCTGGCTCCTGCTGCCTCCTGGGCCTGCGGGGCGGTGTTGTGACTCAGCCTCAGGTGTTGATGGGGCTGGCTCCTGCAGCCTCTTGGGCCTGCGGGGCGGTGTTGTGACTCAGCCTCAGGTGTTGATGGGGCTGGCTCCTCCAGCCTCCTGGGCCTGCGAGGCGATATTGTGACTCAGCCTCAAGTGTTGATGGGGCTGGCTCCTACCTTCTCACTCATCTGCCAGAGTGGTTTCTGTTGAAAAATGTTTAGTCAAGTTTCTATAAATTATATAAAATGTTGTGCATTCTTTTTAAGTTGTGGTTGATGGGAAAGATTAAGCTTTGCTTTGAATATTTGCGTCCTCCATATAATGTTGTCGCCTATGGCGATTCCACGACCAAGAGAGGGCATTTTAAACCTTGCTGTAATCAACCTCACTGAGGACCAAATTACTTTCTTAAATCTGGGTATAAACTGTCACGTTATGTCCAGACCGAGTGAGATGGCCCTGAAAGTGGAGTTGGAGATCCTATTGGACGATATATTCGACCTCGAGAATCAAAAGAAGGTTACCACAAAGACACTTTGCAAGTAGAACTTACTGCAGAAGGAGGAAAGATTCGAGGTAACTACAGAAGCACCATACTATCCCCCGAACTCAAAGCTGCAGCTAAGAGCCTTTGTGAGAACAAGGAAATAGTCATCAGGAGAGGTGACAAATCGCCAATATACGTCATTCTTAAAAAAGACGAATATCTAGTAAAAATTAACAACATTCTCTCTGACCAAACTAAATTCTTAAAGGTAACGAAGGACACAACAGCCGAACTGAAAACGAAGGTAAACAGATTGATCGAAATTGTGAACACCAAGAAATCGGGACTCAACCTGCCAAAAGTTATTGGCGAATAAAAGCCTGGGTATGCCTATGGAAATGTCAAGACCAACAAGCCTGGAAACCCACTTCGGCCAATCATCAGCCAGATACCCACACCCAAATACAGACTGGCTAAGTCACTCAACAGGTTGCGGACTCCTTACGTACCCTGTGCTTTCAGCTTGAAGTCTCCCAAGGAATTTGTCGAATTACTGCGGGGAGCACGGGCCACGGAAATAAGAGCCTCGTTGGATGTGGAGTCACTATTTACCAACTTACCTGTGGACGAAACAATCGGGATGATAGCAGACAGAGTGTATCGTGCCCCGGCTTGCACTCCTCTTGACACCCCAGATAGCATACTGAGGAAACTTCTCCAGGCCTGTACTAAAGAGGCACCCTTCTTGAGCCCAGATGGGCACATGTATAAGCAAGTAGATGGGATCGCCATGGGTTCTCCCCTAGATGTCCTGTTTCCGGACTTCTACATGGGCACCATCGAGCAGAGGGTCTTAGTTGACATGGACTTGAGACCCGCAATATACATCAGATATGTTGACGATATTTTTACACAGATACCTGATACTAGATGTCTGCAGCAGCTGAAGGAGGTATTTGAGCGAAATTCTGTGATGAGTTTCACGTACGAGATGGAGAACAATGGGAAGCTGCCCTTTCTGGATGTAACAGTCATGGAAAGGAGTGGAGGCTTCCATACTGCTGTCTACACCAAGGAAACAAACATAGGAATGTGCCTCAATGCCAATAGTAACTGCCCAGACTGGTACAAGAGGAGTGTTGACAATGCTTACGTCGACCGTGCTCTCAGCTACAGCTCATGATGGAAAGAAGTCGATGAAGAACTCTGTAGGGTAAAGGAGGTCCTAGTCAACAACGGCTTCTCTAACGGTTTCGGTGAACACATCATAAATAGAAAGGTGAAACGCCATGTAATATCTGAAGATTCAACCAATACAACACTTGTACCCCTTATTATACCATTTTACAGGAACTTCTTTTCGACGGCTCATAGAGCAGAGGAAGGGTCCTTAAAGATATTGTTGATAGGAACGTTATCTCTACAGACAAAAATCAGAAAATAAAATTGACGATTTATTTATTATAGAAGCAAAAAAACGTCCAATTTACTCATGAAAAACTCTCCAGATACCAAGCAGAACGCCTTAAAGGAGACCAACGTCGTCTATGCCTTTAAATGCCTACTTTCGGACAGTAAGCCCGAAGAACTCAGTATATAGGCAAAACAACAACATCTCTTTCTAGGCGAATAACAATGCATAAGCAACAGGGCGCCATCAAGGAACATATAATTGCTTTTCACAACCAGACCATCACAAGAGAAATCTTAACAAACAACACAGAAATCATCGATAGGTACAGCGATAGCAGGCGGCTTGGCATCATCAAAAAGTCAACACCCGCAATCAACAGCCAATTAATGAACAACTATATTCTACCCACTTCAAGACCCCGAACCAATATGGAATCAACAAGAGGAAGTATGGCCAAATAGGCTTTCTGCAGTTCTCATATCCAATTTATACCCATTGTTCTGTGTTCTGTCTTGCGTTTGTTATGAGTTTCTTCACCTCACCCAAAATTTGTACCATATCACCTCACCTAAAATTAGGAAAAGTTCGATGAATCTATGTGTAAATTAAGTCTTTGAAAATGTAATTACGAAAGCATTACGAAACGCGTTCAGGCGTCAGACAATTAAAAAATGAATTTTGGAAAATTGATATTTTAATTACCACCGACAGTGAGGAAAAACATAAGAAATATTGTGAAAATTCGTGTCAGAATTATTAATCTTACCTTTTTGGTCATATTCAACAATATATTCAGCATATATAATATATATATATATATATATATATATATATATATATATATATATATATATATATATATATATATATATATCTATATCTATATATATATATATATATATATAGATATATATATATATATATATATATATATATATATATATATATATAGATATAGATATATATATATATATATATATATATATATATATATATATATATATATATATATATATATATATATACATATATATATATATATATATATACATATATATATATATATATATTAGTATATTTTGGTAGCAGTCTTTCTTGTAAACATATGTCGTTAAATATGACCGAAAAAGTAAGATTAATAAATTCTAACACGAATTTTCTCAATATTTCTTATGTTTCTTTTTACTGATGATGGTAATTGAAAAATCAATTCTACAAAATTTATTTAATTTCTAGTCTGACGCGACACTTGAACGCGTTTCGTAATAACGTATTACATTTTCAAAGACTTTAATTTACACACACACAGCTATAACCTGCAAACACTAAACAGAGTTTTACTATTCTAATATTTAAACAGATTTTGTCTTATATACTCGCATTTGAGTGAGGTGATATGTTACAACAGTTTTGGATGAGGTGAACAAACTTTCAATACAAGACAGAACACGGTTCAATGGGTATAGATGAAAGGGAAGAATGGAAGTAACTGCAAAGGGCCTATTGACCCATATTTCCTCTTGATGTTTCTATATTGGTACGGAGTATTGAAGAGGGTAGAATATAGTTGTGCATTAATTGGCTGTTGATTGCTGGTGTTGACTTTTTGATGTATAGTGTCTCGCAGAAGTCAAGCCGCCTGCTATCCCTGTATCTATCGATGATTTCTGTGTTGTTTGTTAAGACTTCTCTGGTGATGGTCTGGTTGTGGGAAGAGATTATATGTTCCTTAATGGAGCCCTGTTGCTTATGAATTGTTAATCGCCTGGAAAGAGATGTTGTTTTCTTGCCTATATACTGAGTTCTTTGGGGCTTACAGTCCCCAAGTAAGCATTTAAAGGCATAGATGACGTTGGTCTCATTCAAAGCGTTCTGCTTTGTGTCTGGAGAGTTTTTCATGAATAGGTTGGCCGTTTTTTTGGTTTTATAGTAAATCGTCAATTGTATCTTCTGATTTTTGTCTGTAGGGATAACGTTCCTATTAACAATATCTTTCAGGACCCTTTCCTCCGTTTTATGATCTGTGGAAAAGAAGTTCCTGTAAAATAGCCTAATAGGGGGGTACAGGTGTTGTGTTAGTTGTCTCTTCAGAGGTTGCATGACGTTTCACCTTCCTTCTTATGATGTCTTCAACGAAATCATTGGAGAAGCCGTTGTTGACTAGGACCTGCGTTACCCTACAGAGTTCTTCATCGACTTGCTTCCATCCAGAGCTATGGCTGAGAGCACGGTCGACATAAGCATTAACAACACTCCTCTTGTACCTGTCTGGGAAGTCACTGTTGGCATTGAGGCACATTCCTATGTTTGTTTCCTTAGTGTATACTGCAGTGTGGAAACCTCCGCTCCTTTCCATGTCTGTTACATCTAGAAAGGGCAGCTTCCCATCCTTCTCCATCTCGTAAGTGAAACACAACACAAAATTCCGCTCGAGTGCTTCTTTCATCTCTTGCAGACGTCTGACAACAGGTACCTGTGTAAAAATGTCGTCAACATACCTGCAGTATATGGCAGGTTTCAAATTCATGTCAACTAAGACCTTCTGTTCTATGGTACCCATGTAGAAGTTCACAAACAGGACACCTAGAAGAGAACCCATGGCGACTCCATCTACTTGCTTATACATGTGCCCATCTGAGCTCAAGAAGGGTGCCTCTTTAGTATAAGCTTGGAGTAGTATCCTTAAAGTTTTTCCTGGTATGCCAAGAGGAGTACAGGCCGGATCACGATACACTCTGTCCGCTATCTTACCGATTGTTTCATTCATAGGTACGTTCGTAAACAGTGAATCTACGTCCAACGAGGCTCTTATCCCTGTGGCCCGTGTTCCCTGTAGTAAGTCAACAAATTCCTTTGGAGACTTCAGGCTGAAAGCACAAGGTACATAAGAAGTCTGCAAGCCGTTGAGTCGCTTCGCCAGTCTGTACGTTAGTGTGGGTATCTGGCTGATGATTGGCCGAAGTGGGTTTCCTGGCTTGTGTGTCTTAACATTTCTATACGCATACCTAAGTTTGTATTCTCCAATAATCTTTGGCAGGTGGAGTCCGGATTTCTTGGCGTTCACAATTTCAATCAATCTGTTAACCTTTGCTTTCAATATATATATATATATATATATATATATATATATATATATATATATATATATATATATATATATATATATATATATATATATATATATATATATATATATATATATATATTTCGTAAAACTTATTACATTTTCAAAGACTTTAGTTTACAAATACACAACTGAATAGAACTTACGCATCTCCGATTTCGTTTATATCTACATTTGAGTGAGGTGGATGGGGTGAGGTGGCATTAATAGGGTATTAATTTCATCAACACAAGACAGAACAAGAGGTGGCATTAATAGGGTATTAATTTCATCAACACAAGACAGAACACGAAACAATGGGTATTGAAATGGAAGTGATTGTAGAAAGCCTATTGGTCCATATTTCTTGATGCTTCTATATTGGAGCGGAGTCTTGAGATGGGTAGAATATAGTTGTACATTAATTGGCTGTTGATTGCTGGTGTTGACTTCTTAATGTGCAGTGCCTCGCAAACGTCAAGCCGTCTGCTATCGCTGAATCTATCGATGATTTCTGTGTTGTTCACTAGGATTTCTCTGGCGATGGTTTGGTTGTGGGAAGAGATTATATGTTCCTTAATGGAGCCCTGTTGTTTATGCATCGTTAAACGCCTAGAAAGAGATGTTGTTGTCTTGCCAATATACTGGATTTTTTGGAGCTTACAGTTCCCAAGTGGGCATTTGAAGGCATAGACGACGTTGGTCTCTTTTAAAGCGTTCTGCTTTGTGTCTGGAGAGTTTCTTATGAGTAGGCTGGCCGTTTTTCTGGTTTTATAGTAAATCGTCAGTTGTATCCTCTGATTTTTGTCTGTAGGGATAACGTTTCTATTAACAATATCTTTCAGGACCCTTTCCTCCGTTTTATGAGCTGTGGAAAAGAAGTTCCTGTAAAATAGTCTAATAGGGGATATAGGTGTTGTGTTAGTTGTCTCTTCAGAGGTTGCATGGCGTTTCACTTTCCTTCTTATGATGTCTTCGACGAAACCATTGGAGAAGCCGTTGTTGACTAGGACCTGCCTTACCCTACAGAGTTCTTTCGTACATATATTACAGTCATGGAAATCTCCGCTCTTTTCCATGACTGTAATATATGTACGAAAGATTGAGAAAATTCGTGTTAGAATTATTAATTTTACTTTTTCGGTCATATTTAATAATATATATATATATATATATATATATATATATATATATATATATATATATATATATATATATATATATATATATATATATATATCGTACCTAGTAGCCAGAACACACTTCTCAGCCTACTATGCAAGGGCCGATTTGCCTAGTAAGCAAAGTTTTCCTGAATTAATATAATTTCTCTATTTTTTTCTTATGAAATGATAAAGCTACCCATTTCATTATGTATGAGGTCAATTTTTTTTATTGGAGTTAAAATTAACATAGATATATGACCGAACCTAACCAACCCTACCTAACCTAACCTAACCTATCTTAATAGGTTAGGTTAGGTTAGGTGGCAGAAAAAGTTAGGTTACGTTAGGTTAGGTAGGTTAGGTAGTCGAAAAACAATTAATTCATGAAAACCTGGCTTATTTGGCAAATCGGGCCTTGCATAGTAGGCTGAGAAGTGCGTTCTGGCTACTAGGTACGACATATATATATATATATATATATATATATATATATATATATATATATATATATATATATATATATATATATATATATATATATATATATATATATATATATATATATATATATATATATATATATATATATAGGTTTGTGAGGGTACCACCTCTGGTGCCAATGTGGGGACCCATAGCCTCGGAGAAGAAAATAAAAAGTATTCAGAGGAGACCTTGTGGTTTCTCACTGAACACTAATATTATCTTCTCCTACCACCCCCATTCTTTTGTATGTACACATATATATTTACTTTATTTGAAGTTTGTTACAAAAAAGGAGTTACATATGGGTTACAAAGATGGTTGTCATAGGTTGTCGAGTTCCTCCAGCTCCTCAGATGGCGGGAAGGAACCCTGGATGCAGTGCGCATTTCCCCTCTGTATCGCCACACTGAGGCGCTGGAAAAGAAAGCTTGCAGCTCTCGGGTCCCTTGTTGTTTCAATGAGCCTAGAACCCAGTTCCTTCAAAAAACTGGTAGCACTTTTACCCCAGGCGCCGAGCGTCTCAGAAGCAATGGGGACAAAATTGTAGTGGTGATCCAGTTCTCTATACTTACGGGATTTGGCTGCTTCCCTGTGGGTGGCAGCGCCACCTGGTTGTGCAACACTGAGGTTAATGTAGGTGTTAGCCAGGGTTGATACGCACGTGTAGTCCCATACCAACTGCTTGCCATTCTTCCAGGGGTTCACTGTGATACCATCCGGGCGACCAATAAGAGCATCAGAGTTACGGGGCGTTAGGTAACGGGGCTCTCTTTCAGCTGGGCATCCAGCTGTGGTGAGGCTCCTCTTGATGATGTCGTTAACTTCACTGTGCCTCGAGTGCCATCCCCCTGTGCTTTGGCAGAGTAGGCCATGGTGACCGTACCTGTCAGCCACCACCTCGCCGCAAATACACCTATATCTGGTGTGGATTGGGGCAGCAAGGCGGAGGGCCACAGCAATTCGGAGGGCGTGTGGTGTGAGACGCGTGCCAGTTGCCGACATTGGGGTTGCTAACAGGAAATCCCCTGCATGTGGTGCTGCTACTGCTGTGAGGCGAGCAATGTCGTGTTGTGTTGTTGCAGCACCCAGGCACTCTGCAGCAACTTGGTCTACAATGGGACCATCCCAGCTGGATTGCTTGTGGGATTTTGGGGATGGTGGTTGAGGTGATTGGCCTGCACGAGAGGCCCACTCTGTGGCACAGCGTGTAAAATTGGGATCATGTACACCTGCCAGCTGATGTAAGTGGGCAGGTAGAATTTCCTTCACAAGGTCGTCGGATGCTGATAAGGAGGACAGGAAGGCTGGAACAGCGATTTGCGTTGCTGTTCGAACTCCGAGGCCCCCAAGTCTTACGGGAAGAGAGGCTTGTTTCCACTGTAGGTCATCGAGAGAGAGGTTAAGGGCTTTTTCTAGCATTGATTTCAGTAACCGGTCATACTCACTTAGTTTTTGGCTACTGTAAGATGGTGAACACCTCAGAAAGTAGGTTAACCTGGGGAGGGACAGACATCTGGTGATGAGGTAGAGTGCATCATGAGCATCAATATCCTCAATCCTCCCATCCATCCTCTTAAGGTCGGCGATTTTCTTATCAAGGACCTCATCGATGGCTTTCAACCCCAGGGGAGCTCCTAGGAGTGTGCTGTCTTCAGGTTTAGTTTTATGGATATTTGGCAGAAGACCCTCTATTCTCTCTACGATGCCCTGGTTGGAACATATTATTTCACATTTAGAAGGGTTCAGGGTGAGGCCTAAAACTGCACCTTGCTCCTGGATTTTTCTGATGTCCTCCAGGAGGGAGTCTTGGGAACCAGCTAGGGTACCATCATCCAAGAACCAGATGTTAAGCTCGCTGGACAGGACCTCTGTGACTTGTTTGATGACTAAGCAGAAAAGGAGAGGAGCGAGGGGGTCACCCTGTTGGACGCCTTCTCGCGAGTCAATTTCATGTTCGCCAAAAAGTAGCTTAAGATCCATACTGTAGCATGAATGTACAAAAGGGTAGAGGGAAGGGAAATGACTATGAACCGCACGGAGTACAGCATCCCTCCGCACCAAATTGAAGGCATTTTTTAAATCTAGCTTGATAAGGGCCTTTTCGTCTGTGATGTTGGCGATGAAGGCTCGAGCTGCATGGGCTGCCGCCTCACACCCTTGTGGAATGCCAAACCCGAGCTGTTTTGGCTTCAGCATGTTGGCCGCTGCATCACTAACTGTTCTTGCAGCTGCCTTTGCGACGAGACGCCGGAGAGAATTGCCCACAGCTATTGGCCTGATCCCTCCATCCTTTTTCTTTAGAGCACAGAGAGATGCTCCAAAAAAGATAGGTCTTATGGACGCTGGTATGTTGCCAGCTAGACATGTGTTGGTGAATCTGGTTAGTTCCACCAAGAGGTTCTTTGCAATGTCACCCAGTGCAGGGTTGAGCATTTGCTTGAGGTGGTTGGGTTTTAGTCCTGTGAACCCACCTGCTGATCCTGTAGGGAAGGACATGGCTGCTTTATGGACCACAGATTCAGCCACCCAGAGAGGTTCTGCTCCGGTAGCCCCCACTTGTACAATGTCGTCCTCACGCGGAGCCCTGGGTGGGTGTTTCTCCCTTAGGGCTTGAGCTGTTGCGGCATCTCTGTCGGCAATTGAGTCCTCACTGGTGATGACTCGTATTGCGCCAATAGTGTTTCCTTCTTCTATTTTCTTGGTGACTGATGTTCTGATTTTTGATGTCTCGGATATGCCACTGTTGCTCTTCCTGCCGTGGGTGTTTCTCGCGCGAGTGGGAAGGCGCACCTGGTTGTCCTCCCTGGGAAAATCATTTATAGCTTTAATGACTGAGGCAGCTAAGGTTTTGTCTCTCCTTGCAGGGGTGGCTAAACATATGTTGCCAAACATTAGGAGGTTGTGCCATGCTTGGGTCGTTCCAGGAGAGTCGTTGACCTTTCTCAGGAGGGCAGATAATTTGGCTGCTGCATGGGGGCGGGCTGCTTTAGGGATGTGTTGCAATGTTCTGGCCGATGTTGCTTTGATAGCTTCTAATAAATTTTCTGTGGGAATGAAGGTCTGGGAGGTGTTTTGCCTTACGGGAGGTGTGGGCTGTTGATTGGTGTTCTCCCTGGGAGGGCGCCCAGAACCCAAACACCTGGCTCCGTTAAAGTAATGAATGCGCACATTATCGTCACTCAACCGGATATAGCATACCCGGTCACACGTCTGACATCTACCTTGTCTACCCCTGTTTGATGGCTCATCTTGGCTTGGAGAAGCCTGGCTATCTGTATATATATAGGTACGACATGAATTGTTTGTCGACTACCTAACCTACCTAACCTAACCTAACCTAACTTTATAGGTTAGGTTAGGTAGCAGAAAAAGTTTAGTTGGGTTAGGTTAGGTACGTTAAGTAGTTGAAAAAACATTAATTCATGAAAACTTGGCTTATTAGGCAAATCGGGCCTTGCATAATTGGCTGAGAAGTGCGTTCTGGCTACTAGGTACAACATATATATATATATATATATATATATATATATATATATATATATATATATATATATATATATATATATATATATATATATATATATATATATATATATATATATATATATATATATATATATATATATATATATATATATATATATATATATATATATTATTAAATATGACCGAAAAAGTAAGATTAATAATTCTAACACGAATTTTCTTAATCTTTCGGACATTTCTTTTCACTGTTGGAGGTAATTCAAAAATCAATTCTCCAAAATTCATTTTTATTTCTAGTCTGACGCGACACGAGCGCGTTTCGTAAAACTTATTACATTTTCAAAGACTTTAGTTAACAAATACACAACTGAATAGAACTTACACATCTTCCGATTTTGTTTATATCTACATTTGAGTGAGGTGGATGGGGTGAGGTGGCATTAATAGGGTATTAATTTCATCAACACAAGACAGAACAAGAGGTGGCATTAATAGGGTATTAATTTCATCAACACAAGACAGAGTACGAAACAATGGGTATTGAAATGGAAGTGATTGTAGAAAGCCTATTGGTCCATATTTCTTGATGCTTCTATATTGGAGCGGATTCTTGAGGTGGGTAGAATATAGTTGTGCATTAATTGGCTGTTGATTGCTGGTGTTGACTTCTTAATGTGTAGTGCCTCGCAAACGTCAAGCCGCTTGCTATCGCTGTATCTATCGAGCGATAGATACAGCATATTTCGATAGATACAGCGATAGCAGGCGGCTAGACATTTGCGAGGCACTACACATTAAGAAGTCAACACCAGCAATCAACAGCCAATTAATGCACAACTATATTCTACCCACCTCAAGACTCCGCTCCAATATAGAAGCATCAAGAAATATGGACCAATAGGCTTACTACAATCACTTCCATTTCAATACCCATTGTTTCGTACTCTGTCTTGTGTTGATGAAATTAATACCCTATTAATTCCACCTCTTGTTCTGTCTTGTGTTGATGAAATTAATACCTTATTAATGCCACCTCACCCCATCCACCTCACTCAAATGTAGATATAAACAAAATCGGAAGATGTGTAAGTTCTATTCAGTTGTGCATTTGTAAACTAAAGTCTTTGAAAATGTAATAAGTTTTACGAAACGGGCTCGTGTCGCATCAGACTAGAAATAAAAATGAATTTTGGAGAATTAATTTTTTAATTACCTCCAACAGTGAAAAGAAATGTACGAAAGATTGAGAAAATTCGTGTTAGAATTATTAATCTTACTTTTTCGGTCATATTTAATAATATATGTCTACAGGAAAGACTGCTACCAAAATATACTAATATATATATATATATATATATATATATATATATATATATATATATATATATATATATATATATATATATATATATATATATATATATTTATATATATATATGTCGTACCTAGTAACCAGAACTCACTTCTCAGCCTACTATGCAAGGCCCAATTTGCCTAATAAGCCAAGTTTTCATGAATTAATTGTTTTTCGACTACCTAACCTACCTAACCTAACCTAACCTAACTTTTTTCGCTACCTAACCTAACCTAATCTATAAAGATAGGTTAGGTTAGGTTAGGTAGGGTTGTTAGGTTTGGTCATATATCTACGTTAATTTAAACTCCAATAAAAAAAAATTGGCCTCATACATAATAAAATGGTTAGATTTATCATTTCATAAGAAAAACATTAGAGAAAATATATTAATTCAGGAAAACTTGGCTTATTAGGCAAATCGGGCCTTGCATAGTAGGCCGATAAGTGCGTTCTGGCTATTAGGTACGACATATATATATATATATATATATATATATATATATATATATATATATATATATATATATATATATATATATATATATATATATATATATATATATATATATATATATAAGTGAAAACTCACACCCCAGAAGTGACTCAAACCCATACTTCCAGGAGCAACGCAACTGGTATGTACAAGACGCCTTAATCCACTTGACCATCACGACCGGACATAATGAGGTGATAGCCTAAGCTATTTGAACCACCCCACCGCTGGCACTCGGATAGTAATCTTGGGCATAGCATTTTACCAAATCACCTCATTCTTTGGGGCACACGTGAGGAACACAAACGCATTTGTGTTCCTCACGTGTGCCCCAAAGAATGAGGTGATTTGGTAAAATGCTATGCCCAAGATTACTATCCGAGTGCCGGCAGTGGGGTGGTTCAAATAGCTTAGGCTATCACCTCATTATGTCCGGTCGTGATGGTCAAGTGGATTAAGGCGTCTTGTACATACCAGTTGTGTTGCTCCTGGGAGTATGGGTTTCGAGTCACTTCTGGGGTGTGAGTTTTCAGTTGCATATTGTCCTGGGGACCATTCAGGCTTGTTCGCATATATATATATATATATATATATATATATATATATATATATATATATATATATATATATATATATATATATATATATATATATATATATATATATATATATATATATATATAATATATATATATATCAAGTGACGCGACACTTGAACACGTTTCGTAATAACTTATTACATTTTCAAAGACTTTAGTTTACACACACACAACTATAACCTGCAAACACTAAAACAGATTTCTTATTATGCTATAATTTAAATGGCTTTTTATTTTATATAGCTGCATTTGGGTGAGGTGATATGTTACAACAGTTTTGGATGAGGTGAAAACAAACTTTCAACTCAAGATAGAACACGAAATATTGGGTAATATTGGGTAAAGTTAAAGGGAAAGAATGGAAGTAAATGCAAAGGGCCTATTGGCCCATATTTCATGATGCTTCTATAATGGTGCGGAGTCTTGAAGTGGGTAGAATATCGTTGTGCATTAATTGGCTGTTGATTGTAGGTGTTGACTTCTTAATGTGTAGTGCCTCGCAGATATCAAGCCGCCTGCTATCGCTGTATCTATCAATGATTTCCGTGTTTTTTGTTAAGACTTCTCTTGGGATGGTCTGGTTGTGGGAAGAGATTATATGTTCCTTAATGGAGCCCTGTTGCTTAGGCATCGTTAATCGCCTAGAAAGAGATGTTGTTGCCTTGCCTATATACTGAGTTCTTTGAGGCTTACAGTCCCCAAGTGGGCATTTGAAGGCATAGACGACATTGGTCTCTTTCAAAGCGTTCTGCTTTGTGTCTGGAGAGTTTCTCATGAGTAGGTTGGCAGTTTTCTTGGTTTTATAGTAAATCGTCACTTGTATCTTCTGATTTTTGTCTGTAGGGATAACGATTCTATTAACAATATCTTTCAGGACCCTTTTCTCCGTTTTATGAGCTGTGGAAAAGAAGTTCCTGTAAAATAGTTTTATAGGGGGTACAGATGTTGTGTTAGTTGTCTCTTCAGAGACAACTAACACAACTATTTCTTGGCTCTTGAACGCCAAGAAATCCGGACTCCACCTGCCAAAGATTATTGGGAAATACAAACCTGGATACGCGTAGGGAAATGTCAAGACACACAAGCCTGGAAACCCACTTCGGCCAATCATCAGCCAGATACCCACACCTACGTACAGACTGGCGAAGCGACTCAACGGCTTGCTGACTCCTTATGTCCCTTGCGCCTTCAGCCTGAAGTCTCCAAAGGAATTTGTTGACTTACTGCGGGGAACACGGGCCACTGGGATATGAGCCTCGTTGGACGTAGAATCACTGTTTACCAACGTACCTGTGGATGAAACAATCGGGATGATAGCGGACAGAGTGTATTGTGATCCAGCCTGTACTCCTCTTGACATACCAGAAAACATTCTAAGGAAACTATTCCAAGCTTGTACTAAAGAGGCACCCTTTGTTGGAAATTTCCAACACTAATAAACTACTATTGTATTATAATAAATCATTATCATTATATACTAACTACAGTAGTTACTAATTTCAATAACGGTAGTGTCAACATAAATTAATCATTTCATCTGCGTATTAATGCTAGAATTCTCATGAAAATGAGTAGCAACATTGCGTCAGATAATGTCCAATTGGACACATTTATTACCAATGGGTTAGAGAATTGAATGTGGTTCTCTAAAATTATCAGTATTCCGTGTAATAATTACTTACGAATGATATAACTCCCAATAATCTCATACCGAGAGTTATTAACTAAAATTGTTATGTAGTAGCAGTCTTTTCTCTTACGTGCGAATGCCATGGAGAAAATAAAATCTTCTCCATTTCTCGTTTGAGACCATAAAACGAGAATATGATAATATTTAAATCCCTATAATTGCAACCCAGTTCTCATTAACGTATTACATTCATAATCGCGCGGAAAAGAATTATTCGTGATTAATAATTTCTGTGGTGAATGCGAGAGATGGGTTGAGGGAGCCGGCGACGCCTTTGTGCGAGTGAAGGCATCCCTGGCGTGAAGAGTGGCGAGACACGTGGTAGTGACTGGGGAATTTATCGGCAAGAATTACGCTGATACTCGGTCAACAGTTAATAATTACTTATCCACGAGTTCTATAGTGCCCAGCCAGTTAATAACACGTCAACAATTGAAGCCAAGACCCGTAATTACACGTACACAGCAGTGGACGTCAGGGACTGGCTGACGCGGTTTCGGCAGACCTCTGTATTTAATACGCTCACGTTAAGTATATGTTTCTCGTTTGATGCATCATCCTAGATTATATATTTGTGAGTAGTCTGTCGTCATATAGCAAGGATACCCAATATACAAGTTAATAAAATTTTGACAATTTCCTCCGTTTTCATGAATATTGAAAATAAAACGTAGCCTATTCAAATGCTACTTAAATTTATCTGATTTCAGTGTGTATACGAGGAGTCATCAAGTTGTTCTCATCATTCGTGATATTCACCTCGAGTTCTTTCTTTGTGGAGATCCTGTGACCACGAGGACGAATGACGAAATGATGTTACAGAAATCGTCTTAAAGCTAAGACATTTTTTCGTACAAATTTATTTAATATGATTATTGATTCTTATATAATTCCTGTAGAATCTTTGCATTGAATAGATTATTGCCAGAAATGATGATTGATAATTAATGTGTTTGCTCTGACTGTTGCTCATTAATTCATGATCTTTAATATTCACAATTTGAGTTCTCATATTTGAATCTATAGTAGTTTAGATTTATTATATCATTTACTCAACAATGAACTGGTGGCGAACCACACTGGTTCCTAGATATATATGAATTTCTAGAAATACCCCCCCAATGTCGGTCTTTGAGGCTCTGACTTTAATTAATTAATATAACAGTCCATTCATTATTTCAAGTGATTATTCTTTTAATGATTATCCATAGACACTGGTTCTCTAGTGTTATTCTAATGGTCACTTCTCTTAGTTTTCCTTCTTTTCTCAAAAGTGGGTGGTCCTTCGATTTATTAAATCCAATAAGTAAATAATTGAATATATGAGTCAAACCCCAGATATCCCACACCCTTCTTGAGCCCGGATGGGCACATGTATAAGCAAGTAGATGGGGTCGCCATGGGTTCTCCCCTAGGTGTCCTGTTTGTGAACTTCTACATGGGTACCATCGAACAAAAGGTCTTAGTCGACATGAACTTGAAACCGGCCATATACTGCAGGTATATTGACGACATTTTTACACAGGTACCTGATGTGAGACATCTGCAGAAGCTGAAGGAGGCATTTGAGCGGAATTCTGTGTTGCGTTTCACTTACGAGATGGAGAAGGATGGGAAGCTGCCCTTTCTAGATGTAACAGTCATTGAAAGGAGCGGAGGTTAACACACTGCAGTCTACACTAAGGAAACAAACATAGGAATGTGCCTCAATGCCAACAGTGACTGCCCAGACAGGTACAAGAGGAGTGTTGTTAACGCTTATGTCGACCGTGCTCTCAGCCACAGCTCAGGATGGAAGCAAGTCGATGAAGAACTCTGTAGGGTAAGGCATGTCCTAGTCAACAACGGCTTCTTCAATGGTTTCGTCGAAGACATCATAAGAAGGAAAGTGAAACGCCATGCAACCTCTGAAGAGACAACTAACACAACACCTATACCCCCTATTGGACTATTTTACAGGAACTTCTTTTCCACAGCTTATAAAATGGAGGAAAGGGTCCTGAAAGATATTGTTAATGGAAACGTTATCCCTACAGACAAAAATCAGAAGATACAATTGATGATTTTATATAAAACAAAGAAAACTGCCAACCTACTCATGAGAAACTCTCCAGACACAAAGCAAAACTCTTTGAAAGAGACCAATGTCGTCTATGCCTTCAAATGCCCACTTGGGGACAGTAAGCCTCAAAGAACTCAGTATATAGGCAAGAAAACAACATCTCTTTCTAGGCGTCTAACGATGCATAAGCAACAGGGCTCCATTAAGGAACATATAATCTCTTCCCACAACCAAACCATCACCAGAGAAATCCTAGTAAACAACACAGAAATCATTGATAGATACAGCGATAGCAGGCGGCTTGACGTCTGCGAGGCACTACACATCAAGAAGTCAACACCAGCAATCAACAGCCAATTAATGCACAACTATATTCTACCCACCTCAAGACTCTGCTCCAATATAGAAGCATCAAGAAATATGGACCAATAGGCTTTCTACAATCACTTCTTTTCAATACGCATTGTTTCGTGTTCTGTCTTGTGTTTAGGGATTTAATACCCTATTAATACCACCTCACCCCATCCACCTCACTCAAATGTAGATATAAACAAATCGAAGATGTGTAAGTTCTATTCAGTTGTGTATGTGTAAGCTAAAGTCTTTGAAAATGTAATAAGTTTTACGAAACGCGCTCAAGTGTCGCGTCAGACTAGAAATAAAAATGAATTTTGGAGAATTGATTTTTGAATTACCACCAACAGTGAAAAGAAACGTACGAAAGATCGAGAAAATTCGTGTTAGAATTATTAATCTTACTTTTTCGGTCATATTAATAATATATATATATATATATATATATATATATATATATATATATATATATATATATATATATATATATATATATATATATATATATATATATATATATATATATATATATATATATATATATATATATATATATATATATATATATATATTATATTATATATATATATATATATATTATATATTGTTATATTGTTATATAAGTGTGTGTTTTCTGTAAACTGTAACATTGCAATAAAATCAAATAAAAAAAAAAAAATAATAATAGGGGTGGTAGGAGAGGAAAAGATTAAAGTATTCAGTGAGAATCCACAAGGTCTTCTCTGAACACTATTTATTTTCTTCTTCGACGATGTGGGTCCCTTTAATTAAACCAGTGGTGGTACCCCTATATATATATATATATATATATATATATATATATATATATATATATATATATATATATATATATATATATATATATATATATATATATATATATATATATATATATATATATATATATATGTTTCATTGAATATGACCGCATATTCTGTATTTATTATTTTCTGGTTTAGGGCTTCTATCCCTCTAACTATTTTCTTAGCATCAGGGCTTAATTGAAATAGGAGTTCTCCAAAACTCATTTTCGTACTTTTAAGGTGAAGAAAAGAAGTGATTTACTATAGAGTGTATTACACTTATTTGTATAATTTGCACGACGTTTCGAACCTCCATGGTTCATTCTCAAGTGAACAGATCTTACAATACTAGTTGATTTTATACCCGCATTAGGTCAGGTGATAATACAATGAAGGTGAAAACATGGGGGGATACATAAGGGATAAATGTGAGGTGAAACATAGAGGCTGCAGAAGGCTTATTGGCCCATACGAGGCATCTCCTATCTAAACACAAAGATTAATCCAGTGTAATTGGCCTGTTATGTTGGACATTGTCTTCTGTGTTGGCATCGATATGTTCTTGTCTTGTCCTTACTCTCATGGTAGGTAGAGTAAATAGTTCCGTGATTTGGTGTTCATGGTAGGTCGCTCTATTCTTATGTGAATTGCCTCAAGAATTTGTAATCTTCTTGAATCTTGGGTTTTGTCTATTATGCAAGTATTCTTGTTCAACATTTCTCTTGTTAGAGTAATGTCATGGGCTTGTCTCATGTGATTCCTAGGGGCACCAGATTGAAGATGGCATGTCAAACGCCTCGTCAGCTTGGTCGACGTCATACCTATGTACTTACATTGAAGGTTACATCCTTCGTGGGGGCAAGTGTACATGTATACAACGCTTGACTGCTGTAGAGGGTTCTCCGTCGGCTTCGGGCTGTTTTTGATAAGGAGTTCGGAAGTCTTCTTGGTTTTGTAGAATATTATCAGGTTTATGTTTTGGTTAGGAGTAGTGCTTTTTACTCCTTTACGGATTATTTCTTTCATTATTCTTTCCTCTTTTGTATGTTCACTGTGCATGGTTGATTTGTAATATAATTTTATTGGGGGTGTTGTGGTTTCTGTTCTAGGTTCTGAATTATACCAACGGTCCAAGTGTCTTCTTATAGCAGCGTTTATTTCCGCGTTGCTATATCCGTTGTTCACCAATACCTGAGTTACTCTTTCAAACTCTCTACTCACATTGCTCCATTCAGAGCAGTGGGTAAGCGCTCGACGAATATACCAATATATAGTGGGTTGAGTGTCTAAAAAGTTATAAACTTCAGCTACTGGAATAGGGTAGTCTGTGCATTAAGCATTTGCCACTGAGTTTTCCCATATAACAGGAACCGATGAAAGAGCATCCGAGGTCCCACACTATCTCATTGCCTGGGAGAGGATTGGAGTTCTGGTTGGTTAAATACCCCAGAATTCCTACCTCTCTTATGGCTTTGAAGTATAGTGTAGTGGATACAGCATGCAACTGCCACCTTGTTGGCCAGTGTTCGAGTCCCCTGGTGGGTTGAGTGTCTAAAAAGTTTAAACTTCAGCTACTGGAATAGGGTAGTCTGTGCATATATATATATATATATATATATATATATATATATATATATATATATATATATATATATATATATATATATATATATATATATATTTATATATTTTTATATATTTTTATATATATATATATATGTATATATATATATATATATATATATATATAAATATATATATATATATATATATATATATATATATATATATACATACATATATATATATATATATATATATATATATATATATATATATATATATATATATATATATATATATATATATATATATATATATATTGCATGAATATTAGTTAGTTTTATTTCATTAGTTAGTTTTTTAAACTTTGTTCGATGTCAACAAATCTTTTTTGACTAGTTGTATATGAAAAGGGCTGCAATTATTCCAAGTTTCAGTACTGCAGCCCCAATAGAATGGGAGATTTAATTTTCTTTTTTCCACGAATATTACACATTTTGAGTGAGTTGCTACAACCACACGTTTCAGATATAGTCATTCTATGACACATTAGCATATAATAAAGGATCAGATGACGCGGATTTTTCAAAATATGTTTAGTTTTACTAATACAAATAGTCAAAGTTCCCCCCCCCAAAAAAAATAAATAAATAAATATATCATGTTTATTGCTATTATAAAATCAATAAATGAACCTAGGAAAACAACACGACATCAGATTTTAGAGACATAAACTTTACATATAAGGTGTAAGTTTCATGTAAATTGAATAAAAATGAAAGAGTTGCAACTCGTTTATGTTATTTAAAAAAAATCATTAATAATTAAAGTCTAAGATGCTGCCATCCGTGGCTGAGATTGACATCAACCAATTTCCTCCAAAATTGTCACCCTTACAGATGGGTTTAAGTGCAGTCAGTTGTATAGGTTTCATGCAAATCGTCCGATAAACAAATAAGAAAAATAAAATTGAAAAAAAAACTTATTTTTTTTAACCTAATTTTTTTATGAAACTAATAATTAATTTTTGTTAATATATGCTATTGTGATAGCTGAGAATCATAGACATGATTTCAGTTGACACTTGTGTTTGATGTTAATCTTTTATCATTTTGGAATTTTTTTTAACACATAATTCAATATTTTTTTTCTCCCTTCCTATTTATGCTACGATGCTGAGACTTGGACCAGATAAAATCCTTTTCATATACAACTAGTCAAAAAAGTTTATTTGAAATAGAACTAGTTTTCATTTATTGCATATTTTTGGCATATTTGGAAGTAGTAGGCATCCTTCAGTCTCGGAAGACTATGGAGTTGCGCCCTGATAGGACACAAAGCCTGGGTAGGTAGATATGGAGGAGAAGCTGTTACCCATGCAGCAGGTCCCCCCTCTCCACGTTGCTGAAATTATCCAATAGAAAGGCAAATGCCAATACAAATGGTTCCAGCAACGTCGCAGGAGCTGCCAGAACGAGGTCGACGTCAACAACGAACTGCCTTAGGGGCTCCTACTCCGGATTTTTCCTCGAGGTTGACTCCTGAAGCCTTTCCCAAAAAAAGGGTATGGCCACAAGGCAGCGGAGGTTTAAAATCAGGGTTTTCTTTTCCCTAGATGGGCTGCCTTCCCAGGCTATCGAGTCCCATCTACCCGGAGCAACTGGTTTTTAGGCACTAGAGGCATTTGGAAGTAACGCCCCCTTTTTAAACCATAACCAAATAATTTGTGAGTCAGTGATCATAAGCCCAGCGTAATTATATAATTTTGTGGTGTGTGCTGTCATGATTTCCGGTGATAATTTTAATGTTCATACCACCAAGTAAACTTGTGTTCCCATTTTAACCACAGTGATTTACTTAATGAACCTTTGATATTATTGACATGTGATAGGCTTTTGAGATTGTTCTGGAAACTGTGAAGGGAGCATGAGTCCAGCTCAAGTGCGTAGTGGTAACAATTTTGGGGGCCTGTGTCCGGGGATCTTAATTCCCATAGTAATTAAATATAATTCATTTTTTCATTACACGTAAGTGTTAGTAATTATTTTTCCTTCCTAGGTATTGGTGTACAAACTTTCATTGTTACCCATTCATTCCCGGTGAGAAGTTATTGGGATTATTTGGACCTGTGTGCTCCTAGACCTGTGATTATTTGGACCTCTGCTCCTACTACAATGCCTTGTTGTCTACAAAACCACGATTACAAGGAAGTGCCTTTGCCTGAGCCAAGGGCCATACTAATTTATTACTTTCCATTTTGTATACAGCAGTATTATTAAGTGGTAATTATGAAGCATGAAGTATAACCTTTGCTGGTAATGCCTAACTTTGAGGTGATCAGAGACCTTAAAAAGTCTGCTTTGATCCATATGGCAGGTAAATTAATCCTACAAATTTCCAATAAAATTGTTAAGGCTCAGTTGGTGAAACTTATTGTCACACATTTGGTAGAGGATGTTAAGCTCGAAGAGGAGGTTTTTGAGGAGTTAATTTAGCTGATGGGTCTAGTGACCAAATTGCTTTAAAACGTGTTCAGTTATTGTCTCAAGTACAACTGGCAACACTAGAGGCTCAAAATAAAATGTTTGAGGCTCAGCTTAAGTTGACGGAAGGTAGGCAGAAACAAGTGGTGGAGCAAACTAGACAGTTAAAAATTCAGCAACGTATTGCAGCAGATATGAATAGAGTGGAAGAGCAGAGAATTGCAGCAGGTCAGGGTAAAAGAAGTAAAAGATCATGTTATTAATTCTTGTTTCCAACCACATCCAGAGTTAAGAACAACTGGTCTAGTTATGTGTAAGGGTTTGCAGAGTAAAAAGTGTGGTAATGATGTGACCATTAACAATGTTGTTGGAAAGGTTGATCCCATTATGTTATTAAACCTGTTATTTTAAGTGATCAGCAAAATGTAGTGGATTGTGTTATCTTCCCTGCATGTGCTGTGTCCAGTTCTGTGAGTGTTTCGCTTGTCATTCCTGCCATTATCAAGGTAAATGTTCCAGAGACCAAGACCCCTTCAGAGGTGAAGTGGAAGGTGGATATTCAGGATTCGTTTTTGGCCAACCTGGATGTCGAGAGTGAGTCAGTTGCAGAGGCCTCACCTCGCCCAAGCCTAGTGAGTGATGATAGGGCGAAGCCCAGAGTATCCGTTACTTGCATGCTCACTCCAGAGTTTGTGCCATTGACTTTGCGTAAGTTAAATAGGTCTGATTTAATAGGAATAGGTTAAATAGGCCCAAGATATCTGAGAGTAGTGAGGAGACCAACAGATTCATTGTTGGAGAGTGTGGGAAATCATCCAGATGATCAGCTTCTGACGAGTAGATGGAGACCCCTTGAACCTTAATCTTCAGTTGACTGTGAGGGTGTGACCCAGCTTAGTATGCTTAGTGAATGTAAACAGACAGTACTCCAAGCATCTCAAGATTATGTCATTGGAGAACAATTCGGTAAGTAATGTGTAATATTAAATATTGGTAAAATGTTTTCTGGGCCCAAAATTCCAGAGTGTTGTTATTCTGGATTGATATTCTTGTTCCAAGAGGATAAATTGCCTACCATTGGGCAATTCTAGGCAGATTGTTCGTAGGGCTTTATTGCAATTTGTTGTTGTAGTTCCACACGAGCCATTCTCCCTTGTAGTAATGGACTGTGTTACCTTTGCCCAGAACTATTGATGTAAATAGAAATTTGATTCCAATGAGTTGTACTACCAGATTTCTTGAAGCACATTTTGAGTTGAATTCTAAGTAAGAGTCTAAGAAAATAAGAGTCTCTTATTTTGCATATGGTATGTTTCTTTACTGCACGTGTAGTTTACAGAACTTGTGATAAATTCAAGTGTAATCCTTATTTCCTGAGACACGATGGCGTTGTACGGTTTTGTTCGACTTTGAAACAGATGTTCTAGGGCGCCTGACAGCTGGGTAGACAGCGCTTCGGATTCGTAGTCATGAGGTTCCGGGTTCGATCCCCGGTAGAGGCGGAGACAAATGGGCAAAGTGTTTCTTTCACCCTTTTTGTTACACACCCCCATGAAGCAGCTGCCTGACTCCCAGGTGCCTATTTACTGCTAGGTAACAGGGGCATCAGGGTGAAATTTTTTTTTGCCTATTTGTCTCCGCCTCCACCAGGGATCAAACCCGGAACCTCAGGACTACGAATCCGAAGCGCTGTCCACCCAGCTTTAAGACACTAAGTAACCGGGCGTGGAGAAACTATAAAAACAACAGAACACTAGAGAGCAGAGAAAGATATACCAAATCGCCAGGAATGAATATGTCAGGGTGAGAAGAGAGGTAGAGAGGCAATATGAAAATGACATAGCGAGCAAGGCAAAGACTCAACCCAAACTGCTGCATAGCCACATGAGGAGGAAAACAACAGTGAAGGAACAGGCAATGAAACTAAGGATAGGGGTAGAAAGATTCACTACAAACGACAAGGAAGTGTGCGAGGAACTCAATAAGAAATTCCAGGAGGTCTTCACCTCAGAGCAAGGAGAAGTGTCAGAGATAAGAGAGGGAACATCAAACCAGACACCACTAGAGGAGTTAGTGACTACCAGTGGGGAAGTGAAGAAGCATCTGCTAGATTTGGACGTGACAAAGACTATAGGCCCGGATGGAATCTCGCCATAGATTCTAAAGGAAGGAGAAGAAGCTCTGTGCCTGCCACTCTACATGGTGTACAACAAATCACTGGTAACATGTGAACTGACAAAAATTTGGAAGACGGCCAATGTAGTCCCAATATGCAAGAAGGGTGATCGGCAGGAGACACTGAACTGCAGGCCAGTGTCCCTAACTTGCATTCCATGCAAGATGATGGAGAAGATTGTGCGTAAAAAGCTAGTGGAATATCTGGAGCGGAAGAACTTTGTAACATAACATTTGTATGGGTTCTGACATGGCAAATCATGCCTAACAGATTTAACTGAGTTCTATGACCAGGCAACAAATATCAGGCAATAGAGAGAGGGCTGAGCAGACTGCATATTTTTGGACTGCCAGAAAGCTTTTGACACAATACCACATAAGAGACTAGTGCACAAACTGGAGATGCAGGCAGGAGTGAAAGGAAGGTACTCCACTGGATAAGGGAGTACCTTAGCAACAGAACACAGCGAGTCACCGTGAGGGGTCAGGTCTCGGAGTGGCAGGGAGTCCCTAGAGAGTCCCACAGGAGTCAGTCCTTGGACGTATACTGTTTCTGATATATGTGAATGATCTCCCAGAAGGAATTGACTCGTTCCTCTCGATGTTTGCTGATGACGCAAAAATTATGAGGAGGATCAAGACGGATGAGGATAGTATAAGGCTACAAGATGACGTAGACAAACTGAAGGAATTTTCCGACAAAATGGTTACTAAAGTTCAATCCAAGTAAATGTAAGGTAATGCAACTAGGAGGGGGAATTAGGAGGTCAATCACTGGATACCGAATGGGATATGAAGTCCTTCACGAAACGGTCAGAGAGAAAGATCTAGGAGTTAATATCACGCCAAACCTATCTCCTGAAGCCCACGTCGAAAGAATAACATCAGCTTCCTATGCGAGGCTGGCTAACATCAGAACTGCTTACAGAAACCTGTGTAAGGAATCCTTCAGAAAATTGTATATCACATATGTTAGGCCAATCCTGGAGTATGAATCCCCAGCATGGAGCCCGTTTCTCGTCAAGCACATGACGAAGCTGGAAAAAGTTCAGAGATAGCCACTTGGCAAGTCACAGAACTAAGAGGAATGAGTTATGAAGACAGACTACGTGAACTGCACCTCACGTAGCTGGAAGACAGACGAGACAGGGAAGACGGAAGACACCACATACAAAATTCTCAGAGGAATTGACAGGGCTGGACAAGGATGGATTATTTAACACGGGTGGTACACGCACAAGGGGACACAGGTGGAAGCTGAATACCCAAATTGGCCACATAGACATTAGAAAGAACTTTTTCAGTGTCAGAGTAGTTAATAAATGGAATGGACTAGGAAGTGATGTGGTGGAGGCTGACTCCATACCCAGTTTCAAATGTAGATATGACAGCCCAGTAGGCTCAGGAATCTGTACCTCATTTGATTGACAGTTTGGAGGCGGGACCAAAGAGCCAAAGCTCAACCCCAACAGCCACAACTAGGTGAGTACCAAAGTGTGAAGACTTTGATTTAGGATTTGATAAAGGCAATGTATATTGTATAGTTGCCACAGTGATTGGTGAGTGTTCTCATGTAAAGAGCGTTTTGTCAAAGTTTGAGCTTTGAATTATTTCAATATTTAGTTTTTCATTCTGCTGGAGTTAAGTAACTCATTACCACTGTAAAAGCTAAGATTCAAATTGTGTTTCTTTTCTTGCAAGGAGATGAATCCTGTTAAATACTATTTTCCTGATTTATTGCATGTTTTTCCAGAGACGTTGTTTATGTGTTTTCTACTGCATTTCAGTTGTCATGTGCATTCTTCATGTCGTTTTCCAGGTTGCACTGTCATACTTATGAAGTTCATTGTCAACAATTAATATTTGACATCTTTGTTGGTTCAAGTACTAAAATTTGTAATTACCTTTAGTAAAAATGCAATTAATCTTCAATTAATTAAAACAAATTCTGGGAGATGGAGGGATTTTCGAATCAGGTAATTACCTGATTCTTAGTATTTCTAATGTATGCATAATTATACATTCATCCTACCTCAGTTTGTCATATATGAAAAAAATTACCATATAATGTTTTCTGTGCTGATAAAAAATTATCATATTATGTTTTCTGTGCTGATAAAAAATTATCATATTATGTTTTCTGTGCATAAGTACTGTTATATTATATCCTCCTAATTATGTGTGTTCTGTAATGCCATTGTGTTGCAGTATTGTATTCTATTGCAAGACAGTAGTCAGTGGTGCGGGCTATACAAGTGGTCAGGTATTAGATGGGGCCCTGAGGTGTCCAGTTGTGTGGAGCGTCATTGTTACCAAGTCTGTTTCGTCATTCAATAACTATTGTTTTCCTTATGTGAAGTATTATCTATATAAATCAAATGTTCAAGTTCAAGTTCAAGTATGTTTATTGAGATAAGCAATAAATACATCTCAAAGGGATAGAGTAGCTTTGGCTATTTCTACCCCCCAATCAAATGTAAATGTTCGTTTGTTCAAAATTTATAATCTCCGAAAGTTCTTCACCTAATGCTTTGAAATTTTGAAACAACGTTCCGTTCGCATACAAGCATGTTTTTATTACCTACTATATAGATGTCATGTCTGTGACAGGTAAGAACAAAAAATTTAGTAAAAACTGTTTTTCATGTCAGTTCTCATGTGAGAGAAATCTCCTAAATCTATTTACCGATTGCTTTGAAATTTGGACACAACGTTTCATTTGAATAGGTGCGTGTTTTTATATTCCTATTATATACATGCCACACCTGTTACCGGTAAAAACATGTTTCTTTTTAAAAACAGAGCCATCTGCAGCACGTAAAAGCAACACACACTATATTAAATATGTTACGATTCCATTTCAATGTTTCCAATTCCATTGATTAATTTAAATTTTCATGGATTTTGATATATTTTCATTTTCATTTAATTGTTTTGTGTGACATTGCATTGGAATTGAGCTGTGTTGTTCACCATACCATTCATTTTGTGAGTATATTTTATTTTTTTATTTTTTCATTGTTTTCATTTCGTTTTTTACCTGTTCTTCTTGTTTTTTTAGTGATGGGAACATCAGAGCATTTTGGAACGCATCAGACCAGGGAGTATGGAATGGTGGGGAAGACGAGGGGACGGTAGAGGAGGATGGTGGGGAGGACGAGGTTACGGGGAAGGGGGAATGGTGGGGAGGACGAGGAGATGGGGGAGTGGGGGATGGTGGCGAGAGCGAGGGGATGGGGGAGTGGGGGATGGTGGGGGAGGACAAAGTGACGGGTGAGAGGGGGAATTGTTGGGAGGCCGAGAGAATGAGGAAGTGCGGAATGGTGGGAGGATAGAGAGACAGAGGAGGATTGCTGTGGCTAAGAGCCAAAGCAACGCGTTGCCGGGTGCAGCTAGATATTTTTAATATTATTCCAGAGTGTGTAGGATATTACATACTCGTGTTTTTAAGTGTTTGAGAGTGATTATCTTGATATGCATGTGTGTCTGTTAAGTGTTTGTGCCAGTCCTGGTTGGCGACTGTGGTCCTGGTTGGTCTAGCAAATTAATCTGAGCTTGCAGAATGAGCAGTCGCTGGTTGGGAGTCAGTGTTGACTGACCCTTGTGTGTTTCTCTAGGTTTAGTTCCTGTTGTTTTTTATATTTGCTCAGGTGTTGTTAGTTAGTCTGGTATTATTTGTGTTTATTGCATTAACCATAACAATATATTTTGTGTGTCAGTGGTCATCAATCCATTGTAATTCAATAATTTTGTGGTGTGTGCTGTCATGACTTCTGGAGATAATTTTGATGTTCCTATCACCTAGTAAACTGGTGTTCCATTTGTAACAACTGTGCTTTACTTAATGAACCTTTGATATTATTGACGTGTTATGACTTAGGGGATTTTTCTGGAGACTGTGACGGGAGCATGAGCCCAGCTCAAGTGCGTAGTGGTAACAGTTTTCTTTATTAACAAAATTAATCCCCTTGGAAATTAGCATAAACCTTTAGCAAGACATGTATTTTCTAAAAATAAAATAAAAAAAGGTGTTGTTACAACAAAGTCTTTGTTCCAATAGGTATGGAAGACATGTTTCACAGAATGTTTTATCATCCACAGTGCAAGAAATATATAAATTTCAGCTCCAGTGCTATCGTTTCAGTGATTCAGTCGTGAATGGGGTAATATGACCTCTATTCCAGTAAGCTTGACAGAACATCTGTTTGATTCCTGAACAATATGTTCCATGAGCACCTCGTCAAAGTATGCCATAAAAAGTCCATTTCACTTGTGTCCTCACCAGAATATGGGAAAAGTCGTGTAAAACCTCGATCTTTATATTAAAGTCTATAGCACTTTTATCTGAGCCCTGACCATAATCCTTATCAATGTCAGAATCGCCATTGATAATTTCATCATCAGATTCTTTAAGTTTCATTTAAATTTCGTTATTAATCAGCAATTATGTGGAGCAAGCCACAGTGCGGTGTTGTGAAGCGAAGGGTCGTGCGTCAGCCATTGTAATTAAATACAAACTGAGGCGTTCCCACTAAACCGGCTTACTCAGAATTTGTTTAAGATGGAGGCTCCCTTCTATCGCCCCTGGGCAGTGTCTAGTTGCCCTGTTTCCTTCACGGGATATTTAAATTTATTCAGTACCCTAAACAGCAAAACAGTTGATTTTTCAGTTACCATCAACAGTGAAAAGAAATATAAAAAATATTGAGAAAATTCGTGTTAGAATTATTAATCTTACTTTTTCGGTCATTTTTAATAATATATATATATATATATATATATATATATATATATATATATATATATATATATATATATATATATATATATATATATATATATATATATTCATTTTTATTTCTAGTCTTACGTAGACTAGAAATAAAAATGAATTTTGGAGAATTGATTTTTGAATTACCTCCAACAGTGAAAAGAAATGTACGAAAGATTGAGAAAATTCGTGTTAGAATTATTAATCTTACCT
Source organism: Procambarus clarkii (assembly GCF_040958095.1). Taxonomy (NCBI): domain Eukaryota; kingdom Metazoa; phylum Arthropoda; class Malacostraca; order Decapoda; family Cambaridae; genus Procambarus; species Procambarus clarkii. Next base: position 26,599,736 of record NC_091177.1, read on the forward strand.
TTTCGGTCATATTTAATAATATATGTCTACAGGAAAGACTGCTACCAAAATATACTAATATATATATATATATATATATATATATATATATATATATATATATATATATATATATATATATATATATATATATATATATATATATATATATATATATTGGTGTATACTGGCAGCAGGTTTTCTTTCAAACATGTTTCATTGAATATGACCGCATATTCTGTATTTATTATTTTCTGGTTTAGGGCTTCTATCCCTCTAACTATTTTTTTAGCATCAGGGCTTAATTGAAATAGGAGTTCTCCAAAACTCATTTTCGTACTTTTAAGGTGAAGAAAAGAAGTGATTTACTATAGAGTGTATTACACTTATTTGTATAATTTGCACGACGTTTCGAACCTCCATGGTTCATTCTCAAGTGAACAGATCTTACAATACTAGTTGATTTTATACCCGCATTAGGTCAGGTGATAATACAATGAAGGTGAAAACATGGGGGGATACATAAGGGATAAACATAGGGGCTGCAGAAGGTTTATTGGCCCATACGAGGCATCTCCTATCTAAACACAAAGATTAATCCAGTGTAATTGGCCTGTTATGTTGGACATTGTCTTCTGTGTTGGCATCGATATGTTCTTGTCTTGTCCTTACTCTCATGGTGGGTAGAGTAAATAGTTCCGTGATTTGGGTGTTCATGGTAGGTCGCTCTATTCGTATGTGAATTGCCTCAAGAATTTGTAATCTTCTTGAATCTTGGGTTTTGTCTATTATGCAAGTATTCTTGTTCAACATTTCTCTTGTTAGAGTAATGTCATGGGCTTGTCTCATGTGATTCCTAGGGGCACCAGATTGAAGATGGCATGTCAAACGCCTCGTCAGCTTGGTCGACGTCATACCTATGTACTTACATTGAAGGTTACATCCTTCGTGGGGGCAAGTGTACATGTATACAACGCTTGACTGCTGTAGAGGGTTCTCCGTCGGCTTCGGGCTGTTTTTGATAAGGAGTTCGGAAGTCTTCTTGGTTTTGTAGAATATTATCAGGTTTATGTTTTGGTTAGGAGTAGTGCTTTTTACTCCTTTACGGATTATTTCTTTCATTATTCTTTCCTCTTTTATATGTTCACTGTGCATGGTTGATTTGTAATATAATTTTATTGGGGGTGTTGTGGTATTGTCATATATATATATATATATATATATATATATATATATATATATATATATATATATATATATATATATATATATATATATATATATATATATATATATATGTCGTACCTAGTAGCCAGAACGCACTTCTCAGCCTACTATGCGAGGCCCGATTTGCCTAATAAGCCAAGTTTTCATTAATTAATGTTTTTTCGACTACCTAACCTACCTAACCTAACCTAACCTACCTTTTTCGGCTACCTAACCTAACCTAACCATTAAAGATAGGTTAGGTTAGGTTAGGTAGGGTTGGTTAGGTTCGGTCATATATCTACGTTAATTTTAACTCAAATAAAAAAAAATTGACCTCATACATAATGAAATGGGTAGTTTTTTCATTTCATAAGAAAAAAATTAGAGAAAATATATTAATTCAGGAAAACTTGGCTTATTAGGCAAATCGGGCCTTGCATAGTAGGCTGAGAAGTGAGTTCTGGCTACTAAGTACGACATATATATATATATATATATATATATATATATATATATATATATATGACAATGTCAGACCA
>NC_091177.1:26603962-26671462 GCF_040958095.1 Procambarus clarkii
TCTGTACTCGGTCCTATCTTGTTTCTGATATATGTAAATGATCTCCCGGAGGGTATCGATTCATTTCTCTCAATGTTTGCGGACGATGCTAAAATTATGAGAAGGATTAAAACAGAAGAGGACTGTTTGAGGCTTCAAGAAGACCTAGACAAGCTGAAGGAATGGTCGAACAAATGGTTGTTAGAGTTTAACCCAACCAAATGTAATGTAATGAAGAAAGGTGTAGGGAGCAGGAGGCCAGATACAAGGTATTATCTGGGAGAGGAAATTCTTCAGGAGTCAGAGAAGGAAAAAGACTTGGGGGTTGATATCACGCCAGACCTGTCTCCTGCAGCACATATCAAGCGGATAACATCAGCGGCATATGCCAGGCTGGCCAACATACGAACGGCATTCAGAAACTTGTGTAAAGAATCATTCAGAACTTTGTATACCACATATGCCAGGCCAATCCTGGAGTATGCAGCCCCAGCATGGAGTCCATATCTAGTCAAAGATAAGACTAAACTGGAAAAGGTTCAAAGGTTTGCCACCAGACTAGTACCCGAGCTGAGAGGTATGAGCTACGAGGAGAGACTACGGGAATTAAACCTCACTTCGCTGGAAGACAGAAGAGTTAGGGGGGACATGATCACCACATTCAAGATTCTGAAGGGGATTGATAGGGTAGATAAAGACAGTCTATTTAACACAAGGGGAACACGCACAAGGGGACACAGGTGGAAACTGAGTGCCCAAATGAGCCACAGAGATATTAGAAAGAACTTTTTTAGTGTCAGAGTGGTTGACAAATGGAATGCATTAGGGGGTGATGTGGTGGAGGCTGACTCCATACACAGTTTCAAGTTAAGATATGACAGAGCCCGATAGGCTCAGGAATCTGTACACCTGTTGATTGACGGTTGAGAGGCGGGACCAAAGAGCCAGAGCTCAACCCCCGCAAACACAACTAGGTGAGTACAACTAGGTGAGTACACACACGCACACATGCACACACACACACACACACACATGTATATATATATAAATATATATATATATAAATATATATATATATATATATATATATATATATATATATATATATATATATATATATATATATATATATATATATATATATATATATATATATTGGTGTATACTGGCAGCAGGTTTTCTTTCAAACATGTTTCATTGAATATGACCGCATATTCTGTATTTATTATTTTCTGGTTTAGGGCTTCTATCCCTCTAACTATTTTCTTAGCATCAGGGCTTAATTGAAATAGGAGTTCTCCAAAACTCATTTTCGTACTTTTAAGGTGAAGGAAAGAAGTGATTTACTATAGAGTGTATTTACACTTATTTGTATAATTTGCACGACGTTTCGAACCTCCATGGTTCATTCTCAAGTGAACAGATCTTACAATACTAGTTGATTTTATACCCGCATTAGGTCAGGTGATAATACAATGAAGGTGAAAACATGGGGGGATACATAAGGGATAAACATAGGGGCGTATATACCAAGCCCACCAACATAGGATTATGCCTGAACGGTAGAAGTGAGTGCCCCCAAAGATACAAAGCCAGTGTTCTCAATGCTTATATTCGTCGAGCGCTTACCCACTGCTCTGAATGGAGCAACGTGAGTAGAGAGTTTGAAAGAGTAACTCAGGTATTGGTGAACAACGGATATAGCAACGAGGAAATAAACGCTGCTATAAGAAGACACTTGGACCGTTGGTATAATTCAGAACCTAGAACAGAAACCACAACACCCCCAATAAAATTATATTACAAATCAACCATGCACAGTGAACATATAAAAGAGGAAAGAATAATGAAAGAAATAATCCGTAAAGGAGTAAAAAGCACTACTCCTAACCAAAACATAAATCTGATAATATTCTACAAAACCAAGAAGACTTCCGAACTCCTTATCAAAAACAGCCCGAAGCCGACGGAGAACCCTCTACAGCAGTCAAGCGTTGTATACATGTACACTTGCCCCCACGAAGGATGTAACCTTCAATGTAAGTACATAGGTATGACGTCGACCAAGCTGACGAGGCGTTTGACATGCCATCTTCAATCTGGTGCCCCTAGGAATCACATGAGACAAGCCCATGACATTACTCTAACAAGAGAAATGTTGAACAAGAATACTTGCATAATAGACAAAACCCAAGATTCAAGAAGATTACAAATTCTTGAGGCAATTCACATAAGAATAGAGCGACCTACCATGAACACCCAAATCACGGAACTATTTACTCTACCCACCATGAGAGTAAGGACAAGACAAGAACATATCGATGCCAACACAGAAGACAATGTCCAACATAACAGGCCAATTACACTGGATTAATCTTTGTGTTTGGATAGGAGATGCCTCGTATGGGCCAATAAGCCTTCTGCAGCCCCTATGTTTATCCCTTATGTATCCCCCCATGTTTTCACCTTCATTGTATTATCACCTGACCTAATGCGGGTATAAAATCAACTAGTATTGTAAGATCTGTTCACTTGAGAATGAACCATGGAGGTTCGAAACGTCGTGCAAATTATACAAATAAGTGTAAATACACTCTATAGTAAATCACTTCTTTCCTTCACCTTAAAAGTACGAAAATGAGTTTTGGAGAACTCCTATTTCAATTAAGCCCTGATGCTAAGAAAATAGTTAGAGGGATAGAAGCCCTAAACCAGAAAATAATAAATACAGAATATGCGGTCATATTCAATGAAACATATATATATATATATATATATATATATATATATATATATATATATATATATATATATATATATATATATATATATATATGTATATATATATATATATATATATATATATATATATATATATATATATATATATATATATATATATATATATATATATATATATATATATGTCGTACCTAGTAGCCAGAACTCACTTCTCAGCCTACTATTCAAGGCCCGATTTGCCTAATAAGCCAAGTTTTCCTGAATTAATATATTTACTATAATTTTTTTCTTATGAAATGATAAAGCAACCCTTTTCTCTATGTATGAGGTCAATATTTTTTTATTGGAGTTAAAATTAACGTAGATATATGACCGAACCTAACCAACCCTACCTAACCTAACCTAGCCTATATTTATAGGTAAGGTTAGGTTAGGTAGCCAAAAAAAGCTAGGTTAGGTTAGGTTAGGTAGACGAAAAAACATTAATTCATGAAAACTTGGCTTATTAGGCAAATCGGGCCTTGAATAGTAGGCTGAGAAGTGCGTTCTGGCTATTAGGTACGACATATATATATATATATATATATATATATATATATATATATATATATATATATATATATATATATATATATATATATATATATATATATATATATATATATATATATGTATGTGTGTGTGTGTGTGTGTGTGTGTTTGTGTGTGTGTGTGTGTGTGTGTGTGTGTGTGTGTGTGTGTGTGTGCGTGTGTGTGTGTGTGTGTGTGTGTGTGTGTGTGTGTGTGTGTGTATGTGTGTACTCACCTAATTGTGCTTGCGGGGGTTGAGCTCTTGCTCTTTGGTCCCGCCTCTCAACCGTCAATCAACTGGTGTACAGATTCCTGAGCCTATTGGGCTCTATCATATCTACATTTGAAACTGTGTATGGAGTCAGCCTCCACCACATCACTTCCTAATGCATTCCATTTACTAACTACTCTGACACTGAAAAAGTTCTTTCTAACGTCTCTGTGGCTCATTTGGGTACTCAGCTTCCACCTGTGTCCCCTTGTTCGCGTCCCACCAGTGTTGAATAGTTCATCCTTGTTTACCTGGTCGATTCCCCTGAGGATTTTGTAGGTTGTGATCATGTCCCCCCTTACTCTTCTGTCTTCCAGTGTCGTAAGGTGCATTTCCCGCAGCCTTTCCTCATAACTCATGCCTCTTAGTTCTGGGACTAGTCTAGTAGCATACCTTTGGACTTTTTCCAGCTTCGTCTTGTGCTTGACAAGGTACGGGCTCCATGCTGGGGCCGCATGTGTGTGTGTGTGTACTCACGTAATTGTACTCACCTAATTGTGCTTGCGGGGGTTGAGCTTTGGCTCTTTGGTCCCGCCTCTCAACTGTCAATCAACTGGTGTACAGATTCCTGAGCCTACTGGGCTCTATCATATCTACATTTGAAACTGTGTATGGAGTCAGCCTCCACCACATCACTTCCTAGTGCATTCCATTTATTAACTACTCTGACACTGAAAAAATTCTTTCTAACGTCTCTGTGGCTCATCTGGGTACTAAGTTTCCACCTGTGTCCCCTTGTTCGTGTCCCACCCGTGCTGAAGAGTTTGTCTTTGTCCACCCTGTCAATTCCCCTGAGAATTTTGTAGGTGGTTATCATGTCTCCCCTTACTCTTCTGTTTTCCAGGGATGTGAGGTTCAGCTCCTTTAGCCTTTCCTCGTAGCTCAATCCTCTCAGTTCCGGGACGAGCCTGGTGGCATACCGCTTAATCTTCTCTAACTTTGTCTTGTGTTTAACTAGGTATGGACTCCAGGCTGGAGCTGCATACTCCAGGATTGGTCTTACATAAGTGGTATACAGGGTTCTGAAAGATTCCTTACACAAGTTTCTGAAGGCAGTTCTTATGTTGGCCAGTCTAGCATATGCCGCTGATGATATTCTTTTGATGTGGGCCTCTGGGGACAGGTTCGGTGTGATATCAACCCCCAGATCCTTCTCTCTATTTGATTCTTGCAGGATTTCCCCTCCCAGATGATACCTTGTGTTCAGCCTCCTGCTCCCTTCGCCTAATTTCATCACCTTACACTTTCCAGAGTTGAACTTCAGCAGCCATTTTCTAGACCATTCCTCCAGTTTATCCAGGTCATCCTGTAGTCTCTGTCTATCTTCATCCGTCTTGATTCTTCTCATAATTTTTGCATCATCAGCAAACATCGAGAGGAATGAGTCTATACCCTCTGGAAGATCGTTCACATATATTAGAAACAGGATGGGTCCAAGTACTGAGCCCTGTGGGACTCCGCTGGTGACATCTCGCCACTCTGATGTCTTCCCCTTGTGTGTGTGTGTGTGTGTGTGTGTGTGTGTGTGTGTGTGTGTGTGTGTGTGTGTGTGTACTCACCTAATTGTACTCACCTAATTGTGCTTGCGGGGGTTGAGCTCTGGCTCTTTGGTCCCGCCTCTCAACCGTCAATCAACTGGTGTACAGATTCCTGAGCCTATTGGGCTCTATCATATCTACATTTGAAACTGTGAATGGAGTCAGCCTCCACCACATCACTTCCTAATGCATTCCATTTGCTAACTACTCTGACACTGAAAAAGTTCTTTCTAACGTCTCTGTGGCTCATTTGGGTACTCAGCTTCCACCTGTGTCCCCTTGTTCGCGTCCCACCAGTGTTGAAAAGTTCGTCCTTGTTTACCCGGTCGATTCCCCTGAGGATTTTGTAGGTTGTGATCATGTCCCCCCTTACTCTTCTGTCTTCCAGTGTCGTGAGGTGCATTTCCCGCAGCCTTTCCTCATAACTCATGCCTCTTAGTTCTGGGACTAGTCTAGTAGCATACCTTTGGACTTTTTCCAGCTTCGTCTTGTGCTTGACAAGGTACGGGCTCCATGCTGGGGCCGCATACTCCAGGATTGGTCTTACATATGTGGTGTACAAGATTCTGAATGATTCCTTACACAGGTTCCTGAACGCCGTTCTGATGTTAGCCAGCCTCGCATATGCCGCAGACGTTATTCTCTTTATGTGGGCTTCAGGAGACAGGTTTGGTGTGATATCAACTCCTAGATCTTTCTCTCTGTCTGTTTCATTAAGTACTTCATCTCCTATTCTGTATCCTGTGCCTGGCCTCCTGTTTCCACTGCCTAGTTTCATTACTTTGCATTTACTCGGGTTGAACTTCAACAGCCATTTGTTGGACCATTCACTCAGTCTATCCAGGTCATCTTGTAGCCTCCTACTATCATCCTCTGTTTCAATCCTCCTCATAATTTTTGCATCGTCGGCAAACATTGAGAGGAACGAATCTATACCCTCTGGGAGATCATTTACATATACCAGAAACAGTATAGGTCCAAGGACTGACCCCTGCGGGACTCCACTTGTGACGTCTCGCCAATCTGAGACCTCACCCCTCACACAGACTCGTTGTCTCCTGTTGCTTAGGTATTCCTCTATCCACCGGAGTACCTTCCCTCTCACTCCAGCCTGCATCTCCAACTTTCGCACTAGCCTCTTGTGTGGCACTGTATCAAAGGCTTTCTGACAATCCAAAAATATGCAGTCTGCCCACCCTTCTCTTTCTTGCCTTATTTTTGTTGCCTGGTCGTAGAATTCAAGTAACCCTGTGAGGCAGGACCTGCCATCCCTGAACCCATGTTGATGCTGTGTTACAAAGTTCCTTCGCTCCAGATGCTCCACTAGTTTTTTTCGCACAATCTTCTCCATCAGCTTGCATGGTATGCAGGTTAGGGACACTGGCCTGTAGTTCAGTGCCTCCTGTCTATCCCCTTTCTTGTATATCGGGACTACGTTAGCTGCTTTCCAAGTATCTGGCAGTTCCCCTGTTGCCAGTGATTTGTTATACACTATGGAGAGTGGTAGGCTCAGTTCTCTTGCTCCTTCCTTTAGAACCCAAGGGGAGATTCCATCTGGGCCTATAGCCTTCGTCACGTCCAACTCTAGTAAACACTTCCTTACTTCCCCACTGGTAATCTCAAACTCTTCCAGTGGTTCCTGGTTAGCTATTCCCTCACTTACCTCTGGAATTTCTCCTTGTTCTAAGGTGAAGACCTCCTGGAATTTCTTATTCAATTCCTCACACACTTCCTTGTCATTTGTAGTGAATCCTTCCGCCCCTATCCTTAATCTCATAACCTGTTCCTTTACTGTTGTTTTTCTCCTAATGTGGCTATGCAACAATTTAGGCTGAGTCTTTGCCTTGCTTGCGATGTCATTTTCGTATTGTCTTTCTGCCTCTCTTCTCATCCTGACATATTCATTCCTGGCATTCTGGTATCTTTCTCTGCTCTCCAGTGTCCTGTTATTCCTATAGTTTCTCCATGCCCTTTTACTTTGCTGCTTAGCTAGCCTACATCTTTGATTAAACCATGGGTTTCTCATCTTCATTTCTCTGTTTTCCTTTTGGACTGGGACAAACTTGTTTGCTGCGTCCTTGCACTTCTGCGTGATGTAATCCATCATATCTTGGGCCGTCTTTCCCCTGAGCTCTGTTTCCCATGCTATATCTGTTAGGAATTTTCTTATCCCCTCATAGTTTCCCTTTCGGTATGCTAACCTTTTGGTTTCGGTATCCCTCCTCGAGTTCAATAACCCTTCTTCAATCAAGTACTCAAACACCAGTACACTGTGGTCGCTCATTCCTACTGGGTCCTCAAAACCGATTTCTCTTATGTCGGAGTCGTTCAGAGTGAAGACTAGGTCGAGTCTCGCTGGTTCGTCATTGCCTCTCATCCTTGTGGGTTCTCCGACATGCTGCGTTAAAAAGTTGCTTGTCACCACCTCCAATAGTTTGGCTCTCCACGTATCCTCGCCTCCATGCGGTTCCTTGTTCTCCCAGTCAATCTTTCCGTGATTGAAGTCGCCCATGATGAGCAGGTGGGATCTATTTCTACAGGCAGCAGAGGCTGCCCTCTCAATTATAGTGTTAACTGCCTTGTTGTTGTTTTCATACTCTTGACTGGGTCTCCTGTCATTTGGTGGAGGGTTGTATATTACTGCTACTACTATTCTTGGTCCTCCCATTGTTATGGTGCCTGCTATGTAGTCTCTGAACTCCTCACAGCCCGGGATGGCCATCTCCTTAAAACTCCATTCCCTTCTCATGAGTAGGGCCATGTGTGTGTGTGTGTGTGTGTGTGTGTGTGTGTGTGTTTAAACATCTTTAAACAATTCGTATACACATGGATATTATTTATACATTTTATACATTATCCATGAGGTAAAAAAAATTGGAGTGGTTGTCAGATCAGACAGAAGCATAATCTAATTTAGCTTGATTGATGGACTTGTCTTATCCATAAAATACATTATAGTAACCCTTAGACAATGGCTTTTGCTATTTGTGGTATTTTGGTTTATTTAGGTTCTAAATCTGGCTGACTTCATATGCCGTCTCGTTCGCGTTCTATGTCCAAAGAGATTGGAAAAGGCGGGGAAAGGAAGGAGGATGAAAAGTTGAGATTCTTGAAGAGGATGTGGATTAGGAACGAGGAGGCTTAAAAGTTCTGTGGCCTTGCCACCATGTGTTGGCATAATGTATGTGTGAAACTAGAGTGGAACCTGTTGTTTAATTTTTATTTTGCATCAGGAGGTTTATGGAGTCGTGCTTGGCTATCATTCTGGTGGAGATGAGGTGCTGTGTCTGGCCTGGAGGCATCTTTTTTTGGAAGTGATGCACGCCTTCTTATTTTAGTGCATGTTGTCACGTGGGGGTGGGCCGGGGCTCTGCTAGCACTCAGCTGCTAGGGGCTCAAAAGGCCGAATACTCAGCCCCTCCGACTCCCGGGATTCACCGGAGTCTCCTTGGTCACACAGGAGAGGACCAACAATGCCCACCTCCGCCGGTCTTTGCTTCCACCACAAAAGGTGGGTACCACTGATTCACCCTGGAAGCCCTTCAGTCAAACACGGGGAAACTGCTGTTAACAGTTCCGGCCAAGACCCGTGGGGGAGTGAAGGAAGACTCAGGCTTACCTTATAACCATAACCTCCCTGAGTCTTGCCTGCCAGACAAAAAGGTTGCAGGAGCTCCTTTCCCGCCTGTCTTCTCTATCTTCTTCTTAACAAGGTCGCCAGCTGGGTTATTATATCTGCACACCAGCAATGCAGTTCAGTGGGTGTATTATATATTGTTTGTAGCCAGAGGATTGCTACTCCCATAGATCTGCTACTAGACTGTCGGCCCAGGGTACTCTCCCAGGAAGGTCTGTGTGGCTTTACCTCTCTCTAGCCACTACGTTAATAGTTGCCACCATTCAGGCACTGATACTGATCGGATGGCTAAGGGTACACTTTTATGTAAGTCTGTGCTGTCTTTACCACTCTCCAGGCAATAAGAACTTCTATAGAGAAAGTAGTGTTCCCTAGGTGGTACTATGATAACCTTCGTGTATGCTCATAGAGAAATATTATAAATGGAGGCACACTTAAACACAATGATAAAAGTGTGAATTTACTGATGCAAATTACATGATCACACATACAATCACAAGTAATACATGAATATGAAAATAAGGATAATAAGTCTGGAGATCGTCAGCCTCTTCTTCCACGACCTCCAACACTCCTTCAACTGGGCAGAAAGACAGGAGTCCCACACTCTCTCACAGGAGGGCCTCTACACCACGTCGGCGCCTCTTCTTCACTGTCCTGCCATCCATACATACTGTCCCCTTTGACAGTCCTGGATACAAGCTGCGTTGCAGCCTATTCTACTACTAAAGTACTAATGTCCTATTGCCACATACATAAGTAAATATTGTGGCCTAACTAGCCTGTTCACACAAGGGATAATGGGAGGGAAAATGATCTACCTTACATTCCTGGCTCACGACGCCTGTCCCTCGATGGTGTGAGGTTCCAACGCTTCCTGAGTCGATCCTTGACGGTCCAGGAACGTTACACAGGTCCTCAGGTGTCGTGGAGCCTTCGCGTCGTCGCTGTTCCAATCCCCGAGATTCAGCTACCCCAATCCTGGTTCATCGATGGGCACTGAGCCAATCACTATTTTCCCACACTCGCCCTTCCACAAGGCGTTGCTCCTTGTCCTAGGAACGGTGTCTTCCTTCCAAAACCCTCAGTGGATGTGACCCGGTCACAGCTAGGCTTGCCCGCCACACCTTTCCAGGCCCTCAACGTCCAGCGTCGCCGCCCAGCGTCGTCGCCGAATATTTTCCAAGTTTGGCACTCTTTTGCTCAATAAACTTGGTTCCTTTTTGCTTCCCAGAAGCCCAGAAGCGCGGGGTCTCCAATACGTGAGATGGGCTGCGATAACCAGCTCTAATCCACTAAGAAAGGCTTGTAGAGCCTCAAATCCTTGAGAGCTGACCGAGGTGCGTCCTCTCGCCTTCAGGGTCAGGTCAACTCTGACGTTGGCGCCGCCCGGGGCACTCGGTGACGTTACGGTGGGCCCTGATTGGTCGCCCGCGACCTAAGTCGGCCAATCCGCGATCGGCTAGTGTCCCTTCCAAAACGTCATATCTGCAGTAGGGGATACTCTTCCATTTTATATCAGGGCGCCAATTTCCCCTTACAACTTATAATGTAACTTTCTCCCTTCACTGGCAGCCGGTCTGGTCGCCACATATATCAATAGACTCCCTGTACCTCAGAGAATCAGTAGGGAGAGTTGATATGACTCTTAAAGCAGGCAAACGAAAGAGATAGGAGAGGGCACCGTAACAATGTGTTGTGTTGGTAGGTTATCTTGGTCTTGTGCTGCTCTTCGAAACTGTCTGCCTAGCCTCTTAGTATCTTCTGGTTTCTTGAGTCCAGCGGTGTTGTTTGGGTGAATCTTGAAGTATTCAGGGCCGATCAGATGAGGGTAGAGCTGGATGGAGTCAAGGTGTGGATCGAAGAAGCATCTAAAGCCCAGGTACAGGGGTTTCCCTTGGCTTTGTGTTCGTTGGCCATGTCGTTGTAAAAAGTGCGTGTTGGTTGTCCTGGTCCCGTGCTTGTTCGTCGTGAGCGAGGAGTATGTAGATGCGTCCATCAACTCGTATTTATTCGGATGCGATGATACGTGGATTGGTTGCTCTAAAGAGACAGGTGGGGTTTGGTTTGGTTTTCCAGGTGGACCAAGATTGTGTGCTCCTTGGAGAGCACACTTGGGGAGGGTGCGAGAGCAGCATCTATATGTGGGCTGAGTGAAGGAGGTGTCTGGTGAGGTGGAGGGAGTAGGGGTCGTTGGTGACGTTTGCCGTGTTGCTGCGATGGCTGCTGATGGTGTCTCCGAGACGAGGCGCTGTGGGGTGGTTGTTGCCGAGGCAGAGGCTGGTTGAGCTGCTTGCATTGGTGTAGGGTCCGCTGCTGGTGTTGCTTCTGAAGATGTTGCCGTTGAAAAGGGGATTGTTTGCATTAGAGGTGTCTGTGGACCCTGTAGTACGACTTCAGGGTCGTATTTTAATATATATAAATATATGAAAATTGTTTTCTTAAAAATTCCTATAATTATCAATATATGATATCTCACTGATTATTAATATCTTATAGATATATAAAATAAATTATTTTTAATTTATTTTCTTTAATTAGAAGAAATTTGGAACATGTAACATGAAAATAACGTTACTCAAAATGTTATCTTTGAGGTTAAAGTCATTATTTCTATTTACTCATGCATGCCAGTTTTGTATAACCTAAATTGTACACCAAAATTACCTCAAAATTAAGGTGGAAATCTTAATTATATGTTTCAGAACTGACATCAAAATAAACATTTATTTATAAATGAAATTCAATTGTGTATAGAAGTACTCACAATATTATTAAATTTTTATTGCTATTTTTAACTAATTTGCAAAGAAGAGTCTTATATGTTTATTACTTAACAAAATATTGTGTGACCTGAACACTGCTGTAACTCAGAGGTGAGAAATGTTCCCAGCAATCTTTAGGAAGCATTTATTAGAATTCAAGAATTTGAAAAACTCATGTAATTTTAAATACAATGGAATTTATACATTCTAAATTACAAAATGTTTTGAGGAGAAATCTTATGCCTACTCTTTGAATTTTGCCAAGGTATTGAACACTGAAAGAATTGCACGATTTTATACTGACCGCTTACTCTAGTCTTCTTTGTTCTCTAATTGGATTAATTACGCTTAATTACAAGATTATGCTCGATCAGTTCAACTGAATTTCCAAATGGCCGTATAAAACAACAAACACACATGGCTAGCTGCGTGTATAAATACGAGGACTTATTGTATCCTCAGATGTTTTGAGGATTTTGAGGTGTTTTCAAATATAAATATATCAATACAAATGACTGATAAATTTATATCTGAACACTGTTAGACTTTTGTCACCAATAGACTTTGCCATATAGGTTGTGGTAGAGGCCTCCATTTAGATATAATCACAGAGTCATACAAATACTAGGAGAGCTGCAACTCGTGCCCCATTGGTCTGTGTGAAGTACTTGCTGGCTCATCAAGCCGTCATGGGCCTGACGAACGCTGTCCAAAGTTGACAGAAGGCGCAAGGATATGAGTCTGTAAGCAATATCCACGTATCTCTGGTCAAATTTTAAGAAATGGTTGCCTCGGCGGAGCTTTGTCGCAAAATGTCCTTCTTTTCTCCAACGGTTTATCCACCGCATCACTGTCGAAGTGCTGATGCCTCTATCTTTGGCAATTCTGGGAGCCGTCTTCCCTTCGTTCCACATTTGGACAATCACAGCACGATCAGCTAATGATGTTATATTTTTCTTTTGATGTCGCACCATTTTCCCTGTGAGGAACAATAAAAATGTCTTCATTTCAACAATTATGTAAGTCACGTGGATGTTTATTTAAGATAAGAATAGTGATATTGACGCATTTTCTCCAATTACATTACTGGATTTAAAGGAACAAATTAGAAGATTATTCCTTATTTAAATAGTTGGCCTACAAATATATCCACCATGGGTTCGATCCCAGGCGCCGGCGAGAAACAATGGACAGAGTTTCTTTCACCCTATTCCCCTGTTACCTAGCAGTAAAATAGGTACCTGGGTGTTAGTCAGCTGTCACGGGCTTCTTCCTGGGGGTGGAGGCCTGGTCGAGGACCGGGCCGCGGGGACACTAAAAAAAAAGCCCCGAAATCATCTCAAGATAACCTCAAGATAACCGTCCCCCTGTCGTAGAAAAGCTACAGTCCCCCTTGCCATAGAGTAGCTACAGTCCCTCTGTCGTAGAGTAGTTACAGTCCCTCTGTCGTAGAGTAGCTACAGTCACCCTGTCGTAGAGTAGCTGCAGTCACCCTGTCGTAGAGTAGCTACAGTCACCCTGTCGTAGAGTAGCTACAGTCACCCTGTCGTAGAGTAGCTGCAGTCACCCTGTCGTAGAGTAGCTACAGTCACCCTGTCGTAGAGTAGCTACAGTCTCCCTGTCGTAGAGTAGCTGCGTCCCCCTGTCGTGGAGTAGTTACAGTCCCTCTGTCATAGAATAGCTACAGTCCCCCTGTTGTAGAGTAGCTACAGTCCCACTGTTGCAGAGTAGCTACAGTCCCTCTGTCGTAGAGTAGCTACAGTCCCCCTGTCGTAGAGTAGCTGCAGTCCCTCTTTCGTAGAGTAGCTACAGTCCCTCTGTCGTAGAGTAGCTACAGTCCCCTTGTCGTAGAGTAGCTGCAGTCCCTCTTTCGTAGAGTAGTTACAGTCCCTCTGTCGTAGAGTAGCTACAGTCACCCTGTCGTAGAGTAGCTGCAGTCCCCCTGTCGTAGAGGTGTTACAGTCCCTCTTTCGAAGAGTAGTTACAGTCCTTTCGTAGAGTAGTTACAGTCCCTCTGTCGTAGAGTTGCTACAGTCAACCTGTCGTAGAGTAGCTACAGTCCCCCCTGTCATATAGTAGCTACAGTCCCCCTGTCATAGAGTAGCTACACTCTCTCTGTCGTAGAGTAACTACAGTCCCTCTGTCGTAGAGTAGCTACAGTCCCTCTGTCTTAGAGTAGCTACTGACCCTTTGTCGTAGAGTAGGTACAGTCCCCCGGTCGTAAGAGAAGCTACTGTCACCAGAGTAGCCAGACACCATCTAGTTAGAGTAGCTAGACACCATTTGTCGTAGAGAAACTGGACACCAGCTGTTGTATAAGAATGGGTGACATATTGAGAAGTATTGAAAATGTTCTAGGTATCCATATATAATAATGCTACTCTCATGTCATATTATTTTAAGTAAACTACATGTAAAGAAACTTAACTTTTTTATATGTTATATTTTATATAGTAGCATGTATTTGTAATCAATATGTCCCTGATCAATTCATCATTATTAGTGAAAATGAGGTCCAGCGTGTTCTCCTTCCTAGTTGGTTCTACTATTTGCTGGATTAAGGCAAACCTGTCGCACATCCGTAGCAGGTCATTTGCATGTGCCTGTTTATTTAGGCTACTTCCTAGTATTCTTTCTGATATAACCGTATTTGCTAGGTACTTCCATTTCAAGTGCCGTAGGTTGAAGTTCCCAAGCAGAGTGATGTTCGGGGCTGGATTGGTGAGGTTTTCCAAGCAGTGTTCTATGTTCAGTGTACAGATCAGATTTTGCAGATAAGCTATAGCCTATCTGTCGTAGATATTATACAAGTTGTTGTAAGAAAACTCGTCACTATTTACTAATATTCAATACAATTGGCAGATGATATTGCTGCTGGATTGTAATGACAAATTTACTTATAGAATAGTAGCTACATTGACATTTTCCGTCAATAGAAAACGGAATTGCCAAAGTAGCTATTAATTGCCAATCATTGCCACATCGCTATTAATTTCACCACCTAATTTTGATTAGATTTATTCTTAATACAGCAGTCTTTGGACTGTTAACATCATAAAAACATATCACTTGAATTAACTTAATTATTAGAACCAAAGTAGAGTAAATGTGATTTTTCTACCACTTCTTGACATCTGGACAAGATGCGTCAGTGGAGGAGGGGAGTAGTCAGCCATTGTTAATTTTAATAACAAGTTGCAAGCTCCGATAATGCTCCCTTGGACCGGGATTACATGATTAATAGTGCTCCCGTTATCAACTCCAACTTCGCCTACAATAAGGGTAGTGTCCCCTCCGATTCCTATATTATCTACCTTATTAGAGGCCTTTAATATTTAGATTTAGGATATTTTCCGGTTAGGACACGAGACAGCGACATAACCCATGTAAATATTCCTTGATGCTTATCACGTAATCAGTATACTATATATCTTCTGATTTAGCTGTCATATATATATATATAGGATTATGACTATTATTTGTGATTGCCCTTTGACAGGTGAAACAGAAGAGGAATAAGAGTTAACACTTGTAACCTTGTACTCCAGTACATGAGTTGGAGGCCAGCCACACCCACAAAGTGGATCGACTTGCTTATTCATCCGTGTTCATATTGATTGTCTAGGATATAACACTAATAAAATAAGGCCTCCCCATTTTAGTTAATATATATATATATATATATATATATATATATATATATATATATATATATATATATATATATATATATATATGTATATATATATATATATGTATATATATATATATATATATATATATATATATATATATATATATATATATATATGAAGTATAAGTATAAGTATAAGACTACATATATATATATATATATATATATATATATATATATATATATATATATATATATATATAACTGAAAACTCACACCCCAGAAGTGACTCGAACCCATACTCCCACAACTGGTATGTACAGGGACGCCTTAATCCGCTTGACCATCACGACCGGACATAAGGAAGTGATAGCCGAGGCTATATGAACCACTTCCCCGCCGGCACTCGGATGGTAATCTTGGGCATAGCATTTTATCAAATCACCTCATTCTTTGGGGCACACGTGAGGAACACAAATGCAAACAAGCCTGAATGGTCCCCAGGACTATATACAACTGAAAACTCACACCCCAGAAGTGACTCGAACCCATACTCCCACAACTGGTATGTACAGGGACGCCTTAATCCGCTTGACCATCACGACCGGACATAAGGAAGTGATAGCCGAGGCTATATGAACCACTTCCCCGCCGGCACTCGGATGGTAATCTTGGGCATAGCATTTTATCAAATCACCTCATTCTTTGGGGCACACGTGAGGAACACAAATGCAAACAAGCCTGAATGGTCCCCAGGACTATATACAACTGAAAACTCACACCCCAGAAGTGACTCGAACCCATACTCCCACAACTGGTATGTACAGGGACGCCTTAATCCGCTTGACCATCACGACCGGACATAAGGAAGTGATAGCCGAGGCTATATGAACCACTTCCCCGCCGGCACTCGGATGGTAATCTTGGGCATAGCATTTTATCAAATCACCTCATTCTTTGGGGCACACGTGAGGAACACAAATGCAAACAAGCCTGAATGGTCCCCAGGACTATATACAACTGAAAACTCACACCCCAGAAGTGACTCGAACCCATACTCCCACAACTGGTATGTACAGGGACGCCTTAATCCGCTTGACCATCACGACCGGACATAAGGAAGTGATAGCCGAGGCTATATGAACCACTTCCCCGCCGGCACTCGGATGGTAATCTTGGGCATAGCATTTTATCAAATCACCTCATTCTTTGGGGCACACGTGAGGAACACAAATGCAAACAAGCCTTGTGTTCCTCACGTGTGCCCCAAAGAATGAGGTGATTTGATAAAATGCTATGCCCAAGATTACCATCCGAGTGCCGGCGGGGAAGTGGTTCATATAGCCTCGGCTATCACTTCCTTATGTCCGGTCGTGATGGTCAAGCGGATTAAGGCGTCCCTGTACATACCAGTTGTGGGAGTATGGGTTCGAGTCACTTCTGGGGTGTGAGTTTTCAGTTGTATATAGTCCTGGGGACCATTCAGGCTTGTTTGCATTTGTGTTCCTCACGTGTGCCCCAAAGAATGAGGTGATTTGATAAAATGCTATGCCCAAGATTACCATCCGAGTGCCGGCGGGGAAGTGGTTCATATAGCCTCGGCTATCACTTCCTTATGTCCGGTCGTGATGGTCAAGCGGATTAAGGCGTCCCTGTACATACCAGTTGTGGGAGTATGGGTTCGAGTCACTTCTGGGGTGTGAGTTTTCAGTTGTATATAGTCCTGGGGACCATTCAGGCTTGTTTGCATTTGTGTTCCTCACGTGTGCCCCAAAGAATGAGGTGATTTGATAAAATGCTATGCCCAAGATTACCATCCGAGTGCCGGCGGGGAAGTGGTTCATATAGCCTCGGCTATCACTTCCTTATGTCCGGTCGTGATGGTCAAGCGGATTAAGGCGTCCCTGTACATACCAGTTGTGGGAGCATGGGTTCGAGTCACTTCTGGGGTGTGAGTTTTCAGTTGTATATAGTCCTGGGGACCATTCAGGCTTGTTTGCATTTGTGTTCCTCACGTGTGCCCCAAAGAATGAGGTGATTTGATAAAATGCTATGCCCAAGATTACCATCCGAGTGCCGGCGGGGAAGTGGTTCATATAGCCTCGGCTATCACTTCCTTATGTCCGGTCGTGATGGTCAAGCGGATTAAGGCGTCCCTGTACATACCAGTTGTGGGAGTATGGGTTCGAGTCACTTCTGGGGTGTGAGTTTTCAGTTGTATATAGTCCTGGGGACCATTCAGGCTTGTTTGCATATATATATATATATATATATATATATATATATGTAGTCTTATACTGTTATGAATGTCTGCTAATCAATAATTTTGATTAACTACGTATAAACCCCCCATAATGTGTGAGACATCATACAATATGCTATCGTAAAATATTAATTAACGTAAAATATAAATTACTACATACGTTAATTTAAAGTAAATAAATATAAATCCCACAGCTATCATAGATAATCTGGATACTCTTATCTACAATATAAGTTTTCCCTGCAGTTAACTGTTTTTCAGATTTATTATAATCTGCAAGATTTATTATAATCTGATCTTGCATAATTATCCTTGACTATTACTGATTGCTATTATTATACTTATGTTACTACCTTCTTCATGGTAGTACAAGGGGCCTCGTAGCCTGGTGGATAGCGCGCAGGACTCGTTATTCTGTGGCGCGGGTTCGATTCCCGCACGAGGCAGAAACAAATGGGCAAAGTTTCTTTCACCCTGAATGCCCCTGTTACCTAGCAGTAAATAGGTACCTGGGAGTTAGTCAGCTGTCATGGGCTGCTTCCTGGGGGTGGAGGCCTGGTCGAGGACCGGGCCGCGGGGACACTAAAGCCCCGAAATCATCTCAAGATAACCTCAAGATATGGTGGGTTTGTGTGTCTGTTGCGTAATTTTGCTATTTAATTACCTCTGGTTTTCATACAATAGTGAAAACTGTTTCCTCAAGAGACTTGTATACACGTAATAAATAACATTATTATATAACTATATTATAATCTTCATATCTTCCAAGTTCATTCTTCTTTTTATTTAATTACACTATAATATTATCTAAATTAATTTATCCATTACATTATGCATTTGAAATTTTAAAGTTATTGCATATTTTTGCAATTACAATTTTTTTTCTTAAACAGATTTAGTCTTTTCCACCGAATATTTTTATTTTAAGATTATTTTTTATATTAGTTTTATAATAACCAAGCAGGAGGAAGAGTAATAATTATTAATTAATTATATTTTTATTACAATAATATTTATAATAATAATTGTTGTAACCAAGCAGAATGAAGAGTAATAATTATTATTAATTATATTTTTATGATAATAATAATTATAATAATAATTGTTGTAATTATTAATTATTACTCTTCCTTCTTCTTGGCCTTGAAGGAAGCCGGCCTCGGGTGAAAGAGGGCTGTGAGGATCTCTGTTTGGAACCCGTAGGTGCGGGGCTCAGAAGTCCACCTCCCGAGGCTCGTGCAGCCCAAGCTCTGCTTCGGGAGGCTAGGTAACAGGAGCATAGGGTGAAAGAAACTCTGTCCATTGTTTCTCGCCGGCACCTGGGATCGAACCCAGGACCACAGAATCACATGCCCAGCGTGCTGTCCGCTCAGCCGACCGGCTCCCTTTGTGTGGGTCTGTAGCAACTCTACGACAGAGGGACTGTAGCAATTCTACGACAGAGGGACTGTAGCTACTCAACGACAGAGGGACTGTAGCAACTCTACGACAGAGGGACTGTAGCTACTCAACGACAGAGGGACTGTAGCAACTCTACGACAGAGGGACTGTAGCAATTCTACGACAGAGGGACTGTAGCTACTCAACGACAGAGGGACTGTAGCAACTCTACGACAGAGGGACTGTAGCTACTCAACGACAGAGGGACTGTAGCAACTCTACGACAGAGGGACTGTAGCAACTCTACGACAGAGGGACTGTAGCTACTCAACGACAGAGGGACTGTAGCAACTCTACGACAGAGGGACTGTAGCTACTCAACGACAGAGGGACTGTAGCAACTCTACGACAGAGGGACTGTAGCTACTCAACGACAGAGGGACTGTAGCTACTCAACGACAGAGGGACTGTAGCTACTCTACGACAGAGGGACTGTAGCTACTCAACGACAGAGGGACTGTAGCTACTCTACGACAGAGGGACTGTAGCTACTCTACGACAGAGGGACTGTAGCTACTCTACGACAGAGGAACTGTAGCTACTCTACGACAGAGGGACTGTAGCTACTCTACGACAGAGGGACTGTAGCTATTCTACGACAGAGGGACTGTAGCTACTCTACGACAGAGGGACTGTAGCTACTCTAGGACACTGGGACTGTAGCTACTCTACGACAAAGGGACTGCAGCTACTCTACGACAGAGGGACTGTAGCTATTCTACGACAGAGGGACTGTAGCTACTCTACGACAGAGGGACTGTAGCTACTCTAGGACACTGGGACTGTAGCTACTCTACGACAAAGGGACTGTAGCTACACTACGACAGAGGGACTGTAGCTATTCTACGACAGAGGGACTGTAGCTACTCTACGACAGAGGGACTGTAGCTACTCTACGACAGAGGGACTGTAGCTACTCTACGACAGAGGGACTGTAGCTATTCTACGACAGAGGGAGTGTAGCTACTCTACGACAGAGGGACTGTAGCTACTCTAGGACACTGGGACTGTAGCTACTCTACGACAAAGGGACTGTAGCTACTCAACGACAGAGGGACTGTAGCTACTCTACGACAGAGGGACTGTAGCTACTCTACGACAGGGTGACTGTAGCTACTCAACGACAGAGGGACTGTAGCTACTCTACGACAGAGGGACTGTAGCTACTCTAGGACACTGGGACTGTAGCTACTCTACGACAAAGGGACTGTAGCTACTCTATGACAGAGGGACTGTAGCTACTCTACGACAGAGGGACTGTAGCTACTCTACGACAGAGGGACTTTAGCAACTCTACGACAGAGGGACTGTAGCTACTCTACGACAGAGGGACTGTAGCTACTCAACGACAGAGGGACTGTAGCTACTCTACGACAGGGTGACTGTAGCTTCTCAACGACAGAGGGACTGTAGCTACTCTAGGACACTGGGACTGTAGCTACTCTACGACAAAGGGACTGTAGCTACTCTACGACAGAGGGACTGTAGCTACTCTACGACAGAGGGACTGTAGCTACTCTACGACAGAGGGACTGTAGCTACTCTACGACAGAGGGACTGTAGCTACTCTACGACAGAGGGACTGTAGCTATTCTACGACAGAGGGACTGTAGCTATTCTACGACAGAGGGAGTGTAGCTACTCTACGACAGAGGGACTGTAGCTACTCTAGGACACTGGGACTGTAGCTACTCTACGACAAAGGGACTGTAGCTACTCAACGACAGAGGGACTGTAGCTACTCTACGACAGAGGGACTGTAGCTACTCTACGACAGGGTGACTGTAGCTACTCAACGACAGAGGGACTGTAGCTACTCTACGACAGAGGGACTGTAGCTACTCTAGGACACTGGGACTGTAGCTACTCTACGACAAAGGGACTGTAGCTACTCTATGACAGAGGGACTGTAGCTACTCTACGACAGAGGGACTGTAGCTACTCTACGACAGAGGGACTTTAGCAACTCTACGACAGAGGGACTGTAGCTACTCTACGACAGAGGGACTGTAGCTACTCAACGACAGAGGGACTGTAGCTACTCTACGACAGGGTGACTGTAGCTTCTCAACGACAGAGGGACTGTAGCTACTCTAGGACACTGGGACTGTAGCTACTCTACGACAAAGGGACTGTAGCTACTCTACGACAGAGGGACTGTAGCTACTCTACGACAGAGGGACTGTAGCTACTCTACGACAGAGGGACTGTAGCTACTCTACGACAGAGGGACTGTAGCTACTCTACGACAGAGGGACTGTAGCTATTCTACGACAGAGGGACTGTAGCTACTCTACGACAGAGGGACTGTAGCTACTCTAGGACACTGGGACTGTAGCTACTCTACGACAAAGGGACTGTAGCTACTCTACGACAGAGGGACTGTAGCTATTCTACGACAGAGGGACTGTAGCTACTCTACGACAGAGGGACTGTAGCTATTCTACGACAGAGGGACTGTAGCTACTCTACGACAGAGGGACTGTAGCTACTCTACGACAGAGGGACTGTAGCTACTCTAGGACAGAGGGACTGTAGCTACTCTAGGACACTGGGACTGTAGCTACTCTACGACAGAGGGACTGTAGCTACTCTACGACAGAGGGACTGTAGCTACTCTAGGACACTGGGACTGTAGCTACTCTACGACAGAGGGACTGTAGCTACTCTACGACAGAGGGACTGCAGCTACTCTACGACAGAGGGACTGTAGCTACTCTACGACAGAGGGACTGCAGCTACTCTACGACAACTTGATACCAGGTTCTCTACAACAGCTGGTTACCAACTTCTCAACAACAGCTGGTTACCAGCTTCTCTGTGACAGGTGGGTACCAGCTTCTCTACAACAGCTGGTTACCAGCTTCTCTGTAACAGGTTGGTACCAGCTTCTCTACAACAGCTGGTTAACAGCTTCTCTGTGACAGGTGGGTACCAGCTTCTCTACAACAGCTGGTTGATAACAACCCGTCCTCTTGATTAGTACATCACATTTTAACGTATAAATCAACTAAGGTAAAAAGATTGACGTGCTAAAATATTAAAGGCTCACATAATTTACGTGATGTCCCGTTATTTATTCATGAGTCCTCTCTTAGGTTAGGTTCTGGCAATTTAGTCCATCAGATGTGTGACGTTGTGATCCCTGGAGAGGACAAGCGTTCACAACGCTATCAACAAATGATTAAAAATAGTTGCACAATATTTCAATATATACAAACATACAGAGGATCAGATTACAGTATTCACTTGGTAAGGCATTTTTGTATTTTAAAGACATACTAATTACACGTAGCATTTTAGCCATATTTTAGGTAATGAGTGTATTGATATTACAAATTTTGGTATAATATTCTATAATTTATGCAAAATTGAATAATATATATAAGTGATTAAAGAAATTGAGGAAATGATGTAAAGTTTTGTTAAGGGATATTGAATGATGGAGGGACAGACTGCTTTATTTTAAATTCTGAACTTTTAGGTTAAGGTTAACTATAATAACCCTATGCTATTTGGTGAGACAGATATTTAAATGACTACATAATTACACACAAAAATCGCAATAGCGTGATGTATCAATTGAACAATTGGATTTGACCTCTATTGGTCAGTTAAGAGGCAGCAAAATTCGCCTGTCCTCCCTGTTGTCCTACATCCATTATGTAGTGGATTTGACTACATAATGTTAGTTAGGTATTTATTAGTTTGTTTTTTAAATTGGCTAAGATAAATGCAGCATTTTATATAACTAATGTGGTCATTGCCCAATTATACGACTCGTTATTTGCAAGGCATTTCTGCTTTGGTACATTCGTATTCTCAGAATGTTAAATGCATATTTTTTCTTGTGTCGTGTCCTTGCCTTGTGTTGCATCCCACTGAGAAGCGTTTGTTGCGGAGTCCAGCTAGTATTCTCCTCTCCCGTCAGTTTAGAGTCATACTCTCCTCCATTATACGTATCTAGAAGCAGCCCAGTTTTAGTTTATAACTCGTAAAAGGAGAATGAAGATGCCACAAAGTGAAGACATTTGTGTTTTAAATTTGAATGAGGAAGAGGTGAGAGAGCAGCTCCACCATAAAATGGTAGTTCAACTAGGGAGGGAGAAGTTTTTCCCACCCAAGGATACTCCCAGATAATTTTGGTGCCTGGTTGCAAAAGGAATGTGATTGGTCAGTCGTAAAGGCTTGGCCATGTTTTTTTTTTTGAGATTTTTTTTTTTTTTAGATATATACAAGAGTTGTCACATTCTTGTACAGCCACTAGTACACGTAGCGTTTCAGGCAGGTCCCTGGAATACGACCCCCACCGCGAAGAAACGTTGTTACAACCAAGTACCCATTTTACTGTTGAGTTAAACAGAGGCTACAGTCAAGGATTTGCGCCCCAGTAAATCCTCCCCGGCCAGGATACGAACCCATGACAAATCGCTCGCGGAACACCAGGCGAGTGTCTTACCACTACACCACGGAGACGGGAATGTTGACCAATCGGGAAGCACCTCAGGCGTGACGTGCCGTGACACCTAGCGCCCCTGCGGTGAGCACGGGAAATCTGGCATGACAAGCGACCAAGAGTGAGAGCTAGCAGGTTTGACGCTCGGTGGTCCCTAGTTTTGGAGAGAGGTAAGCCTCCAGAGGGACGAATTCTCGAGAGACAAAGAGTAGGAGCTTCTAGTCGATTTCTGAGGAAGCGTAGAAGAGCTGGTCAGTGAAAGAGGTTCCCAGGAAGCTCGACAGTGAAGCTAGAGTTGATCACGAGAAGCGGTGATTGGGGGATTGAGGTGCAACCTGCGGGCCATTCTGAAGTAAAGAGCTGCGTAGAGGAGCTCGGGTGGTGGAGTCCTGGTCCAGTGTAGCAGTGACAACAAGTCCTTGGAATATGCCGTTGTACCCCACGTCTATGGTAGAAGAGAAGTGGACCAGAATCCCGTGTGAGGACAACAGGGAGGACTGGCGACTTTTGCTGCCTCTTAACTGACCAGGAGAGGAACTCGATGGTAGGGCGCAACCTACCTGTCGAGGAGGAAACCGACCTAGGCAACTATTAAGGGAGGAACCACAGGAGAGGAGACCAACTTCAGCATCGTGGAGTCCTGTAGGAGCTACTCTTCGCCACTATATTCTACAGAGACTACATCATCCATTATTTGGAGATTATTTGGGGCTTGACAGCTGAGAAGACAGCGCTTCGGATTTGTAGCCCTGAGGTTCCGGGTTCGATCCCCGGTGGAAGAAGAAATAAATGGGCAAAGATTCTTAAATCCTGATGCTCCTGTTCACCTAGCAGTAAATAGGTACCTGGGAGTTAGACAGCTGCTACGGGCTGCTTCCTGGGGATGTGTAACAAAAAGGAGGCCTGGTCGAGGACCGGGCCGCGGGGATGCTAAGCCCCCGAAATCATGTTAAGATAACTTCCAGTAGCGATTATTAAGATTAATGAATTAGCCCACCCATTCCCCCTTATTGTTAGGACAGTAGTAGTAGTAGTAGGCATTCATCAGTCTCGGGAGACTATGGAGTTGCGCTCTGGTTGTCGATCTGGAGTGGCCTCATCAGGGCGGAAAGCCAAGGTACGTTGATTTGGAGAAGAAGCTGTCACCCATTCAGCAGATCCCCCGTCTCCAGGGCGCCGAAAGTCTCCACTGGAAATGCAAAAGCCAAAACGATTGGTTCCAGCGCCGTTACAGGAACTGTCAGAACGAGGTTGAAGGCAACAACGAACTGCCCTAGGGGCTCCAGCTTCGGAGGTTACCTCGAAGTTGGTAAAAAGAAGGCACTGGGACTCCAAACCCGGAAACCATCGTGGTCGGGGCCGGTGAAGAGCCACCCCAGCAAGGACAAGAAAGACACCAGCCTCCCGAAGCAGAGCTTGGGCTGCACGAGCCTCGGGAGGTGGTCTTCTGAGCCCCGCACCTACGGGTTCCAAACAGAGATCCTCACAGCCCTCTTTCACCCGAGGCCGGCTTCCTTCAAGGCCAAGAAGAAGGAAGAGTAATAATTATTAATTACAACAATTATTACTATAATTATTATTATCATAAAAATATAATTAGAAATAATTATTACTCTTCATTCTGCTTGGTTACAACAATTATTATTATAATAAAATATAATTAATTAATAATTATTACTCTTCCTTCTGCTTGGTTATTATAAAATTATTTTAAAAAATAATCTTAAAATAAAAATATTCGGTGGAAAAGACTAAATCTGTTTAAGAAAAAAAAATTGTAATTGCAAAAAAATGCAATAACTTTAAAATTTCAAATGCATAATGTAATGGATAAATTAATTTAGATAATATTATAGTGTAATTAAATAAAAAGAAGAATGAACTTGGAAAATATGAAGATTATAATATAGTTATATAATAATGTTATTAATTACGTGTATACAAGTCTCTTGAGGAAACAGTTTTCACTATTGTATGAAAACCAGAGGTAATTAAATAGCAAAATTACGCAACAGACACACAAACCCTACCATATCTTGAGGTTATCTTGAGATGATTTCGGGGCTTTAGTGTCCCCGCGGCCCGGTCCTCGACTAGGCCTCCACCCCCAGGAAGCAGCCCGTGACAGCTGACTAACTCCCAGGTACCTATTTACTGCTAGGTAACAGGGACATTCAGGGTGAAAGAAACTTTGCCCATTTGTTTCTGCCTCGTGCGGGAATCGAACCCACGCCACAGAATTACGAGTCCTGCGCGCTATCCACCAGGCTACGAGGCCCCTTGTACTACCATGAAGAAGGTAGTAACATAAGTATAATAATAGCAATCAGTAATAGTCAAGGGTAATTATACAAGATCAGATTATAATAAATCTTGCAGATTATAATAAATCTGAAAAACAGTTAACTGCAGGTAAAACTTATATTGTAGATAAGAGTATCAAGATTATATATGATAGCTGTGGGATTTATATTTATTTACTTTAAATTAACGTATGTAGTAAGTTATATTTTACGTTAATTAATATTTTACGATAGCATATTGTATGATGTCTCACACATTATGGGGGGTTTATACGTAGTTAATCAAAATTATTGATTAGCAGACATTCATAACAGTATAAGACTACATATATATATATATATATATATATATATATATATATATATATATATATATATATATATATATATATATATATATATATATATATATATACATATATTTATATATACATATATATATATATATATATATATATATATATATATATATATATATGTATATATATATATATATATATATATATATATATATATATATATATATATATATATATATATATATATATATATATATATATATATATTAACTAAAATGGGGAGGGCTTATTTTATTAGTGTTATATCCTAGACAATCAATATGAACACGGATGAATAAGCAAGTCGATCCACTTTGTGGGTGTGGCTGGCCTCCAACTCATGTACTAGAGTACAAGGTTACAAGTGTTAACTCTTATTCCTCTTCTGTTTCACCTGTCAAAGGGCACTCACAAATAATAGTCATAATCCTATATATATATATGACAGCTAAATCAGAAGATATATAGTATACTGATTATGTGATAAGCATCAAGGAATATTTACTTGGGTTATGTCGCTGTCTCGTGTCCTAACCGGAAAATATCCTAAATCTAAATATTAAAGGCCTCTAATAAGGTAGATAATATAGGAATCGGAGGGGACACTGCCCTTATTGTAGGCGAAGTTGGAGTTGATAACGGGAGCACTATTAATAAAAGAATCCTGTAATCCCGGTCCAAGGGAGCATTATCGGAGCTTGCAACTTGTTGTTAAAATTAACAATGGCTGACTACTCCCCTCCTCCACTGACGCATCTTGTCCAGATGTCAAGAAGTGGTAGAAAAATCACATTTACTCTATTTTGGTTCCAATAATTAAGTTAATTCAAGTAATATGTTTTTATGATGTTAACATTCCAAAGACTGCTGTATTAAGAATAATTCTCAACAGAATTAGCTGGTGAAATTAATAGCGATGTGGCAATGATTGGCAATTAATAGCTACTTTGGCAATTCCGTTTTCTATTGACGGAAAATGTCAATGTAGCTACTATTCTATAAGTTAATTTGTCATTACAATCCAGCAGCAATATTATCTGCCTATTGTATTGAATTTTAGTATATAGTGACGAGTTTTCTTACAACAACTTGTATAGTATCTACGACAGATAGGCTATAGCTTATCTGCAAAGTCTGATCTGAACACTGAAAATAGAACACTGCTTGTACAAAATCACCAATCTAGCCCCGAACATCACTCTGCTTGGGGACTTCAACCTACGGCACTTGAAATGGAAGAACCTAGCAAATACGGTTATATCAGAAAGAATACCAGGAAGTAGCCAAAATGAACAGGCACATGCAAATGACCTGCTACGGATGTGCGACAGGTTTGCCTTAAACCAGCAAATAGTAGAACCAACTAGGAAGGAGAACACGCTGGACCTCATTTTCACTAATAATGATGAATTGATCAGGGACATATTGATTACAAATACATGCTACTCAGATCACATCAATTGAAGTTCTGACAAGTATGGAGAATAGACCTTCAAAACCAGTCCCGATTCCTGGTGGGGAGATTTCAGCAAATTCAACTTCAATAATAAACAGATAAACTGGGAGCTAATCAACCATGACTTCACAAATAAACTGGGAAGAACAGCTAGAAAATACAAACCTGAACCAGTGCCTGGAAAAAAATATGCTCAGTAGCACTATAAATATGCACAAACCGCATACCCCTAAGAAAAGAGGAAGAGATGCAGACTGGAACGGGAACGTCGTTCCCTCTATAGGCGAAGAAAACGAATCGCGGAACAACTTGAGAATCGCACCCTATCTCAAGAACGGCGAAGGTTAGGTAGAGAAATAGAACAAATGATCTAAAGCTACAATAATCACACAAAACCCAGGAGAGGCAAAGAGAGGAAAAGGCCTTCAGTGGAATAGAGAGAAATCCGAAATATTTTTTCTCTTATGCTAAATCTAGATAAAAAACCACATCTAGTATCGAGCCCCTGCGAAAAGGAGATGGAAATTTCACCGACAACAAAGAAATGAGTGAGATACTGAGGAAACAGCACGACTCTGTTTTCAGTGAGCCACTAAACTCACTAAAGATTAATAACCGAAATGAATTTTTCATGTATATGATATCAACATCAAATCATATATCAGACGTCATCCTATCCCCACTGGATTTTGAGGAAGTCATAAATAGTATGCCAATACACTCTGCACCAGGCCCTGATTCTTGGAACTCCATATTCACCAAGAACTGTAAAAAAACACTATCTCAGGCCCTTCACATTCTTTGAAGACAAAGCCTAGATACTGGCGTTATTCCTGAAATACTAAAAACAGCAGAGATAGCACCACTCCATAAAGGAGGATATATGATAGAGGCAAAAAATTACAGAACGATAGTACTAACATCGCACATCATAAAAATCTTTGAGAGTGTGCTAAGAAGTAAGATCACAAAATAAATGGAATCACAGCATCTCCATAACCCCGGACAACATGGTTTCAGAACAGGGCGCTCTTGCCTATCACAGTTGCTGGATCATTTTGACATGACATTAGATGTCATGGAAGACAAACAAAACGCTGATGTAATTTTCACAGATATCGCAAAGGCCTTTGACAAATGTGAGCATGGTGTTATTGCACATAAAAAGCGTTCAAAAGGAATTACCGGAAAAATAGGCAGATATATCTATAATTTCCAGACTAACAGAACCCAATGTGTAATAGTCAACAAAATAAAATTCCGTCCATCAACCGTGAAGAGCTCAGTCCCCCAGGGTACTGTGCTTGCTCCAGTACTTTTTCTCATCTTCATATCGGATATAGACAAGGACACAATCTATAGTATTGTATCATCCTTTGCAGATGACACTAGGATTTCCATGAGAGTAGATATCATAGAGGACACGGCAAACCTCCAATCAGATGTAAATCAGGTCTTTCTATGGGCTACAGAAAATAATATGGTGTTTAACGAAGATAAGTTCCAGCTCATGCGCTACGGAAAAAAATATAAAAACGGAAACAACGTACAAAACGCAGTCAAATCATAACATAGAACGAAAAGGCAATGTAAAGGATTTGGGTGTACTCATGTCGGAAGACCTTACATTCAAAGAACACAATAAAGTAGCCGTCACAACTGCAAAAAAAAAAAAAAAATGGCAGATTGGATGACAAGAACCTTTCACACTAGAGATGCTATTCCGATGATGATACTTTTCAAGACGTTAGTGCTCTCTAGAGTGGAGTACTGCTGCACATTGACAGCCCCTTTCAAAGCTGGAGAAATTGCTGACCTAGAGAGCGTGCAGAGAGCCTTTACTGCTAGAATCCACTAAGTAAAACATCTAAATTACTGGGACCGACTAAAGAGCCTAAATCTTTATTCTCTTGAGCGCATGTGGGAGAGATACATAATAATTTATACGTGGAAAATATTAGAGGGGCTGGAAACTTGCACACAGAAATAACACCACATGAGACCAGAAGGCATGGCAGGATGTGCAGAATACCCTCCGTAGAAAAGCAGAGGCGCAACAGGTACTCTGAGAGAGAGAACTCTATCTACATCAGAGGCCCGAGACTGTTCAACACGCTTCCACTACACATAAGGGGCATAACAGGCCGACCACTCACAGTGTTCAAGAGAGAACTGGATAAGCACCTTCAAAGGATACCTGATCAACCAGGCTGTGATTCATACATCAAGCTGCGAGCAGCCTCGTCAAACAGCCTGATTGACCAGTCCAACAACGAGGAGGCCTTTTCGACGACCGGGCCGCGAGGACGCTAAGCCCCGGAAATACTCCAAGGTGAAGCATATTAATGACTAGTTCCACTACGACAACTAGTATTGGGACTCGATAAAGATATCGGTTCTCCCGCATCAATGCATTATTTACTTTGCTAACTGCTTGTCAATCATAGATATTTATCTCGATTAATTTTATTCACATTCAGACATAAACGATGGCTCACTTCACAATGCAATCAGCATTTCTAAATGCATCAGATTCCCAAGGTTCTGTGCAAAATTCAATGTACGGAAATCTATATTCATTTGAAGATTAGTCATCCCACTGCTAAAATGGTGAAAAAGTGTAGTTATCCATGTTACTATTAAATAACATACTTTTTTACAGGAACCATATTTAAGCCACTATTGTATTATTTTGTTTAGTAATTACACCTAAGTGTTTAGTAACTACACATCAGTGTCTGTTGGAAGCTCAGAGGTCAACAAGGAAGACTGTGTCACATTGCCACAACTTACTTAAAACGTACTGTGTATTATTTATGCCAAAATAATATATGATTAAGGCTTACATCTATTGGTTCTCTACAACAAATGGCGGGTTAATTGTGTCTACAAAAGCTGGAGGGGAGGCCAGCTTCACTATACCGCCTGGAGACCCAGATTCTCTACAACAGTTGAAAGGCCAGTTTCACCATAACACCTGGAGGCCCAGCTTCTCTACAACAGCTGGAGGGCCAGCGTCACTATAACACCTGGAGGCCCAGCTTTTCTACGACAGCTAAAAGCCCAGCGTCACTATAACACCTGGAGGCCCAGCTTCTCTACAACAACTAGAAATCCAGGGTCACTGTCACGTAATTTCCCTGCATAGCCGTGGAAAGCTGCCTCATCCTACCTCCCTCAACACCTTCACGCTACAGTACACCCTCTACGACACCACAACCAGACAGCCGCCCGAAAGACGTCTGGAAATCTCTCCCTGGATCACCCTACCAAGCCACGTGACCCCCAGCTAGGTGTTCTTCCCGGTGATAGTTACGAGACCACCAACTGCTCGTTATGTCGCCGGCTTCTCGTCTACTCTGCACCGATTCCTATTCCTGTGCCTTCAGAACTCTTCTCAAAGCTCATTATGGACTGCGTTGGGCCTCTACCTAGAACGAGTTCTGGCAACCTCTACATCATCGCCATTATGTGGGCATCCTCCAGGTTGCCTATAACAATTCCCATCAAGAACATCATGGCTGCTACAGTTGTTATACACCTCCTGAAGATCTTAAAGCAGTATGGATTTCTAAAGGAGATACTCAAGACCTACAAAGGTATTCCTCCGCCTGTATTGATGTCTGTATTCGCCATTACGAATGCGTATTCCAACATTGATACCTGCATTTTTTCCCCTTCTGACTGCGATGACTCTAACCCAGTGATCTCTACCTGTGATATTATGAACGATCTTCCCAAAGTACTTACAACATTCCAATAATAGTGCTCCAATGATTCAACTATTCTCTACACATAAAGACCTGTTCCCAAGACACTCCTCAGGAATGTACTTTAGTGCGCCACGACATCAAGCTGCTTCCCGAAACAATGCCCATCCGTCAACCGTACTACCGCATCAGTTGCTTCCCGAAACAATGCCCATCCGTCAACCGTACTACCGCATCAGTTGCTTCCCGAAACAATGCCCATCCGTCAACCGTACTACTGCATCAGTTCGCAGAAGAGGGAAACCATCCTCACCGAAGTACAGTACCTCCACAGCAATAGGCTGGCCACACCTCGTTAGTCCCCTTGGGTCTCACAATGTATCTTGGTGCGCATACCACATGGAAAGGTAAGACAGTGCACCGACTACCGTAAATTAAACTGTCACAGTTAAAGATTCCTACCCCTTGCCTCTCATCGACGACATCTTAGATGCCATCGTTAGTGCTAAATTCTTGTTTCAAATAGACCTCTTAAAGGGCCATTACCAGATTAGTTTTACAGAACGTGCTGAGAACATCCCTGCTTTCACCGCTCCTTTTGGCCTCTTTAGATATGAGCGACTGCCTTTTCGACTGCAAGCTACCTTCTAACAAGCTGTCAACATCGTCATTGAAGCCCTTGACGATACCTACACCAATCTGGATGACATCGTTTTAGCAACTAACTCCTGGGAAGAACATCTACACCAGCTACAATTGTTCTACAAGCTTCTCCAAGCTGCCCTCACTATTAATTTGGGCAAGTCCATGTTTGCCTAAGTTAAAGTGGCAAAGATAAATTTTGATCATACCATAGGCAGTGGAAGCATAACACCTCATGACGTTCACTTTCAGCCATCCAACAATATTCTCCACCTACTTCACGTAAACAACTTATGCACTTCCTAGGCCTAGCTTCATATTATCGTCGCCTCTGCAAGAACTTTAGCGTTGTTGCCACACCTCTAATCAACCTCACCAGCCCTAAAAGAAAGTACATTCGGACCACATCACAATCCATTGCTTTTGAACACCTCAAAACCTTACTCTGTACTAATCCCACTTTTGTCTCGCCAGATGAGACACGAATATTCCTTAATGTAGATGCCAGCAGCACCGGCATTGGTGGTGGCCTGATGCAAAAGCGTGAAGAGAAAGTCTTGCCAGGCAGCTATTATAGCTACAAGCTGAAACCTCACCAGCACAATTACAGTACAAGTGAGAAAGAGCTACTCATAATTGTCCTGTGCTTACAATGGTATGAATTTTATCTTCAAGGAAATTAATCTGTTACCGTCTACTCTGAGCATAATCTTCTTCGGTTCCCGCAACAAGCCCAGTTCTCCAACAAATGCTTACTTCGTTGGGCTTTGTGCCTGCAGAACTACAATCACAAGATCCTCTACATTAAAGGCTCGGACAACATCGTCACAGACTGCCCTTCAAGGCCTGGAAGAGCAGACTACTCCTGGTACCCCTAGGTTCTACACTTCACCTTCTTCACTCACTGTGGTCCTGAAACGTCGTATGACGGTGGTCGTGTGGATTAGTGTAAATAATAAATTAATTCAATTTTATTGTTTTCCAAGAAGAGTAAATTTATTTAAGTTTAATTTCTTGAGTTTATACCAAGTATTCCAGGATTTATTTTGTTATGTTTAAATGTTATAATTAAATAGTTAATTATGTACCTTTGTTTTTTTTCCTGCATTGTTCACACCACAAAGGCAAAACAGCATTTATTTACTTAGTTTTACTTCTTTTAATGTGCGTAAGGGCGTATTCCAGGTGCTCCAGTATTTGCTGCGCTACCGTACTATAACGTCACAGTCACTATAATACCTGGAGGCACAGCTTTTCAGCAACACCTGAAGGTCAAGCGTCACTATAACACCTGGAGGTCCAGCTTCTCTACGACAACTGGAGGGCCAGCGTCACTATAACACCTGGAGGTTCAGCTTCTCTACAAGAGCGGTGGGCCACGTTTCTCTGTGATAGCTTAGGGTTCAGCTTAGTTGGTTTTGCTTTTTCTGTGACAGTTGGAGGTCTACAGTCTCAGAGAAACCTTGAGGTCTATCTTCTATACGACAGTGGTGGTCTAGTCTCCTTACACCAGCTGTAGGTCTAGATATTTACCGCTACTGTAGAACCAGATTCTCTACAACTGCTGGTGGACTAGCCTTACTACGACAGTTGGTGGTCTAGCCTCACCACAACAGCTGGTGGTCTAGCCTCACTACGACAGCTGGTGGTCTAGCCTCACCACAACAGCTGGTGGTCTAGCATCACTTCGACAGCTGGTGGTCTAGCCTCTCTACGACAGTTGGCGGTCTAGCCTCACCACAACAGCTGGTGGTCTAGCCTCACTACGACAGCTGGTGGTCTAGGCTCACTTCGACAGTTGGTGGTCTAGCCTCACCACAACAGCTGGTGGTCTAGCATCATTTAGACAGCTGCTAGTCTAGACTCACTACGACAGTTGGTGGTCTAGCCTCACCACAACAGCTGGTGGTCTAGCATCACTTCGACCGCTGGTGGTCTAGCCTAACTATGACAGTTGGTGGTCTAGCCTTATCACAACAGCTGGTGGTCTAGCCTCACTACGACAGCTGGTGGTCTAACCTCACTACGACAGCTGATGATCAAGCTTCACTACGACAGCTGGTGGTCTAGCCTCACTACGACTGCTGGTGGTCTAACCTCACTATGACAGCTGGTGGTCTAGCCTCACTACGACAGCTGGTGGTCTAGCCTCACTACGACAGCTGGTGGTCTAGGCACATTACGACAGCTGGTGGTCTAGCCTCTCTACGACAGCTGGTGGTCTAGCCTCACTACGACAGCTGGTGATCTAGCCTCACTACGACAGCTGGTGGTGTAGCCTCTCTACGACAGCTGGTGGTTTAGCCTCTCTACGACAGCTGGTGGTCTAGCCTCACTATGACAGGTGGTGGTCTAGCTTCACTACGACACCTGGTGGTATAGCCTCACTACGACAGCTGGTGGTCTAGCTTCACTATGAAAGCTGGTGGTCTAGCCTCACTATGACAGCTGGTAGTCTAGCCTCACTATGACAGCAGGTGGTCTAGCCTCACTACGAAAGGTGGTGGTCTAGCCTATCTACGACAGTTGGCGGTCTAGGCTCACTACGACAGCTGGTGGTTTAGCCTCACCACAACAGCTGGTGGTCTAGCCTCACTACGACAGCTGGTGGTCTAGCCTCACCACAACAGCTGGTGGTCTAGCCTTACTACGACAGCTGGTGGTCTAGCCTCACTATGACAGCAGGTGGTCTAGCTTCACTATGAGAGCTGGTGGTCTAGCCTCACTATGACAGCAGGTGGTCTAGCCTCACTACGAAAGGTGGTGGTCTAGCCTCTCTACGACAGTTGGCGGTCTAGGCTCACTACGACAGCTGGCGGTCTAGCCTCACCACAACAGCTGGTGGTCTAGCCTCACTACGTCAGCTGGTGGTCTAGGCTCACTTCGACAGTTGGTGGTCTAGCCTCACCACAACAGTTGGTGGTCTAGCATCACTTAGACAGCTGCTAGTCTAGACTCACTACGACAGTTGGTGGTCTAGCCTCACCACAACAGCTGGTGGTCTAGCATCACTTCGACAGCTGGTGGTCTAGCCTAACTATGACAGTTGGTGGTCTAGCCTTATCACAACAGCTGGTGGTCTAGCCTCACTACGACAGCTGGTGGTCTAACCTCTCTACGACAGCTGGTGGACTAGCCTCTCTACAACAGCTGGTGGTCTAACCTCACTACGACAGCTGATGATCAAGCTTCACTACGGCAGCTGGTGGTCTAGCCTCACTACGACTGCTGGTGGTCTAACCTCACTATGACAGCTGGTGGTCTAGCCTCACTACGACACCTGGTGGTCTAGCCTCACGACGACAGCTGGTGGTCTAGGCACACTACGACAGCTGGTGGTCTAGCCTCACTACGACAGCTGGTGGTCTAGCCTCTCTACGACAGTTGGCGGTCTAGCCTCACCACAACAGCTCGTGGTCTAGCCTCACTACGACAGCTGGTGGTCTAGGCTCACTTCGACAGTTGGTGGTCTAGCCTCACCACAACAGCTGGTGGTCTAGCATCACTTAGACAGCTGCTAGTCTAGACTCACTACGACAGTTGGTGGTCTAGCGTCACCACAACAGCTGGTGGTCTAGCATCACTTCGACCGCTGGTGGTCTAGCCTAACTATGACAGTTGGTGGTCTAGCCTTATCACAACAGCTGGTGGTCTAGCCTCACTACGACAGCTGGTGGTCTAGCCTCACTACGACAGCTGGTGGTCTAGCCTCTCTACGACAGTTGGCGGTCTAGCCTCACCACAACAGCTGGTGGTCTAGCCTCACTACGACAGCTGGTGGTCTAGGCTCACTGCGACAGTTGGTGGTCTAGCCTCACCACAACAGCTGGTGGTCTATCATCACTTAGACAGCTGCTAGTCTAGACTCACTACGACAGTTGGTGGTCTAGCGTCACCACAACAGCTGGTGGTCTAGCATCACTTCGACCGCTGGTGGTCTAGCCTAACTATGACAGTTGGTGGTCTAGCCTTATCACAACAGCTGGTGGTCTAGCCTCATTACGACAGCTGGTGGTCTAACCTCTCTACGACAGCTGGTGGACTAACCTCTCTACAACAGCTGGTTGTCTAACCTCACTACGACAGCTGATGATCAAGCTTCACTACGACAGCTGGTGGTCTAGCGTCACTACGACTGCTGGTGGTCTAACCTCACTATGACAGCTGGTGGTCTAGCCTCACTACGACAGCTGGTGGTCTAGCCTCACTACGACAGCTGGTGGTCTAGGCACATTACGACAGCTGGTGGTCTAGCCTCTCTACGACAGCTGGTGGTCTAGCCTCACTACGACAGCTGGTGGTCTAGCCTCACTACGACAGCTGGTGGTCTAGCCTCTCTACGACAGCTGGTGGTTTAGCCTCTCTACGACAGCTGGTGGTCTAGCCTCACTATGACAGCTGGTGGTCAAGCTTCACTACGACACCTGGTGGTCTAGCCTCACTACGACAGCTGGTGGTCTAGCTTCACTATGACAGCTGGTGGTCTAGCCTCACTATGACAGCAGGTGGTCTAGCCTCACTACGAAAGGTGGTGGTCTAGCCTCTCTACGACAGTTGGCGGTCTAGGCTCACTACGACAGCTGGTGGTTTAGCCTCACCACAACAGCTGGTGGTCTAGCCTCACTACGACAGCTGGTGGTCTAGCCTCACCACAACAGCTGGTGGTCTAGCCTTACTACGACAGCTGGTGGTCTAGCCTCACTATGACAGCAGGTGGTCTAGCTTCACTATGACAGCTGGTGGTCTAGCCTCACTATGACAGCAGGTGGTCTAGCCTCACTACGAAAGGTGGTGGTCTAGCCTCTCTACGACAGTTGGCGGTCTAGGCTCACTACGACAGCTGGCGGTCTAGCCTCACCACAACAGCTGGTGGTCTAGCCTCACTACGACAGCTGGTGGTCTAGGCTCACTTCGACAGTTGGTGGTCTAGCCTCACCACAACAGCTGGTGGTCTAGCATCACTTAGACAGCTGCTAGTCTAGACTCACTACGACAGTTGGTGGTCTAGCCTCACCACAACAGCTGGTGGTCTAGCATCACTTCGACAGCTGGTGGTCTAGATTAACTATGACAGTTGGTGGTCTAGCCTTATCACAACAGCTGGTGGTCTAGCCTCACTACGACAGCTGGTGGTCTAACCTCTCTACGACAGCTGGTGGACTAGCCTCTCTACAACATCTGGTGGTCTAACCTCACTACGACAGCTGATGATCAAGCTTCACTACGACAGCTGGTGGTCTAGCCTCACTACGACTGCTGGTGGTCTAACCTCACTATGACAGCTGGTGGTCTAGCCTCACTACGACAGCTGGTGGTCTAGCCTCACTACGACAGCTGGTGGTCTAGGCACACTACGACAGCTGATGGTCTAGCCTCACTACGACAGCTGGTGGTCTAGCCTCTCTACGACATCTGGTGGTTTAGCCTCTCTACGACAGCTGGTGGTCTAGCCTCACCACGACAGCTGGTGATCTAGCCTCACTACGACCGCTGGTGGTCTAGCTTCACTACGACAGCTGGTGGTCTAGCCTCACTATGACAGCTGGTGGTCTAGCCTCACTATGACAGCAGGTGGTCTAGCCTCACTACGAAAGGTGGTGGTCTAGCCTCTCTACGACAGTTGGCGGTCTAGGCTCACTACGACAGCTGGTGGTTTAGCCTCACCACAACAGCTGGTGGTCTAGCCTCACTACGACAGCTGGTGGTCTAATCTCACCACAACAGCTGGTGGTCTAGCATCACTTCGACAGCTGGTGGTCTAACCTTACTGCGACAGATGGTGGTCTAGCCTCTTTACGACAGTTGGCGGTCTGGCCTCACCACAACAGCTGGTGGTCTAGGCTCACTACGACAGGTGGTGGTCAGTAGTAGGATTTATGACTACGAGGGGCCGTTTTGCCTATTTCGAGGGACACTCGTAGTCATACCTGTTTTTCGTTACAGTTTTGAAGGGACACTCGTAGTCAAACCTGTTTTTCGTTACAGTTTTGAAGGGACACTCGTAGTCATACCTGTTTTTCGTTACAGTTTTGAAGGGACACTCGTAGCCATACCTGTTTTTCGTTACAGTTTTGAAGGGACACTCGTAGTCATACCTGTTTTTCGTTACAGTTTTATGGGGACACGATCCGTCAAACCTGTTTTTCGTTACAGTTTTAAGGGGACACGGTCCGTCATACCTGTTTTTCGTTTCAGTTTTAAGGGGACACGGTCCGTCATACTTGTTTTTCGTTACAGTTTCGAGGGGACATGATCCGTCATACCTGTTTTTGGTTACAGTTTTAAGGGGACACGATCCGTCATACCTGTTTTTCGTTACCCGAGCGGGTGATTGCCTTATAGTCCATGAAATTACGCTCAAGGGTATTAAAAGGTCCCTCGTAGTCATACATGTTTTTCGTTACCCCGGTGGTTCATGCATAGGCATTGCTAATGGTCAATGACGTCACCAGCTAGCCGCTCGGCGTTCCTGCACAGGCATGATCAAGGGGATTAAAAAGCCCGCCTGTGAGTCGTGTGCGTTACAACAGTGGTCCTGAAACCTAATGTAAAAAATACCATCAATCCTAGTCTATTTTAAATTTCCTATTTACTTCCAACTATCGTCCATTGCAAAAAGGGGAAGCAACACAGAGCATGAACTACCATGTATCTCAGCGTTCTCGCCTTGTTACCAAACCAGTATTACCTAGGTCTTTTTCCTAAAAACTTATCCAATTTATGCCCATTGTTTCGTGTTCTGTCTCGTATTAATATTTTGAATGAGTTAATAATATCCCCCCTTTGTCATGTCCATTCTTTCACACTTCTCTATCATGTTACCTCTATTTCTTCGCCGTTCTAGAGAATGTAATTTAAGCTTTGTCCATCTTTCTTAAGGATCGTTTATTGAGCATAGGGCAAATAAAAATGAAAACCCCTATCAGTCATTTATATGAAAAACAGGGCCCTGGGCATTGGCGATTTCAATGCAAGTTCAGTAGTAATCCAATATTGTTCCTAACCGTATGCATATCTCACATTCGCTCAAAACACACCTCGCACACCTTACTGTAGCATATAACAGATCAAAAATTCTCATTCAGTAAAAGCAAGCCTCTCATGATTTGAAAATAAGGCCTTCTGCAGTTACCTGCTTTTCTGACGTCATCATCCCTAATGCGGCGCGAGGCGCGCTAAATGCTGATCCCAGGAGGTTCACACATAAGTGTGAACTCTTAATCTGGCTTAATACCTCAACTGTACTCTGTGCTTCAACAAAGTTGATATTGAGCTACAATAGCTCGTATTTTCGCTCATTGCTTATATTTTCTGTTATTCATAAACCCGATCAAACCATCCTAACCTAACTTATTATATATAACAAACAAATACATTCTACAGACCAGTTGTTGTTGTTGTTTAGTGACATCACGAAAAGCGACCTCAGGTATTGGGATAAGGTATTGTTGGCCATTAGCATATAGGTGTCAAGGTATTACAGCACCTGACTGGTCAACTATGTATGACGTCACCAGATAACCAATGCGACCTTTGGTGTCCTACCTGTATATGTACTGTATTTGATATTATTAAAAAATGACTAGACTAGCCATCCCCTACCTAACCTATTCAGAGGTTTAAGAATATACATTTTAGTCACCCAAAACTGTAATCATTATTCAGTGATAAGTTCAAAAACTATAACAGCAGCCCAAATGTCATACCGCTATTTTTGCAGAATCGTACATCTGGCAGCATAGCAGGTGAGCTGAACATAAGAATAAAGGTAACTGCAGTAGTCCTATTGGCCCATACGAGGCTCCTATATATCTCCACCCAATCTCATTCTTATTCATGTCCACCTTATGCTTAAAACAACCAAGGGATCCCACTTAAAGTGTTAGTTTACAATAATAGTTTTAATAAATAGCTGACATTCTAGTTATATACACAACAGCAATTATGAAACCCTATAGCTAGATATCGTACTGTAATCCACAAGTAGCTACCACACATCTGGCAGCACAGCGGATTAGTAGCTGTGTTGATAGGCTAGTCAACTATCCTCACATCCATCAAATAGCTAACCAAATGGCGAAATTTAAGCTATTCCCACATAAATTCAACCTAATTTAAGACAATTCCCACCAAATATACCCAAATGTTGTGTATCAGAGCATCGCCAAAGCCCATTTTTTACCTACATTTTCTCCTATTCCATCCTATCCTACGCAACCTTACCTAACCTATCCTAGCATATCCAAACCTAGATTTGGTTAAAGTCGGCGAAATTTAAGCTATCCCACATAAATTCGACCTAGTTTAGGACAATTCCCACCAAATATATCCAAATGTTGTGTACCATAGCGTCACCAAAGCCCATTTTTACCTGCATTTTCTCCCATTTCATCCTACCCTACGCAACCTTACCTATCCTGGCATATCCAAACCTAGATTTGGTTAAAGTCAGGGAAATTTAAGTTATCCCACATAAATTTGACCTAATTTGAGACAATTTTCACCAAATATACCAAAAAATGTTTTGTGACATTGCACGGCCAAAGCTCATTTTAGCTGAGTTTTCACCTATTCCAACCTGCCCTAGAGATCCCTACCCAGCCTCACCTGTCATATCCAAAGTTAGATTTGATTAAAGTTGGCAAAATTTATGCCTTTCCCACCTAAATTCAAGCCAATTTCCACCGAATGTACCCAAATGTTCTGTATCTTAGCATAGCCAAAGTTCATTTCGCCCAAGTTTTCACCGATTCCATCTTATCTGACACAACCTTACCTAACCTGTCCTAGCATATCCCAAGCTAGATTTGATTAAAGTTCGTGAAATTTATGCTTACTCACCTAAATTCAACCTAATTTAAGACAATTTCTACCCAATATACCCAAAATGTTTTGTTACATAGCTCAGCCAAAGACCATTTTAGCCAAGTTTTCACATATTCCAACCTACCCTACATAGCCTTACCTATCCCTGACCTAACAGATTTGATTAAAGTTGGGGAAATTTAAGCTATCGCCACCAAATTGGAGACAATTTCCACCAAATATGCCTAAATGTTGTGTATCATAGCACAGCCAAAACCCATTTTACCCACATTTTCGCCCATTCCATCAAAACCTGGACCCAACCTCTGATGCGACATATACTCAGAGAAGTGATGTTTTTTGGATATGAACCTAAATGCCCGTGCCTAACCTGCAAGAGTCTTGGAGCTTTGTTGAATATTTTA
The DNA here is from genome assembly GCF_040958095.1 of Procambarus clarkii. Taxonomy (NCBI): domain Eukaryota; kingdom Metazoa; phylum Arthropoda; class Malacostraca; order Decapoda; family Cambaridae; genus Procambarus; species Procambarus clarkii. The sequence continues at coordinate 26,644,937 of NC_091177.1, forward strand.
TCTATTTTTCTTCAAAAACTGAAGTTTTGGATATGAACCTATCCGCACTGTGCCTAACCTGCTAGGTTCTTTGTTGAACATTGTAACCATATTCATAGGAAAGTGATGTTTTGGATATGGACCTAACAGCCCCTCTCCTTTAAAACTTGGAACTGTGTTCAATATTGTAGATATAGTGTTGGGTATGTGTTTCGTTTTTACACATCAACCCAACCGTCCTGGACCTAACCTCCCTTCATCTAACTTCAAATTTTTCGTAAATATGGAAGGAACGTGTTGTTTGTGCATCAACTCAACCGTCCTTGACCTAACCTCCATTTATCATAAATATGGGAGGACCGTGTTGTTTGTGCATCAACCCAACCGTCCTGGGCCTAACCTCCCTTTATCTAACTTCAAATTTATTGTATATATGGGAAGAAGGTGTTGTTTATGCATCAACCCAACCACCCTGGACCTAACCTCTGATACACGAATCTTGGTTCAATATTGCATCATAATCGTAGCATATTTTTTTTCACATAATTCAACCATCCTCAACCTAACCTCTATTACCTGGGAGAGGGAGGTTAATGGAAAATATGATAATAATGGGAATTTTCTCTACATCAGTTCAACTTAACCATCCTTAACCTAACCTTAGTTAGAAAGGGATATAACTCACCACAACTATTTAATTACCATTTACCCAATTTTCCTTATCCTAACCTATAACTGGAGGGTTCAGACCCCCCTTTACCTCGAAATTATAGTATAGAGTTAAATTGGGGGAATGTTAGGTTTATATGTGAAAATATATTCCTACCTTAAATATATAGTATAATTTCGAGGTAAAGGGGGGTCTAAACCCTCTAGTTATAGGTTAGGATAAGGAAAATTGGGTAAATGGTAATTAAATAATTGTTGTGAGTTATATCCCTTTCTAACTAAGGTTAGGTTAAGGATGGTTAAGTTGAACTGATGTAGAGAAAATTCCCATTATTATCATATTTTCCATTAACCTCCCTCCCCCAGGTAATAGAGGTTAGGTTGAGGATGGTTGAATTATGTGAAAAAAAAATATGCTACGATTATGATGCAATATTGAACCAAGATTCGTGTATCAGAGGTTAGGTCCAGGGAGGTTGGGTTGATGCATAAACAACACCTTCTTCCCATAAATACAATAAATTTGAAGTTAGATAAAGGGAGGTTAGGCCCAGGACGGTTGGGTTGATGCACAAACAACACGGTCCTCCCATATTTATGATAAATGGAGGTTAGGTTAAGGGCGGTTGGGTTGATGCACAAACAACACGTTCCTTCCATATTTACGATAAATTTGAAGTTAGATGAAGGAAGGTTAGGTCCAGGACGGTTGGGTTGATGTGTAAAAACGAAACACATACCAACACTATATCTACAATATTGAACACAGATCCAAGTTTTAAAGGAGAGGGGCTGTTAGGTCCATATCCAAAACATCACTTTCCTATGAATATGGTTACAATGTTCAACAAAGAACCTAGCAGGTTAGGCACAGTGCGGATAGGTTCATATCCAAAACTTCAGTTTTCGAAGAAAAATAGATAAAATATTCAACAAAGCTCCAAGACTCTTGCAGGTTAGGCACGGGCATTTAGGTTCATATTCAAAAAACATCACTTCTCTGAGTATATGTCGCATCAGAGGTTGGGTCCAGGTTTTGATGGAATGGGCGAAAATGTGGGTAAAATGGGTTTTGGCTGTGCTATGATACACAACATTTAGGCATATTTGGTGGAAATTGTCTCCAATTTGGTGGCGATAGCTTAAATTTCCCCAACTTTAATCAAATCTGCTAGGTCAGGGATAGGTAAGGCTATGTAGGGTAGGTTGGAATATGTGAAAACTTGGCTAAAATGGTCTTTGGCTGAGCTATGTAACAAAACATTTTGGGTATATTGGGTAGAAATTGTCTTAAATTAGGTTGAATTTAGGTGAGTAAGCATAAATTTCACGAACTTTAATCAAATCTAGCTTGGGATATGCTAGGACAGGTTAGGTAAGGTTGTGTCAGATAAGATGGAATCGGTGAAAACTTGGGCGAAATGAACTTTGGCTATGCTAAGATACAGAACATTTGGGTACATTCGGTGGAAATTGGCTTGAATTTAGGTGGGAAAGGCATAAATTTTGCCAACTTTAATCAAATCTAACTTTGGATATGACAGGTGAGGCTGGGTAGGGATCTCTAGGGCAGGTTGGAATAGGTGAAAACTCAGCTAAAATGAGCTTTGGCCGTGCAATGTCACAAAACATTTTTTGGTATATTTGGTGAAAATTGTCTCAAATTAGGTCAAATTTATGTGGGATAACTTAAATTTCCCTGACTTTAACCAAATCTAGGTTTGGATATGCCAGGATAGGTAAGGTTGCGTAGGGTAGGATGAAATGGGAGAAAATGCAGGTAAAAATGGGCTTTGGTGACGCTATGGTACACAACATTTGGATATATTTGGTGGGAATTGTCCTAAATTAGGTCGAATTTATGTGGAATAGCTTAAATTTCGCCGACTTTAACCAAATCTAGGTTTGGATATGCTAGGATAGGTTAGGTAAGTTTGCGTAGGGTAGGATGGAATAGGAGAAAATGTAGGTAAAAAATGGGCTTTGGCGATGCTCTGATACACAACATTTGGGTATATTTGGTGGGAATTATCTTAAATTAGGTTGAATTTATGTGAGAATAGCTTAAATTTCGCTGACTTTAACCAAATCTAGGTTTGGATATGCTAGGTAAGGTTGCGTAGGGTAGGATGAAATGGGAGAAAATGTAGGTAAAAATGGGCTTTGGTGATGCTATGGTATACAACATTTGGATATATTTGGTGGGAATTGTCCTAAATTAGGTCGAATTGATGTTGGATAGCTTAAATTTCACCGACTTTAACCAAATCTAGGTTTGGATATGCTAGGTTATGTTAGGTAAGGTTGAATAGGGTAGGATGGAATAGGAGAAAATGTAGGTAAAAATGGGCTTTGGCAGTGTTGTGATACACAACATTTGGGGATATTTGGTGGGAATTGCCTTAAATTAGGTCGAATTTATGTGGGATAGCTTAAATTTCGCCGACTTTAACCAAATCTAGGTTTGGATATGCTAGGATAGGTTAGGTAAGGTTGCGTAGGGTAGGATGGAATAGGAGAAAATGTGGGTAACAATGGGCTTTTGGCAGTGTTGTGATGCACAACATTGGGGTATATTTTGTGGAAAATGCCTTAAATTAGCTCGAATTCAAGTGGCATAGCTTAAATTTCACCAACTTGAACTAAATCTAGGTTTGGATATGCTAGGTCAGGTTAGGTGAGGACGTGTAGGGATGGACATATATAATATCTTAGGAGTAATGAACTATCATGTTTATGAAATAGTGTAAATTTTCCTATTTGAGGTTCGAGCTATATGACCAACTCATGCAATGTATAGACAGAGGCGACATAGGCTTGTATGTGAGGATATGGGATGCTCATATTTAGTTAGTTTAGCTTTTGCTAGGTTGAATTTAGTCAAATTTGCGTAGTATAAGTATATTTTTGATAGATTTAGACGAATTTAAGTTTTAACAGGATGCATTTTGATGAGATATAGCAAATTTGCCTAAAATTATCATAGAAAATACTGACTTCACCTAACCCCATCTGCCCTAACATAACTAAGGCCAGAACAAATAGGTCTGTTAGATGGTTTGCATAAATAAATAAATAAATATGGGTGGTCTGATTGGAGAGAATGTAACAAGGAAGGTATTAATAAGACATAAAAACAGTGGACATATGCTAGATGAATAGTTTAGCACTAATAATGTTGAAATTTTAATGGAAAAAGAATGTGTTTTACATTGAACTCATCGGAAGTCATATGTACCATTTTTATATGTGAAATTCAAAGTTTTGGGGAGTTGGTTAAGCTCAGCATATTATAATTAATTTCCTAAATATACCCAGAAAAATATCATGCAAATTGTGTATTGTTTGACCTAGTTGGTTGTGTTTGTATTTGTACATATATAGCACAATAAATATACTTGTGTATTAATTGTGCAGATTATGTATTTTGTATAAGTTGTATGATTATTGCAATTATGTATTGCTTATATATCCATAAATTGTTTATTGTTTTGTGCAAGTTGTATGTATTAATTGTATATGTTTTGTATGTGTATTTGTGGAAATTGCGTAGTTGTGTATTTTAATGAATATGTGCTAGTTATGTATTGTTCATATTTTGGTAAGTAGTGTGTTGACTTTATTTTTGAGCAAGTTGTGTAAATGTCGCAATTGTATTTATGCTAGTTGTGTATTTTCATATTTGGGGTAGTTATGTATTGTACGTACTTGTGCTAGATATGTATTTGTGCAAGTTGTTTAATAATTATGAAAGATGTGTAATATTTGTGAAAGTTGTTTATTAATTGCGCATGTTGTGTAATTGCATATGGACGAATTGTTTATTTATGCATTTGTGTATTGATTGTCATTGTGCAAGTTGGGAAATTATATAGCAAGTTTTCTTGTATTAATTGTGCAAAGATGTATAATAATCACACAAATTGTGTAATAATTGTCCATATTTTATAATAATTTTTGTACTAATACTGTATTTATGCAAGTTGTGTTTTTAATTTGCTGAAGTGGAACTGGTGCAACCGTATTTTTGTGTGCAAATTGTGTATTTTGTGTAAGCTCTGTAATCCGAAAAAATAGATCTTCATGGTGTAAGTGTATTTGGTTTATGAGACAATGTGAGGGTATTTTTGTGAAAATTATGCTTGTAAACTTGTGTAATTTTAGTGAAAGCGCATTTTTGATTGTCTAAATGCATAAGCATTTTGATATATTTGTACAAATACCATACTTTGTGTAAATGTCATACTCTGAGTGTAATATCTTGTAAAGGGCATATTATGGGTGCAACTGGCATATTTTGTATGCAAATGTCATATTTTGTCTATAAATGGCATATTTTTGTGTGATGGTATATTTTGAGTGTAAATAATATATTTTGTGCATAAATGACATATTTGGTGTGTAAATGTTGTATTTTCTGTGTATGGCATAAATTACATCTGATTAATGGGGAAATGGTAGCAAAAAACTAGGCTATTCTCTATGAATGTATAGGTTGTGGAGTATGTGTAGGTATGTATGCTTGTATTTGCGACTGTTGCTTTAGAAACAAGTTAGCTGATTTGTGTAATAAAACTAGGATTTTTTATTTTTGAGGTGTAGAAATGATTAGCCTATGAATATAGTGACTAGCATCCAGCTAAGTTGCTAGATGGATGAATTGAGGCGCGACATTTGGATAGCTATTTGATGGATGTGAGGACAGTTGACTAGCCTATCAACACAGCTACTAATCCGCTGTGCTGCCAGATGTGTGGTAGCTACTTGTGGATTACAGTACGATATCTAGCTATAGGGTTTCATAATTGCTGTTGTGTATAAAACTAGAATGTCAGCTATTTATTAAAACTATTATTGTAAACTAACACTTTAAGTGGGATCCCTTGGTTGTTTTAAGCATAAGGTGGACATGAATATGAATGAGATTGGGTGGAGATATAAAGGAGACTCGTATGGGCCAATAGAACTTCTGCAGTTACCTTTATTCATATGTTCAGCTCACCTGCTATGCTGCCAGATGTACGATTCTGCAAAAATAGCGGTATGACATTTGGGCTGCTGTTATAGTTTTTGAACTTATCACTGAATAATGATTACAGTTTTGGATGACTAAAATGTATATTCTTAAACCTCTGATTAGGTTAGGTAGGGGATGGCTAGTCTAGTAATTTTTTAATAATAACATCAAATACAGTACATATACAGGTAGGACACCAAAGGTCGCATTGGTTATCTGGTGACGTCATACATAGTTGACCAGTCAGGTGCTGTAATACCTTGACACCTATATGCTAATGGCTAACAATACCATATCCCTATACCTGAGGTCGCTTTTCGTGATGTCACTAAACAACAACAACAACTGGTCTGTAGAATGTATTTGTTTGTTATATATAATAAGTTAGGTTAGGATGGTTTGATCGGGTTTATGAATAACAGAAAATATAAGCAATGAGCGAAAATACGAGCTATTGTAGCTGAATATCAACTTTGATGAAGCACAGAGTACAGTTGAGGTATTAAGCCAGATTAAGAGTTCACACTTACGTGTGAACCTCCTGGGATCAGCATTTAGTGCGCCTCGCGCCGCATTAGGGATGATGACGTCAGAAAAGCAGGTAACTGCAGAAGGCCTTATTTTCAAATCATGAGAGGCTTGCTTTTACTGAATGAGTATTTTTGATCTGTTATATGCTACAGTAAGGCGTGCGAGGTGTGTTTTGATCGAATGTGAGATGTGCATACGGTTGGGGACAATATTGGATTACTACTGAACTTGCATTGAAATCGCCAATGCCCAGGGCCCGGTTTTTCATATAAATGACTGATTGGGGTTTTCATTTTTATTTGCCCTATGCTCAATAAACGATCCTTGAAGAAAGATGGACAAAGCTTAAATTACATTCTCTAGAACGGCGAAGAAATAGAGGTAACATGATAGAGAAGTGTGAAAGAATGGACATGACAAAGGGAGATATTATTAACCCATTCAAAATATTAATACGAGACAGAACACGAAACAATGGGCATAAATTGGATAAGTTTTTAGGAAAAAACCTAGGTAATACTAGTTTGGTAACAAGGCGAGAACGCTGAGATACATGGTAGTTCATGCTCTGTGTTGCTTCCCCTTTTTGCAATGGACGATAGTTGGAAGTAAATAGGAAATTTAAAATAGACTAGGATTGATGGTATTTTTTACATTAGGTTTCAGGACCACTGTTGTAACGCAAAACACACGATTCACAGGCGGGCTTTTTAATCCCCCTTGATCGTGCCTGTGCAGGAACGCCGAGCGGCTAGCTGGTGACGTCATTGACCATTAGCAATGCCTATGCATGGACCACCGGGGTAACGAAAAGTATGTATGAATACGAGGGACCTTTTAATACCCTTGAGCGTAATTTCATGGACTATAAGGCAATCACCCGCTCGGGTAACGAAAAACAGGTATGACGGATCGTGTCCCCTTAAAACTGTAACCAAAAACAGGTATGACGGATCGTGTCCCCTCGAAACTGTAACGAAAAACAGGTATGACGGACCGTGTCCCCTTAAAACTGTAACGAAAAACAGGTATGACGGACCGTGTCCCCTTAAAACTGTAAAAAAAAACAGGTTTGACGGATCGGGTCCCCATAAAACTGTAACGAAAAACAGGTATGACTACGAGTGTCCCTTCAAAACTGCAACGAAAAACAGGTATGACTACGAGTGTCCCTTCAAAACTGTAACGAAAAACAGGTATGACTACGAGTGTCCCTTCAAAACTGTAACGAAAAACAGGTATGACTACGAGTGCCCCTTCAAAACTGTAACGAAAAACAGGTATGAATACGCGTGTCCCCTTAAAACTGTAGTGAAAAACAGGTATGACGGATCGTGTCCCCATAAAACTGTAACGAAAAACAGGTTTGACGAACCGTGCCCCTTCAAAACTGCAACGAAAAACAGGTATGACTACGAGTGTCCCGTCAAAACTGCAACGAAAAACAGCTATGACTACGAGTGTCCCTTCAAAACTGTAACGAAAAACAGGTATGACTACGAGTGTCCCTTCAAAACTGTAACGAAAAACAGGTATGACTACGAGTGTCCCTTCAAAACTGTAACGAAAAACAGGTATGACTACGAGTGTCCCTTCAAAACTGTAACGAAAAACAGGTATGACTACGAGTGTTCCTCGAAAAAAGCCAAACGGCCCCTCGTAGTCATGAATCCTACTACTGTGGTCTAGCCTCTCTACGACAGTTGGTGGTCTAGCCTCACCACAACAGCTGGTGGTCTAGCCACACTACGACAGCTGGTGGTCTAGGCTCACTACGACAGTTGGTGGTCTAGCCTCATCACAACAGCTGGTGGTCTAGCATCACTTAGACAGCTGGTGGTCTAGCCTCTCTACGACAGTTGGTGGTCTAGCCTCATCACAACAGCTGGTGGTCTAGCATCACTTAGACAGCTGGTGGTCTAGCCTCTCTACGACAGTTAGTGGTCTAGGCTCACTACGACAGCTGGTGGTCTAGCATCACTTACACAGCTGGTGGTCTAGCGTCACCACAACAGCTGGTGGTCTAGCATCATTTAGACAGCTGGTGGTCTAGCATCATTTAGACAGCTGGTGGTCTAGCCTCACTACGACACCTGGAGGTCTAGGCTCACTACGACAGCTGGTGGTCTAGCCTTACCACAACAGCTGGTGGTCTAGCGTCACTACGACAGCTGGTGGTCTAACCTCACTACGACAGCTGGTGGCCTAGCCTCTCTACAACAGCTGGTGATCTAACCTCACTACGACAGCTGGTGATCTAGCCTCACTACGACAGCTGGTGGTCTAGCCTTTCTACAACAGCTTGTGGTCTAGCTTTTCTACAACAGCTGGTGGTCTAGCCTCACTACGACAGCTGGTGGTCTAACCTCACTACGACAGCTGGTGGTCAAGCTTCACTACAACAGCTGGTGGTCTAGCCTCACTACGACAGCTGGTGGTCTAACCTCACTACGAAAGCTGGTGGTCTAGCCTCACTATGACATTTGGTGGTCTAGCCTCAGTACGACAGCTGGTGGTCTAGCCTCACTACGACAGCTGGTGGTCAAGCTTCACTACGACAGCTGGTGGTCTAGCCTCACTATGACAGCTGGTGGTCTAACCTTACTACGACAGCTGGTGGTCTAACCTCACTACGACAGCTGGTGGTCTAGCCTTACTACGACAGCTGGTGGTCTAGCTTCACTGCGACAGCTGGTGGTCTAGCCTCACTACGACAGCTGGTGGTCTAGCCTCACTACGACAGCTGGTGGTCTAGCCTCACTACGACAGTTGGTGGTCTAACCTCACTACGACAGCTGGTGGTCTAGCTTCACTACGACAGCTGGTGGAATACCTCACTATGACAGCTGGTGGTCTAACCTTACTACGACAGCTGGTGGAATACCTCACTATGACAGCTGGTGGTCTACCCTTACTACGACAGCTGGTGGTCTAACCTCACTACGACAGCTGGTGGAATACCTCACTATGACAGCTGGTGGTCTACCCTTACTACGACAGCTGGTGGTCTAACCTTACTACGACAGCTGGTGGTCTAACCTCACTACGACAGCTGGTGGAATACCTCACTATGACAGCTGGTGGTCTACCCTTACTACGACAGCTGGTGGTCAAACCTCACTACGACAGCTGGTGGTGTAGCCTCACTACGACAGCTGGTGGTCTAGCCTATGACAGCTGGTGGTCTAGCAAATGACAGCTGGTGGTCTAGCCTCTCTACAACAGTTGGTGGTCTAACCTCACTACGACAGCTGGTGGTCAAGCCTCACTACGACAGTTGGTGGTCTAACCTCACTACGACAGTTGGTGGTCTAACCTCACTACGAGAGCTGGTGGTCTAGCCTCACTACGACTGCTGGTGGTCTAGCCTCTCTACGACAACTGGTGGTCTAACCTGTCTACGACAGTTGGTGGTCTAGCATCGCTTCGACAGTTGGTGGTCTAGCCTCAATATGACAGTTGGTGGTCTAGCCTCACTACGATAGCTGGTGGTCTAGCATCACTTTAACAGCTGGTGGTCTAACCTCACTACGACAGCTGGTGGTCGAGTCTCACTACGACAGCTGGTGGTCGAGCCTCACTACGACAGTTGGTGGTTTAGCATCACTACGCCATATGGTGGTCTAGCCTTTCTACGACACCTGGTGGTCTAGCCTTTCTACGACAGCTGGTGGTCGAGCCTCACTACGACAGCTGGTGGTATAGCCTCTCTACGACAGCTGGTGGTCTAGTCTCTCTACGACAGCTGGTGGTATAGCCTCTCTACGACAGCTGGTGGTATAGCCTTTCTACGACACCTGGTGGTCTAGCCTTTCTACGACAGCTGGTGGTCTAGTCTCTCTACGACAGCTGGTGGTATAGCCTCTCTACGACAGCTGGTGGTATAGCCTCTCTACGACACCTGGTGGTCTAGCCTCTCTATTGCAGCTGGTGATCTAGCCTCTCTACGACAGCTGGTGGACTAGCCTCACTACGACAGCTGGTGGTCTAGCCTCTCTACGACAGCTGGTTGTCTAGCCTCTCTACGAATGCTGGTGGTCTAGCCTCACTATGACAGCTGGTGGTCTAGCCTCACTACGACAGCTGGTGGTCTAGCATCTCTACGACAGCTGGTGGTCTAGCCTCACTACAACAGCTGTTGGTCTAGCCTCACTGTGACAGCTGGTGGTCTAGCCTCACTATGACAGCTGGTGGTCTAGCCTCTCTACGACCGCTGGTGGTCTAGCCTCACTACGACAGCTGGTGGACTAACCTGACTTCGACAGCTGGTGGTCTAGCCTCTCTAGGACAGCTGGTGGTCTAGCCTCACTACGACAGCTGGTGGACTAACCTGACTACGACAGCTGGTGGTCTAGCCTCACTACGACAGTTGGTGGTCTAGCCTCTCTACGGCAGCTGGTGGTCTAGCCTCTCTACGACAGCTGATGGTCTAACCTGTCTACAACAGGAGGTGGTGTAACCTGTCTACAACAGCTGGTGCTCTAGCTTCTTTAAGACAGGTGGTGGTCTAGCTTCTTTAAGACAGATGGTGGTCTAGCCTCTCAACGACAGCTGGTGGTTTTACCTCTTTATAACAGCTGGTGGTCTAGCCTCACTTCGACAGCTGGTGGTCTAGCCTTTCTACGATAGTCGGTCTCTAAATTCTCCATGACAGTTCTTCTATAGTTATTGAATTTCGATTTTATTCATAAGAGACAAAGTACTTGTTCTCGTTCCCACAATTTCCAGAGACTTGGTAGTCAAGACAACCACCATTTAGGAGGATATGGACTTCTTGAACTGAAGAAATGCTTAAAATATCAGAAGTGGATGTGAGAGACTAGTTTCTGCTCTTCAAACTTGGAAACAATTTAGAAAGCTTCTTAATCCGTGAAAATCAACCGATTTTGCTTCGATAGTGTTACAATCTACTCCCCTCAGGATTTCTGGCATTTGAAATTAAAACATAAGGATTTAATTTGCATTGCAAACGTTGCATGATGATATAATTCCAGTTGCAAATTATATTATTCTATTTCTTTGTCTATTTCTGATCTTGGTGATGTTAAATTGCAATTTCAAAATTCGAGAATTCTTTTCATGGACTTAGTAATAGTACTCAATTTATTTGGATGAACATAGAACCATTTAAACATATTATGACTTTCACAAACGGATAATATTTCAAAGTTTGCATAAAATCATTTAAGGCAAATTAAATTTTGATGAAGAAAACGTCTTGTAGTTAAAACATTTGCAGTTAAGTATTTCAGAAAACAGATAAAGTCCCTAAATTTAAATGCAACCTGCCATAAGTTTCTGGTTATTCATTCGGTATACATGCATCCTGATATGCATTCGGAAAAGTTGTTACGAATGCATATCAGGCATCAATATTTATGTAGTTTTCAAAGAGTCTTCAAGACTCGCCTAAATATAACGGAAGTATTGTGTTCGGAAATGAGCATCACGAAGGGAGTTGACCAGACCACACACTAGAAATTGAAGGGACGACGACGTTTCGGTCCGTCCTGGACCATTCTCAAGTAGATTGTGAGACTTGAGAATGGTCGACTTGAGAATGGTCCAGGACGGACCGAAACGTCGTCGTCCCTTCAATTTCTAGTGTGTGGTCTGGTCAACATACTTCAGCCACGTTATTGTGACTCATCGCCTGCATCACGAAGGGAATTTGAACCAGTTAAGTTATTGCTTTGTGTTTTCTTCTAAAACACGACCCGTCAATCATTTATCATCCTGATTCTCAATTAATGCTAAGAGGAAAATAGGAATGATCGCTAATTATTGAGAAAATCCTTAAGGGCAATGACGTGTCGTGAAACAGCATTCTCGTGGTCTTAGAGTAATTACTCCCATGCCAGTATGCAGGTGGATCACTCGCAAAATCCTAGATGAGGCACTCGTAGAATTGTTTTCTTCATAACAATGCTTAGTTGGTTATACTGCTTGATGGGAAGCAATTCTTTGTGGTTAATAATGCTTGTAACCCACAAATTATTATTACACCCTAAGCATTATAACCTATTAAGTATTGTTACCCACTAAGCAATTCTACTGGTGCCAGAGCCAGGATTTACGCGAGTGGCCCGCCCGCACTCTGGCATGCAGATAATCATTCAACCCGTCCTCAGACCAAGTCCTTTCCATCCAGCGGTCGACCTCAAAGTCGACACCAATAACAGTATGCTTCTGTTGGCGATTATTTGTATTTGTAGTACGTGGGTGAAGCATTTACAGCGTTGTGGTTCGAACAAAATCCGTCAGTGAAGCACTTGTTCCAGAAGTGTTCGAACGTCATCAGTTGTGAGTCGTGTGTAAGCCACTTTTCATTCATAAACAGAGGGTTTGGCGGGTACATGGAATGGACTTCGGGGCTTTGTTTGGAGGACTAGCTGAATCATTGTTGGGAATCACTAGAATGCTGGTTCAAGACGCTTCAGGTTCATTCCTTCAAATGATTTCCTCATTAATATATCACGCCAATATGATTTATGTTATAAATTGTCCTACACAGCCCAAACTGTGGACCCAATTCTGTGGACTTCTCGCTTACGAAGCAGAGCTTTTTTTTCAGGGAAATTCCTGCGCGGGCCCTAAGCCTCTGGCTGGTGCAATAAGCGGCTGATCGCTGATCACAACGCCACTAGATGATATAAAATAATGATATCCCAAGTCTTGCAAAACAAACGATTAATGTTTTATGTTATGTATTTATTTGCATAAAATGTACAATTACTAGTTTCATCACTTGCTGCATTAAGCGATGCCATTTAGCTGACGTATCACGAACAACGTTTAGAAGAAACTGGAACATGTCTTCTTTCAACTTTGAAGTCAGTCATCAATATATAAAAAATATGGTGTTAAAGTGAAAACACAGAAAAGTCTGCAAGAGCAGCCTCCATGCATAAAGATACTGTTGAAGAAAACAAGATTATGTCACTGATCACCCTTATGAAGGTAATAACTCTCCTTCAGCTGCAGAACCTGAGTATGTATGTTCCTCTCACTCGAGGTTGTGACTGACAGACACTAGCTAGAATATATAAATTTTAAGGATACTTGTGATAAAATATAAAAACAAACATGACATATTTTACATTCTTCTCCAGTGCTTCAAGACGATAGTTTATGATATTCACATTTCATTCAACCAGAAATTGGTTAGTGCTGTCAAACTACTAAGTATATTATCGATCAGCATCAAGACGATGTGTTTCATATTGAAGCTTATTGGTTCTTGGGATGCAAGATGGTAATGAGCGGACAGTTAGTTGTGGGCAACCCTTTTTTTTCTTTACCTGGCATTTTGCGTTTCCATCCAATATTTGTGTAATGGTCACACCTTACCTGTCGTCAGGCTACGTTTGCCTAATGGCCACACCTTACCCATCAAGGACGAATAATAATTGTAATATTAGAGCTTGCTTGGAGAAAATCCAGCAAGAGACAAAAGCTCTTGAAGGACACACTTATCAAGAAAATATTCATGCAACCATCTATCAAATGGTTGCATGAATATTTTACTGGATAGGTGTGTCCTTCAAGAGCTTTTGTCACTTGCTGGATTTTCTCCAGCAAGCTCTAATATTACAATTATTATTGGTCCTTGATGGATAAGGTGAGGCCATTACGCAAATGTTAAGAAAAATGCTTTAGGAAAATTTAGGAAAATTAATATTCCCCAACTCCGGGTTCGCTTTATGCAGGAATTATAGTGAAACAATTCATCATGCCCTCACAAAATTTACTAATATGATGCTTTAATGTGCAACATATCCAGCACGGAATAACTGATTTATTCCGTTGATGAGTAAGAATGAATGCTTAATGGATTTAGAAGCAAAATTCTTTACATACAATGTTTAATCACAAATAAATACTCCTACTCCTTTGTTCTGGTTCACCGTCATGAATAGATTGCTAAAGCTATCTCACACATGACCACCAGAATTTATGAATACGATTCAAAACTTACTGGATAAAGAAGAGCGTCAGCGGGAGAGTTGTCTAGGGCGTGTTGTGGGCTGGAGATCCTAGAGTGTAATGAGCGGACAGTGAAGGTGCAGCTGGCTTTAAACACTGGCGGTGTTAGCCACGCCTCCCTGGTAGTGGTGTGTCGGGTGTTCATCCACCACGCCCCTCTTGTGGTGGTGTTGGCCACGCCCACTAGTGGTGGTGTGTCGGGTGGCCATCCACCACGCCCCTCTTGTGGTGGTGTTGGCCACGCCCCCCTGGTTGTGGTGTGTCGGGTGGCCATCTACCACGCCCCTCTTGTGGTGGTGTTGGCCACGCCCCCCTGGTTGTGGTGTGTCGGGTGGCCATCCACCACGCCCCTCTTGTGGTGGTGTTGGCCACGCCCCCCTAGTGGTGGTGTGTCGGGTGGCCATCCACCACGCCCCTCTTGTAGTGGTGTTAGCCACGCCCCCCTGGTTGTGGTGTGTCGGGTGGCAACCCACCACGCCCCTCTTGTGGTGGTGTTGGCCACGCCCCCCTGGTTGTGGTGTGTCGGGTGGCCATCCACCACGCCCCTCTTGTAGTGGTGTTAGCCACGCCCCCCTGGTTGTGGTGTGTCGGGTGGCCATCCACCACGCCCCTCTTGTAGTGGTGTTAGCCACGCCCCCCTGGTTGTGGTGTGTCGGGTGGCCATCCACCACGCCCCTCTTGTGGTGGTGTTGGCCACGCTCCCCTGGTTGTGGTGTGTCGGGTGGCCATCCACCACGCCCCTCTTGTGGTGGTGTTGGCCACGCCCCCCTGGTTGTGGTGTGTCGGGTGGCCATCCACCACGCCCCTCTTCTAGTGGTGTTGGCCACGCCCCCCTGGTTGTGGTGTGTCGGGTGGCCATCCACCACGCCCCTCTTGTGGTGGTATTGGCCACGCCCCCCCCCCCCTAGTGGTGGTGTGTCGGGTGGCCATCCACCACGCCCCTCTTGTGGTGGTGTTGGCCACGCCCCCCTGGTTGTGGTGTGTCGGGTGGCCATCCACCACGCCCCTCTTGTGGTGGTGTTGGCCACGTTCCCCTGGTTGTGGTGTGTCGGGTGGCCATCCACCATGCCCCTCTTGTAGTGGTGTTAGCCACGCCCCCCTGGTTGTGGTGTGTCGGGTGGCCGTCCACCACGCCCCTCTTGTGGTGGTGTTGGCCACGTCTCCCTGGTTGTGGTGTGTCGGGTGGCCGTCCACCACGCCCCTCTTGTGGTGGTGTTGGCCACGCCCCCCCCTAGTGGTGGTGTGTCGGGTGGCCGTCCACCACGCCCCTCTTGTGGTGGTGTTGCCCACGCCCCCCTGGTTGTGGTGTGTCGGGTGGCCATCCACCACGCCCCTCTTGTGGTGGTGTTGGCCACGCCCCCCTGGTTGTGGTGTGTCGGGTGGCCATCCACCACGCCCCTCTTGTGGTGGTGTTGGCCACGTTCCCCTGGTTGTGGTGTGTCGGGTGGCCATCCACCACGCCCCTCTTGTAGTGGTGTTAGCCACGCCCCCCTGGTTGTGGTGTGTCGGGTGGCCGTCCACCACGCCCCTCTTGTGGTGGTGTTGGCCACGCCTCCCTGGTTGTGGTGTGTCGGGTGGCCGTCCACCATGCCCCTTTTGTGGTGGTGTTGGCCACGCCCCCCCTAGTGGTGGTGTGTCGGGTGGCCGTCCACCACGCCTGTCCTCCTGTGAGGCGACAGATGTTTCAGTCACATCTCCCTGTCCTGGGTCGTCGCTCATGATAAAGCTCTTGGACCGCGCTTGTCATTTATTACACCGAAGAATTGGTCAATTCATAACATATTAAAGCTGTAACAACTGCTCTTGACGTCGTTACTCGAAGTTGGCACTGATTCCTGCTCCAAACTAATTATGTTCGTTTACTCCTCGCCTTCTTTCAACAATATACGACTATTTCTGTTAACTTCTTCTCCTTCAAAGTATCTACTACGTTGCAGTCATATCTCCTCAGGACTGTATTATAGTGTGGGTAGGTTGAATTCTCTTAATATTTCCTTATTTGTGTATGTGCTTGCTCAATACACACATAGTTAATATGTTGAGGACGTTTCGTCCCCAATATCTCTAACCATTCGCTTTACTCAGTGAACACAGATATACTGGTGGTCTAACCTGTCTACGACAGTTGGTGGTCTAGCATCGCTTCGACAGTTGGTGGTCTAACCTCAATATGACAGTTGGTGGTCTAGCCTCACTACGATAGCTGGTGGTCTAGCATCACTTTAACAGCTGGTGGTCTAACCTCACTACGACAGCTGGTGGTCGAGCCTCACTACGACAGCTGGTGGTCGAGCCTCACTACGACAGCTGGTGGTCGAGCCTCACTACGACAGTTGGTGGTTTAGCATCACTACGCCATATGGTGGTCTAGCCTTTCTACGACACCTGGTGGTCTAGCCTTTCTACGACAGCTGGTGGTCTAGTCTCTCTACGACAGCTGGTGGTATAGCCTCTCTACGACAGCTGGTGGTCTAGCCTCTATACGACACCTTGTGGTCTAGCCTCTCTATT
Organism: Procambarus clarkii; assembly: GCF_040958095.1. Lineage (NCBI taxonomy): Eukaryota > Metazoa > Arthropoda > Malacostraca > Decapoda > Cambaridae > Procambarus > Procambarus clarkii. The sequence continues at coordinate 26,661,630 of NC_091177.1, forward strand.
GCAGCTGGTGATCTAGCCTCTCTACGACAGCTGGTGGTCTAGCCTCACTACGACAGCTGGTGGTCTAGCCTCTCTACGACAGCTGGTTGTTTAGCCTCTCTACGAATGCTGGTGGTCTAGCCTCACTACGACAGCTGGTGGTCTAGCCTCACTACGACAGCTGGTGGTCTAGCATCTCTACGACAGCTGGTGGTCTAGCCTCACTACGACAGCTGGTGGTCTAGCCTCACTGTGACAGCTGGTGGTCTAGCCTCACTATGACAGCTGGTGGTCTAGCCTCTCTACGACCGCTGGTGGTCTAGCCTCACTACGACAGCTGGTGGACTAACCTGACTTCGACAGCTGGTGGTCTAGCCTCTCTAGGACAGCTGGTGGTCTAGCCTCACTACGACAGCTGGTGGACTAACCTGACTACGACAGCTGGTGGTCTAGCCTCACTACGACAGCTGGTGGTCTAGCCTCTCTACGGCAGCTGGTGGTCTAGCCTCTCTACGACAGCTGATGGTCTAACCTGTCTACAACAGGAGGTGGTGTAACCTGTCTACGACAGCTGGTGATCTAGTCTCTCTACAACAGCTGGTGCTCTAGCTTCTTTAAGACAGGTGGTGGTCTAGCTTCTTTAAGACAGGTGGTGGTCTAGCCTCTCAACGACAGCTGGTGGTCTTACCTCTTTATAACAGCTGGTGGTCTAGCCTCACTTCGACAGCTGGTGGTCTAGCCTTTCTACGATAGTCGGTCTCTAAATTCTCCATGACAGTTCTTCTATAGTTATTGAATTTCGATTTTATTCATAAGAGACAAAGTACTTGTTCTCGTTCCCACAATTTCCAGAGACTTGGTAGTCAAGACAACCACCATTTAGGAGGATATGGACTTCTTGAACTGAAGAAATGCTTAAAATATCAGAAGTGGATGTGAGAGACTAGTTTCTGCTCTTCAAACTTGGAAACAATTTAGAAAGCTTCTTAATCCATGAAAATCAACCGATTTTGCTTCGATAGTGTTACAATCTACTCCCCTCAGGATTTCTGGCATTTGAAATTAAAACATAAGGATTTAATTTGCATTGCAAACGTTGCATGATGATATCATTCCAGTTGCAAATTATATTATTCTATTTCTTTGTCTATTTCTGATCTTGGTGATGTTAAATTGCAATTTCAAAATTCGAGAATTCTTTTCATGGACTTAGTAATAGTACTCAATTTATTTGGATGAACATAGAACCATTTAAACATATTATGACTTTCACAAACGGATAATATTTCAAAGTTTGCATAAAATCATTTAAGGCAAATTAAATTTTGATGAAGAAAACGTCTTGTAGTTAAAACATTTGCAGTTAAGTATTTCAGAAAACAGATATAGTCCCTAAATTTAAATGCAACCTGCCATAAGTTTCTGGTTATTCATTCGGTATACATGCATCCTGATATGCATTCGGAAAAGTTGTTACTAATGCATATCAGGCATCAATATTTATGTAGTTTTCAAAGAGTCTTCAAGACTCGCCTAAATATAACGGAAGTATTGTGTTCGGAAATGAGCATCACGAAGGGAGTTGACCAGACCACACACTAGAAATTGAAGGGACGACGACGTTTCGGTCCGTACTGGACCATTCTCAAGTCGATTGTGAGACTTGAGAATGGTCCAGGACGGACCGAAACGTCGTCGTCCCTTCAATTTCTAGTGTGTGGTCTGGTCAACATACTTCAGCCACGTTATTGTGACTCATCGCCTGCATCACGAAGGGAATTTGAACCAGTTAAGTTATTGCTTTGTGTTTTCTTCTAAATCACGACCCGTCAATCATTTATCATCCTGATTCTCAATTAATGCTAAGAGGAAAATAGGAATGATCGCTAATTATCGAGAAAATCCTTAAAGGCAATGACGTGTCGTGAAACAGCATTCTCGTGGTCTTAGAGTAATTACTCCCATGCCAGTATGCAGGTGGATCACTCCCAAAATCCTAGATAAGGCACTCGTAGAATTGTTTTCTGCATAACAATGCTTAGTTGGTTATACTGCTTGATGGGAAGCAATTCTTTGTGGTTAATAATGCTTGTAACCCACAAATTATTATTACACCCTAAGCATTATAACCTATTAAGTATTGTTACCCACTAAGCAATTCTACTGGTGCCAGAGCCAGGATTTACGCGAGTGGCCCGCCCGCACTCTGGCATGCAGATAATCATTCAACCCGTCCTCAGACCAAGTCCTTTCCATCCAGCGGTCGACCTCAAAGTCGACACCAATAACAGTATGCTTCTGTTGGCGATTATTTGTATTTGTAGTACGTGGGTGAAGCATTTACAGCGTTGTGGTTCGAACAAAATCCGTCAGTGAAGCACTTGTTCCAGAAGTGTTCGAACGTCATCAGTTGTGAGTCGTGTGTGCCACTTTTCATTCATAAACAGAGGGTTTGGCGGGTACATGGAATGGACTTCGGGGCTTTGTTTGGAGGACTAGCTGAATCATTGTTGGGAATCACTAGAATGCTGGTTCAAGACGCTTCAGGTTCATTCCTTCAAGTGATTTCCTCATTAATATATCACGCCAATATGATTTATGTTATAAATTGTCCAACACAGCCCAAACTGTGGACCCAATTCTGTGGACTTCTCGCTTACGAAGCAGAGCTTTTTTTTCAGGGAAATTCCTGCGCGGGCCCTAAGCCTCTGGCTGGTGCAATAAGCGGCTGATCGCTGATCACAACGCCACTAGATGATATAAAATAATGATATCCCAAGTCTTGCAAAACAAACGATTAATGTTTTATGTTATGTATTTATTTGCATAAAATGTACAATTACTAGTTTCATCACTTGCTGCATTAAGCGATGCCATTTAGCTGACGTATCACGAACAACGTTTAGAAGAAACTGGAACATGTCTTCTTTCAACTTTGAAGTCAGTCATCAATATATAAAAAATATGGTGTTAAAGTGAAAACACAGAAAAGTCTGCAAGAGCAGCCTCCATGCATAAAGATACTGTTGAAGAAAACAAGATTATGTCACTGATCACCCTTATGAAGGTAATAACTCTCCTTCAGCTGCAGAACCTGAGTATGTATGTTCCTCTCACTCGAGGTTGTGACTGACAGACACTAGCTAGAATATATAAATTTTAAGGATACTTGTGATAAAATATAAAAACAAACATGACATATTTTACATTCTTCTCCAGTGCTTCAAGACGATAGTTTATGATATTCACATTTCATTCAACCAGAAATTGGTTAGTGCTGTCAAACTACTAAGTATATTATCGATCAGCATCAAGACGATGTGTTTCTTATTAAAGCTTATTGGTTCTTGGGATGCAAGATGGTAATGAGCGGACAGTTAGTTGTGGGCAACCCTTTTTTTTCTTTACCTGGCATTTTGCGTTTCCATCCAATATTTGTGTAATGGTCACACCTTACCTGTCGTCAGGCTACGTTTGCCTAATGGCCACACCTTACCCATCAAGGACGAATAATAATTGTAATATTAGAGCTTGCTTGGAGAAAATCCAGCAAGAGACAAAAGCTCTTGAAGGACACACTTATCAAGAAAATATTCATGCAACCATCTATCAAATGGTTGCATGAATATTTTACTGGATAGGTGTGTCCTTCAAGAGCTTTTGTCACTTGCTGGATTTTCTCCAGCAAGCTCTAATATTACAATTATTATTGGTCCTTGATGGATAAGGTGAGGCCATTACGCAAATGTTAAGAAAAATGCTTTAGGAAAATTTAGGAAAATTAATATTCCCCAACTCCGGGTTCGCTTTATGCAGGAATTGTAGTGAAACAATTCATCATGCCCTCACAAAATTTACTAATATGATGCTTTAAGGTGCAACATATCCAGCACGGAATAACTGATTTATTCCGTTGATGAGTAAGAATGAATGCTTGATACCTGGTTGATACCTGGTTGATGGGGTTCTGGGAGTTCTTCTACTCCCCAAGCCCGGCCCGAGGCCAGGCTCGACTTGTGAGAGTTTGGTCCACCAGGCTGTTGCTTGGAGCGGCCCGCAGGCCCACATACCCACCACAGCCCGGTTGGTCCGGCACTCCTTGGAGGAATAAATTTAGTTTCCTCTTGAAGATGTCCACGGTTGTTCCGGCAATATTTCTTATGCTTGCTGGGAGGACGTTGAACAACCGCGGACCTCTGATGTTTATACAGTGTTCTCTGATTGTGCCTATGGCACCTCTGCTCTTCATTGGTTCTATTCTACATTTTCTTCCATGTCGTTCACTCCAGTACGTTATTATTTTACTGTGTAGATTTGGTACTTGGCCCTCCAGTATCTTCCAGGTGTATATTATTTGATATCTCTCTCGTCTTCTTTCTAGTGAGTACATTTGGAGGGCTTTGAGACGATCCCAATAATTTAGGTGCTTTATTGCGTCTATGCGTGCCGTATATGTTCTCTGTATTCCCTCTATTTCAGCAATCTCTCCTGCTCTGAAGGGGGAAGTGAGTACTGAGCAGTACTCAAGACGGGACAACACAAGTGACTTGAAGAGTACAACCATTGTGATGGGATCCCTGGATTTGAAAGTTCTCGCAATCCATCCTATCATTTTTCTGGCTGTCGCAATATTTGCTTGGTTATGCTCCTTAAACGTTAGGTCGTCAGACATTATTATTCCCAAATCCTTTACATGCTGTTTTCCTACTATGGGTACATTTGATTGTGTTTTGTACTCTGTATTATGTTTAAGGTCCTCATTTTTACCGTACCTGAGTACCTGGAATTTATCACTGTTAAACATCATGTTATTTTCTGATGCCCAGTCGAAAACTTTATTAATATCAGCTTGAAGTTTTTCAATGTCCTCAGCCGAGGTAATTTTCATACTGATTTTTGTGTCATCTGCAAAGGATGATACGAAGCTGTGACTTGTATTTTTGTCTATATCTGATATGAGAATAAGGAAAAGCAGCGGTGCAAGGACTGTACCCTGAGGTACAGAGCTTTTCACTGCACTTGGACTAGATTTTATATGGTTGACAGTTACTCGCTGAGTCCTGTTTGACAGAAAACTGAGTATCCAGCGTCCTACTTTACCGGTTATTCCCATTGACTTCATTTTGTGTGCTATCACGCCATGGTCACATTTATCGAAAGCCTTTGCGAAGTCCGTGTATATCACATCAGCATTCTGTTTCTCTTCTAATGCCTCAGTGACTTTGTCGTAGTGCTCAAGTAGCTGTGAGAGGCACGATCTTCCCGCTCGAAATCCATGTTGGCCTGGGTTGTGAAGGTCATTGGTCTCCATGAAATTGGTGACCTGACTCCTAATCACTCTCTCAAATACTTTTATGATGTGCGATGTTAGTGCAACTGGTCTATAATTTTTTGCCAATGCTTTGCTCCCTCCCTTGTGTAGAGGGGCTATGTCTGCTACTTTAAGTGCATCTGGTATCTCCCCCGTGTCCAAGCTCTTCCTCCACACTATACTGAGTGCCTGTGCTACCGGCACTTTGCATTTCTTTATAAATATTGAATTCCATGAGTCTGGACCTGGGGCCGAGTGCATGGGCATGTTTTCAATTTCTTTTTCAAAATTTAGTGCGCTCGTGTTTATATCAGTTATATTTACAGGGGTTTGAATATCCCGCATAAAGAAATTGTCTGGATCTTCCACCTTCATGTTGTTTATTGGAGTGCTAAACATGTCCTCATACTGCTTTTTTAGGATTTCACTAATTTCTTTGTCATCCTCCGTGTATGAACCTTCACTTGTACGAATAGGTCCAATACTGGCAGTGGTTTTTGCTTTTGATTTCGCATATGAGAAGAAATATTTTGGATTTTTCTTTATTTCCTGAATTGCTTTCTGTTCTAACTGCCTTTCTTCAGTTTCATATGAGTGTTTCAATTTCCGCTCGATTTCTTCAATCTCCCTATTTAAATTATTCCTTCTTTGACGGGAAATTCGTGTCTGCATAAGCAGTTCAGTTATTTTTTTCCTGCGTTTATAGTGTCGTCTGCGTTCTCTTTCTACGTTAGATCTCTTTCTGGCTTTCCTCAAAGGAACATGTTTCAGACAGGATTTAATGGATTTAGAAGCAAAATTCTTTACATACAATGTTTAATCACAAATAAATACTCCTACTCCTTTGTTCTGGTTCACCGTCATGAATAGATTGCTAAAGCTATCTCACACATGACCACCAGAATTTATGAATACGATTCAAAACTTACTGGATAAAGAAGAGCGTCAGCGGGAGTGTTGTCTAGGGCGTGTTGTGGGCTCGAGATCCTAGAGTGTAATGAGCGGACAGTGAAGGTGCAGCTGGCTTTAAACACTGGCGGTGTTAGCCACGCCTCCCTGGTTGTGGTGTGTCGGGTGTTCATCCACCACGCCCCTCTTGTGGTGGTGTTGGCCACGCCCCCCTAGTGGTGGTGTGTCGGGTGGCCATCCAGCACGCCCCTCTTGTGGTGGTGTTGGCCACGCCCCCCTGGTTGTGGTGTGTCGGGTGGCCATCCACCACGCCCCTCTTGTGGTGGTGTTGGCCACGCCCCCCTGGTTGTGGTGTTTCGGGTGGCCATCCACCACGCCCCTCTTGTGGTGGTGTTGGCCACGCCCCCCTGGTTGTGGTGTGTCGGGTGGCCATCCACCACGCCCCTTTTGTGGTGGTGTTGGCCATGCCCCCCAGGTTGTGGTGTGTCGGGTGGCCATCCACCACGCCCCTCTTGTGGTGGTGTTGGCCACACCCCCCTAGTGGTGGTGTGTCGGATGGCCATCCACCACGCCCCTCTTGTAGTGGTGTTAGCCACGCCCCCCTGGTTGTGGTGTGTCGGGTGGCCATCCACCACGCCCCTCTTGTGGTGGTGTTGGCCACGCCCCCCTGGTTGTGGTGTGTCGGGTGGCCATCCACCAGGCCCCTCTTGTGGTGGTGTTGGCCACGCCCCCCTGGTTGTGGTGTGTCGGGTGGCCATCCACCACGCCCCTCTTGTGGTGGTGTTGGCCACGCCCCCCTAGTGGTGGTGTGTCGGGTGGCCATCCACCACGCCCCTCTTGTGGTGGTGTTGGCCACGCCCCCCTGGTTGTGGTGTGTCGGGTGGCCATCCACCACGCCCCTCTTGTGGTGGTGTTGGCCACGCCCCCCTGGTCGTGGTGTGTCGGGTGGCCATCCACCACGCCCCTCTTGTAGTGGTGTTAGCCACGCCCCCCTGGTTGTGGTGTGTCGGGTGGCCGTCCACCACGCCCCTCTTGTGGTGGTGTTGGCCACGCCTCCCTGGTTGTGGTGTGTCGGGTGGCCGTCCACCACGCCCCTCTTGTGGTGGTGTTGGCCACGCCCCCCCTAGTGGTGGTGTGTCGGGTGGCCGTCCACCACGCCTGTCCTCCTGTGAGGCGACAGATGTTTCAGTCACATCTCCCTGTCCTGGGTCGTCGCTCATGATAAAGCTCTTGGACCGCGCTTGTCATTTATTACACCGAAGAATTGGTCAATTCATAACATATTAAAGCTGTAACAACTGCTCTTGACGTCGTTACTCGAAGTTGGCACTGATTCCTGCTCCAAACTAATTATGTTCGTTTACTCCTCGCCTTCTTTCAACAATATACGACTATTTCTGTTAACTTCTTCTCCTTCAAAGTATCTACTACGTTGCAGTCATATCTCCTCAGGACTGTATTATAGGTTGGGTAGGTTGAATTCTCTTAATATTTCCTTATTTGTGTATGTGTTTGCTCAATACACACATAGTTAATATGCTGAGGACGTTTCGTCCCCAATATCTCTAACCATTCGCTTTACTCAGTGAACACAGATATAATAGGTGATGCTGGTCGTCTACTGAGCATACATAAAGATTTCCACACTGCCGTCTACACTAAGGAAACAAACATAGGAATGTGCTTTAATGCCAATAGTGACTGCTCAGACAAGTACAAGAGGAGTGTTGTCAACGCTTACGTTGTTGGAAATAACAGTTTCATGCATCTCTTGTATTTTTATACAACATTTGTATTAACCACAAGTTGTTACTAAAATTACTGATTCGTAAACTTAATCATCATCATGATGATTTATAATAGCCATATTGCCAGATTCTTCCAAGTCAGAGTGACGCCGTGAGGAACGACAGGCCGAAACATGAATTGTTTCCACATTTAGTTGGATTTATAACAGTGTACAGTTTATCACTTCCTTTACTAAGGATAGTAGTAGGCATCCATCAGTCTCAGGAGACTATGGAGTTGCGCTCTGGTTGTCGGTCTGGAGTGGCCTCATCAGGGCGCAAAGCCAGGGTGGGTTGATTTAGGAGAGAAGCTGTTACCCAGGCAGCAGGTTCCCCCTCTCCACGGCGCTGAAAGTCTCCAATGGAAAGGCATACGCTAATACGATTGGTTCCAGCGCCGTCGCAGGAACTGTGAGTTCCGGGGTTGACCTCGAAGGGGATGAAGAATAGCACAGGGACCTCCAACCCCGGAGACCGCCGTGGTCGGGGCCAGAGAAGAACCACCCTATCAAGGGTATGAACGACCCCTGCCTCCTGAGAGAGCTTGGGCCGCACGACCCTCGGGAGGTGGACGTCCCGGTCCCGCACCTACGCGTTCCAGACAAGGATGGTCACTAATTATTAAGGATAATTACTAACTAATAAGTTTATTTTCGTAGCACTTTACTGCTTAGTGGAACTCCCTTATTTAGATAATATTAAACATTCCAGTGGAAATTATTTAAATACAAAATAATTTCACTATATATTCCTCATTTATTTACGAAGCTTTAATAAACCAACTTACACTACAAGGAGTTATATTATAACATGAAAGATTTAAACGTGACATAAATACTCGTCTCATTCTCTTCCTACCTAAATTAATTCCGATATATATATAAAACCATTTACGCTCAAGATGCCTTTCGAGAGTCGCGCATGCGCAATAGAGAGGAGGAAAAAGACGCCATTCGGCGTGGACGACGCCAAACTTACCAATGTGCTTACAGAAAGAGAGAGATGCCATAGCAAAGAATTTGCTCAGTTTCTATTCGTTCTTACATTTATAAGAACGTTGCTGCGCTAAATTGGCAATCAACAGCCTTGTCCCAGAACTAGTATAACTGCAATTCCATAGTCAAAGCCTTTCACGCAGCAGCTGGAGGACGAAGGATTGCACAGTTCTCTCCATCAACGGACACGAGGCTTGGCAACTATTATTTCCTTACTGTTTTCATGTGGCCACAGTTAACATTTAGGCTAGTTGTCGTTAGGCCGAATGCAAAATAACAAAATCTCGTACGTTTTCTCTTTAGCAGTTTTTATAACTTAGGAGATTATATTCATTATTTATGTAGAAGAATTTTACAGTGTTTGAAATATATATCAATTAATTATCTTGCTGAAGAAATCTTTAATCTAGGATGAACTTGTAGTTACTTAAGTAGTAGATTTATACAATGTAATTGCCTTCCAGCTCCCGAGTCCACGTCAACTGAGGTGTTAAGCTATCCCCACCTACACGTGCAACAATTTGCCCGATGCAACACGTCGTTAGTGGAGCATGGCAACCGATTACACCTCTCTAGATTTACAGCTAAGCTGTTAATGTTTATTGTAGAAATAACCATGTAGTTATATTAATGATCTCCTAATGAGATCAATTATACTGACCCATTGATTTACTATATACAATTTCATATTACTGTAGTATATTGAGGTACATTTACCTCTAATTATTATTATATAAGCTATTTAATTTACATTCATATTATGATTACTCTGGCGAAGAACCAACGCCAGAGTAATGCTAGAGATGTATAAATCTTATAACATGTAACCCCCCAATTTGGGTGAGCGAATTT